>NW_021940813.1:2969273-3232666 GCF_001715985.3 Manacus vitellinus | reverse complement strand
TCCCTGAAAATTTGTCAGTGGCATGAGGAAGACAAATAAACACGTCACAGCACTCATGGGGTACAGGAACATTTTTCATGTCAGTGGAAACCCTTCGTCAGTGGCACAGAAATTGGTGTTTGCTTGTTATGAATTACAACATTGTTTTAAGAAAGCAGCCTTTGAAAAATAGACGATAAATGCCTTATTTAATAATTAATCCATCTTTACTCTACAATGCCATTCACAGGTGAGGATTATAACTCTGATCAGCTTCTGGTCTGTTTTGCTTTTTGCATAGCTTCTCTGTCACTACCATTCATGTACCAATACACCTACACCTCACTTCTGCAGGATGTTAGACAGTGCTGCTTTCTGGTCTTAAAAAAAAAAAAAAAAGGAATCTGTATCTAGAATTTTGCTTCTGGTGGGATACATAGTAAAGCATGCTCCAGTATGGACAGGATTTCCTCTCAACATCTCTCTGACTCCAATCTTGACTTGCTGTTTCTGTCTTTGAAGTTAAATTTACAGTTAACTCATCTGTCTTCTTTCCTTCTTCTGTATTTAAATACTCATTACCTGGTGCTTGCAAGAAAGGATGGGAAACTTTGGAATAAACTAATTATTTACTAGAAATAGAGATGTGTATGAGATACAAGCAAGGTGCTTGTTATATTGAGTGTGAGCTTCCCAGTGGTGAGGTTATGACTTTTAAAAATATTTGTACAGTATTTATGAAATTAAGCTCAAATCCTAACTGGCACATCTGGAGTTGTCTATTCCTAAAAGCAAAGCATGGTCCTGAAGGCCAAGTTCTGAACAGCCTAACACACTCTTCTCATCCCTGCTCTTGGCCTATGTATCCACAAGTCTGTATGTGGTCACTCCCAGGGACACAGAACTGACTCTGCCTGTAGGAGCTTCTGCAAAGAGTGATGCTCAGTGGGGAAGCTCTTGGAAGAAGAACTCAGCTCTAGTGGCCTCTACTGCTGAGATTTTCCTTCTGTACCCCATGGAATAATGTTCAAACTGTCCAAACTTCATCAGTAAGTGTGTTTGGGCCCCTACAGAGAGGGATCTGCAGAGCCTAGGCTAGATTCCTCTTTTCACACAGACTTGCATGTTAAAAATGTGGATTGTGGCCAGTAAAAACCTCAGGCACATTTATTATGTCCCTCTTAATAGATAATGTCCCCTGTAATACAATTAATATTAGTTATAGCATTTTATTCCAAAGCATAATAAATAAACTGATGCCTGAAATTAAAGACTTTGCCCATACCCACAGGGAGTTTTTATTTATACACCTTGAATATTGCTCCCATTTCCTATTTATGGGGTTTTCTACTGAACTGAAGAGTGTGTGCTGGTTTGGATTGATTTTGACCTTTTCCTTGTGCATTTTGGTCTAGGCCATGCTATTCCCTCTTTTGTTGAAACACAGCAAGCTGATGACACATGATGTGTCATGGATGAGTGTGTGATTAATTGTCAGGATCATAACCCTGACATCCCACCAGAGAGTCCTCTGCTGCCTGGTTTAAGGGTGAGGACACGTGTTGGCGTTGTTGTGGACTAAACTACTGTGTTGACAGCTTCCAGAAGTCGTCCCTTTTATGCAGCATATCACTGCCATATCTCTCCCAACACACTGTCCTCATCCCAGCTACGTTACCTCTCCACAAGGAAAGGCCACAATTACAGGGAGATTCAGATTTTGGCTCCATAGCCCTTGGATACAGCACGCCCAGGTACTCTGAGATACAAGATGGGTTGTAAGGAGGTCCTGGATGCTCAGCCACTGCTTGGGGACTGCTCATTAACGACTGGACAGCACTAAGTGCTCAGAGTTTTGACTTAAACCTCATATATTTCAGCTTGTCAGTTCTGGAAAATGGCTGCTGCCTATGTGTGACCTGTAATTTCTCAAAACTTTCTAATGACCTTATCAGGGCGTATTTTCACATGGATAACAAAATGTGCTGTTGACTCAAAGGCTACCTCCTTGCCAAATTTCAAGTTGCTGCTAGAACTTCCAAAACAGGAATAAAAAAAAAAAAAAACCAAACACGAGTTTTCAGAATCAAAGAATACTTTTTCCCCTAGATGTTTAGAAATAGCCAGTCAATTTTGACCAAGATTTTCCAGCAGAAAAGAATCAGCCTGATAAACACAGCCTGAAAATTCAAACTGAAAGAGCTCCAAATTTGTCAAAAGGAAAGAGTGTAAGCAAAATACTCCAGCTTTTTTCTGTGGGAAGTTTGGGGTGGATTCATGTGCCAGCCTCACCTTCCATGGAAGCCAAGTTTATCAGGAGATGTCATGGAGAATTAATAATGTTTGTCTGCATAATGCAAACCAGAGAGGCCTCAGCTATGGAGAAGTATGTCCAGAAGCAGGCAAGTCCAAGAAAACTTGTGTGCTAATATCTTTTGGAAGAAATTTCAGCACATCATGTTACGAGTACAAAGCACAAGGGAAAACCAGGCGTAATTGAAACTTACGCTTAAGATTATAATTCTATGACATGGATAGTTATTATTGCCACATAAAAAGACGTTTGTTCTTATCTAGAAACAAGGAGATTGCGTGATTATACAAAATGGTTGCTTAGATTTTTCCAGCCAGGAAACAGAACTGTTTTCTATTGCACTTACAGAGGAGTCCAAGGGCCACAAGTTGTAGGAAAATCTGGGATGTAAAAATAGTAGTGATTAGTCTTTATATTGAAATAAAACATATGATATATTATTAAAACTTTTTTCCCCCCTATCCATGGAAAAGAACTCTGTGTTGGCAACTCCCATCTCCACAGTGTGTGATGGACAACTTTACCACTAGAGCTACCTACGCCTTGGCTGCATTCTCTGAGTGAAAGACAATAATGAGGAAATGCAGATTTTCCTTGCTGGCTATCATGGCAGCACAACTTATGTTGTATACTGCTCTGTTTGTTTTGACAGCATGCCAAGCTGCTGGTGGGTGGTGGTGTCAGATAAACTGTCAAACACACAGTTGCTGGTGTAAGATAGAATCATTCCCACTTGTATAAATCTGGAGTAGTTTCCAGTAGATTTTTCTTTCTACTGTTACTTCTGAATTTGCCTGAGATTTGACCTGTAGGACCAGCTGGTTCCTAAAATGTATCCTCTGTTTGTCTCTTTGCATTTCCCCAGTGCTGGGCTCTGTCTACCCAGTTCCTTCCAGCTTTCTCTCTGGATCCAACTGGAAAGCTTATCGTCAGTGATATATTGTCATCTAGAACCAGAGATTCCTAAAGACCATTTTTTGGGATGCAGAAATAAATGGGAAGGTTTCATAGAGCTCTCGATTCCCATTGTACTGCTAGAAAACTGTCATTATGACAAAAATTTACAGCAGGGAACCCATATAAAGTGTAATGGATGTTTTATAGAATACTTGCAAATAAGCAGAAGAACCAGTTTCCATTTGCCTCCTTCTTCATAATGTGTTCTAGTGTTTTGCTGCTAAAGATGCAAAACCTTATGATGTTGGGCATGGGTTTTGATTAACACACTCCTTTGTGTTATGCCCAGTGTATTTAGTTTTGGCCAAAATATGGTTGTGATGTGTTCATTATATAATTCATATATATATATATATATATATTCTGTATCATATTAGCAGATAATATAATTTAAATATTCACTTTTCATATTATCTTTCACTTGAATTTCTATGGCAAATGCCTCATTTATAAACATTTCCTAACCTAGGGGATAATCTGAGTAGTGACAGCTGGTTCTGTTCCTGGGTGAAGAATGTGTCATGTTTGGTTTTGGCAAAAAGAAAGTGTACCCAAGCATGATTCATAGGTTAGCAAATTCAGAGCTCTAAAGAGGCTGCTGTTAAGTTATGGCTTGTCCTTGAGGAGCAGATTTTGCACCATGCCTCGGGCTTAGGAGAAAGGTATTGAAAGGTAGGAAAGAATACTCCTGTTAGCTGGGTAGGTCTGAAATCTTACAGGTGTTATTTACCTCAAGGAGGAAAAGAAATAGCCAGGTAGTTAGGACAGATCCCAAAACATCCCAGCATAACAAAAACAGGCATGGGACAGGCATTATGTCTTTCCTGGGAATACCAGTGATTGTGTTCTTGAAATTTGTGGCAGTGACATTGATCATAACTCAGCAGCAACATTTTTTCATGCACTTATTTAGTTGAAGATCACTTTTAGCTAACAGGAATTTATTCTGCATAGACTAAAAAAATGATCAATAGTTGTAAAATGTGGATAATTACCTTAGATGTTTCCATTAATCAGGTGGCATCAAACCATTGTTGTCTTAACTGGTGCTACATTTCTGACTAATAATGCTTATACTTGGTAACTTTTTCTGCCTTTGTTTTGGGAGGAGGGCATTACTTTGGGGAAGAGATGTTTACTTCAATGGGCTTTGGACATGAAAATCTCAGTGGGAGTGTATGGAGAGTGGATTTATCCCCAGGGTACAATTCCCTCTTCCTGCCCACTGTGTTTCTGTTAAAACTGTCCATGAGAAACTGTCTTTGTGCTCTTCAGAACAAGGCTTGCATCTGTAGAAAGCATTTAGACAGTAGTGCCATTGAAACCACTAAGTGGCTTGGTCTCAGTTGGACAATGTACTGTGTAATAGAAAATATTTATTTTCTTTTGCTTAAAATCTTTACTGAATCATGTGGTTTTGTTTTGGGAGGGGGTGGTTATGGTTTTTTGTTTGGTTTTTTAGTTGTGGGTTTTGAGTGTTTTTTTCATTTGTTTGTATTTTATTCCTAGAAGGGAAAAAAAAGAATTGATGAAAAAGAAATTAAAAACATTTACCTGAAAATTGCAAAATACATGAACCCAGTCTGACTCCAGTGTCAAGTATTCTATAAGAAAGGATGTGGAAAAAAATATGGAAAGATAAAACACAGTTCCTGACAAACAGAAAATTGACGATGTTAGGGTATTAAGCAACATTGAAGAAGAAATAAATGTAAACTTGTGATTCACACTGTGTATTTTTGTTCTGTGAATTTAAGAGGCTGTAACTTAATTAATAGTGTCGTTGGGGGTGTTTTATATTTTCAGTGGCAATTTAAAATCTTCAAATCCTTAGTCTGTGAAAGGAAACAGTTCTTTCATTCTCAGCCTTCTGTATTTTTTTGCCCATTGTTGACTTCTCTGGTCAGTCTGATGTAACTGAGCACATTTTAACTGTATTTGGAAACTTCTTTAAATACTATGATGTGCACAAAAATTCCAATGACAGTAAAATCAGGGATGAGGGAGAAGGAGAAGAGAGAGGTGAGGAGGGGGTATTTTACCCTGTGGTCATGGCAGAAATATTTTGCTTCTCTCATGACATGTTTACTTGGCAAAAAGACTTCTGGCTGAAAAAATGAGAGCTGATTCTAAGGTGGCCACTGCCAGATTTAATTACTCAGTTGTGTTTAGGAAAAGTTAGGTTTTCCATCAGTGAAACAGTAAAAATAATCACAGCATTAGGATACCATTATTTTGGAACTTCAATAAGGATGTATTGCTAATTCTCTCACTTTAATGATGTCTATTAGAATAATGAGCAGAAAAGTCTTAAAATTATTTCCCTGCTTAAGATCAGAAAAATGTAAGGATTTTCCAGGAAGATTTTTTTTTCCACATGCTACTCAATTAAAGTTTGCTAGAACACTACAGTAATAAGCTAGTCTTTTTCCACACAATATAATTATCCCACGCTATGTATAGTAGGGTGGATTAACAAGGATTTTATGAAGGAATGCTTTAATAGGTTGGGTTGGTACACTTTCAGCTTGATAGTGGATCCAGAAAAGGCAAGTGCACTTTGTCAAAGAAGGTCGCAAACAGGTAAACAACACATCTAGAAAACCAGCAGTTTCCTTTTCAATAGTAACAGGTAACTTTCTCTGCCTTCATCTTGGTGTGCTCCATATGGCACATAGAGAGTGGCCTCAGTTTGAAAGGTTAAAAGTTTAATGGTATCAGACTGTCATCACTCCATTGCCCTTGAGTGTTTTGTAGAGGTTCAGCATAGACCATGTGAGAAGTGCTGTCTCTTAGGAGGGAAAGGTGCTGGTGATTTTTGCTTCTGACTGTGGGAAGTCAGTGAATCTCCTTGGTGCTGTGGATTTGCAAAGCCTAGGTTTTGAAAAGTAGAATTACTGTTTATTAGTACAGAGTTACTATCAAATGTCCAATAAAGTAACTTTTTAAAAACTCACATTGTTTGTGCTACAGAACTCATATCTGCTCATATGCCCTGTATCAACCCCAGTATTGAGGCAACTTGGAATTATTCTCATAAGTCTACCCTTATAAATGCTTCCCTACAAAATGGGGAACCCTTTCCCACATTACAGGACTTGCCTGGTGATCAAGGTTCGGTCTGTTAAGTTCCAGTGTTGTGCAGTACCTGTAGAGTTGAACTTTTCTCTCCTATGAGGTAAGATATGGCCTTTGTTGTATTTTTCATCAGGCTACATACAAAATTCAGTGTTGTTCAGCATCTGTGTGTTTCAGCCATGAGGTATGTTTTGTAATCTGCAGATTGGCATCAGTTCCCCTTAAGTTTTTGGGTTTTTTTAACTGTATATCCAGTGTTTTGATGAACTTGTAAGAGCTTTGCTTGCTAGGATTATGACAATTTTCTGAAATGAAAGTGGCAGCACTATGATTTGTAGCAGCAGTAATTCTGAGTCCCTTAATAGTGCTGCAAAATCAATAGGAACAGAGGTTTCCTGCGTGGCATCTTCAGACGGGGGAGCTGCTGGTGAGATTGCCATAGAAACCCTTGTGGAGGATGTCTGCCTTGTTTATTCTCATTTAACAGTAAGTGAATTTCTATAGCCAGATACTGCAGATGAGGCATGGTTTTGGCAGGCTCCTTCCATCTTGCTGAGGCAAGTAGTATATTTCTAATTCATAGAATTAGAGTGATGTCTGGAAGGAGTGCAGCCAGTCATTCGGGGAGGTTTGCAGCTTTATCTCAAGGCTACACTTGGAGGAGCTGGAGATGTCACTGGGGCACAGACACAACCTTGGCTGTGACAGGCATGTCTGTGCTGCAGTCACACCAACACACACCAGTGTGTTTTAACTACCTCACCTGGGTCTTGACTGTGACCCAAGAGGTCTCAGCTCAGTTCTGGGTTCAGCTCGATATGGTCTGTTCACATAGAATGGTTTGGGTTGGAAGGGACCTTAAAGACCATCCCACTCCAACTCCCTGCTGTGAGCAGGCACATCTTCCACTAGGCCAGGTTGCTCAAAACCCCATCCAACCTGGCCTTCAGTGCTTTCAGGGATGGACATCCACTGCTGCCCTCTCCCTTGGCAGTTCCTGAAGGTGCACTGTGAACTCTGGGGAAGTACCGGAGATGATGGAGGGGACATGAGAGACCAGCTGAGGGGAGCTGAGCAGGAGGAGATGGGCCAGGGAGCTGGAGAGGAGGTCTCATTCCTTCCTCTCTCATTCTCACCCCATCAATCAAACAGTCACTCTCTGGTGTCCCAATGTATTTCCTTCTCTTTCCCATTTTTTTTAAGTCTGAAACCTTTTTAATTTTTGGACGAATGTCTAAGGTGACACTTGAGTTAACAATAATGAAACAAACAACCTGTAAGTCTGGAGTGCAAGAAGTACAGTTTAACAGGCAAACAGGTTAGAGAACCTTGGCCACATTACAACACGTTCGTCATCCTTTAGCAGACCTTCTTTATTTGGATATATCACGTAATTAAGCTATAATCCAGTAGTGAGCTTAACTTCCAACTCAGTCCAGTGCAACCATTATTATTTCCAAACAACTGTGGCAGCAATATAGCTATTGAATACATCATGAAATGATGGTCTTGGGCACTGAGGATTTTCATACAACCTTTTTTCATACCTAGGCCAGATTTTTTATTGCTTTATGTTCCATAGGATTACACATAAATGCACTATGCATTTTTTTCAAGATGTATATCTACAGTAAACTTTCTTACAAAAGAATTACTCACTCAGACCTGAGTGTCTGGTGGTATTCACACAGAATAGAGAATTCAACCTTTTATTTTATGCATGTAGGAAATCCATTATTTGGTGAAAAAACCTGCTATATATTTTGAAAAATCACTTTTGCTCATATAAAAAATATAAATGTTGGTAAGAAAATACTGCTCTTTGTGTTTCCAACATTATAAACTCATGGTTTCTATGTTGAGGAAGACATTAATGCCATTGCTGAAAGGATTAAAGAATCAACTTTAAAAAAATTGTAATATATTTCTCTAGACTTTCTTGGAGGAAAAAAAAAGTAATCAAAACTACTGAAATAAATTAGATCAATTTATAAGATATCCACTCCACTGACAAATGGTTTGCATTTTTAAAAATTAGAATATCAGGCAAATGGAAGAATTAAGTACAGTTCTGCCCCAGCAGCAATCTAAAGAATGTGTTGCAAGGATGTAAAGTTATTTTCAGACAAGTATGAAAGTTGTATATATAATTTCTGCCTATGTCAGACATTTGAACTTCCTCAGTTCTGGTTTCCAGTGAACAGCGTTCACTTCCCCATTAAAAGATTATGTGCACGGAAGTTTATAGTCTATTCTGTATTGTCCTTAGAATAAATGAGTACATATTGTCCTTAGAATAAATGATAAATGATTCCTCTCTTCTGGTCCTTTCAGACATGCATTCTTTGTAGGCTCACCGTTGATTTTAATCAAATTTCAAGTTAGTGTAATAAACATGAGTATAATATCATTATTCCTTCCTGTAGGGTATCTTGGAAGTTCTGATCAATAAGGCTGGCTTTTGTGTACTTAAGGAGGGGAAACAACTTCAAAGAAACAATGCTTCAGTGCCAAACCAGCCTGCAGGGCAACGGGACAATCTGATTTCACCAACTCATGATTGCTTTTTACAATTTCAGATCCCATTTGTCAAAAGCAAAGAGCTCTCCTGTCCTATTGAATTTTCAGTTGTCTCTAGTGGCTCCATCACAAAGTCCCATAATTAGATGATTTTTGCTGAGACCATAATTCCTTTTATAAAGTGTCTACATACAGCCTCTTTGATTGTCATGGTCAAACTCCATTGCTGAAAATGAATCCTGACAGTGAAGCAGACTTTCCTTCTGCATGTGAACAAGGGTGGATAGGAGTGGAGAGTTATGTGTGAGAGAAGGCATTGGAAGACTTTCTTACTGCAACATTACTATTTTTGTCACTTTAGCACTGCAAATCCCACAGTCTGAGTGCTGCCTTTCTATGCATTGCACAAATGAAGAGTAAGATGTCTGTCCCTTATTAATTGAGATTTTGCTGCTTTTAAAATGATGCAATGCTGATCCAAAGGGGAAACCAGTCTGTGAACACTGCCTATGGAGATGGTTATAACAGGCAACTAAGCAGCAGCCACATGATTTCTGTGGTGAGACACCAGGAAAAGTTTCTAATTTCTCTCAGGAATTTTTGACAGCAGTTTATTGAAATCTCTGGTTGAAGCTTTGGTTCAGTTTTTTACCATTAATGTGGCTGATTGCTGCCAATTGCTTTAATGTACTTTCTCTTTTTCTGGTAGGTTTGTCAGCTGCCAAATTGCTGTCTGAGTCTGGGGTCAGCGTGGTGGTCCTTGAGGCCCGGGACAGAGTTGGAGGAAGGACATTCACTATCAGGGTAAGTGCTTCTTGAGATGCTGAACCCTCACTTGTGCTGGTCTGTGATGTGGCAAGCATTACTCCCATCTTTAAAAAGACCAGTTCTTTTGACCCAAGGGAACTACAGCCTCAACTCAATCCTCAGAAGATGACAGTGCAACTAATCTGAAGGTCATCAGTCAGAATGAGTTCACCAAGGGGAATTCATGCTCGATCAACCTGACAGCCTTCTAAGAGGCAGTAACTGGCTTGGGAGATGAGGGAAGGACAGTGAATATTGTCTAGCTAGACTTCAATAATTCAGCACTGGCTCACATAAGATCCTCACAGATAAACTGATATAGTATGGGTTGGTAGAGCAGTGAGATGGACTGAAAACTGGCTAAGCAACTTACTCCAGACAATGGTGATCAGTGGTACCATCACTTTTGTCAAAGTGACAGAGCTCTGTTTGGACAGGTTGCACTGAAATATATGCCAGTGGACTTCTCTTTATAGGAGGTGCTTTAAAATTGGACCTGGAAGCCACTCTCAGAGCCATCCAGTGGGATTTGTGTGCCTAACCAGAAGTGTATAGTTCCATTTTGTCACTCTTGCACAGAAGTCTTGGGTAGTCTAAAATGGTGTTGAACATCTATATTAAGGTGAATTCCACCCACACAGTCCTTAGCTGGTGTCCAAGGCAGGATCTACTTTCCTTTCACATTACACAGGGCAACTGTCAGCTGAGAACATGAGTGTCAGAGCACTTCTCTTATTCCCACCTCACTTTTTG
The DNA here is from genome assembly GCF_001715985.3 of Manacus vitellinus. Lineage (NCBI taxonomy): Eukaryota > Metazoa > Chordata > Aves > Passeriformes > Pipridae > Manacus > Manacus vitellinus. The sequence continues at coordinate 3,222,258 of NW_021940813.1, read as the reverse complement.
TGCTGTAGCAGGCATGATAACTTAGAGCCCTAGAAGAAGAAGGCTGAGCAGGACCAGACATCATTACAGCTCAGACATACATTTTAAGGCATCTTAAAATTATCCAAAATAACACTCCTTCCTCCAAAAACAAACTGCATCTTGATTGCCATTAAAAAGCAAATGAAATAAATGGAGAGTCACTTGTGGCACAGGGTAATGTAATACAGACATTACCTCTGTTTCCCACCCTGGAAGTGAGGGAGGTTTAAATTATGTGAGATGCCATTGCTGGGCAACCAGAGATAAACAGTGGTGTTCCAGCAGAAATCATTGTGTGTGAAACATGAAGTATAAACACCATCCTTCTGTGACACTGAGAATGCCTGGCTTATAGTACTCACTGTAAACAGTGTTAAAAAGAGTTACTGTCTTGGGAAATCAAACTGCTGCAATAGTATGCATCCCTGAAACTTCCTGCTTTCTTCCTGCTTCCCAAGGGAGTGCAATGCTGGACTGAGAGGTGCATTGAGCACCTTTGATGACAGGCATGGCTGGAGGCTGCTGGCCAGATGGCTCCGAGGTGTGCAGTGCTGGAAAGGAGATTAATCTCCTTGAAAATTGCGGTGCAGTGCTCAGCACCTGCAGTATTAAGTCTAAGCAGGTGTCTGCAGAAAGAAAACAAGCCTTGGTGCTGGAGATGGTTTCAATTTGTGAAGTGTTTTGCAGTGACAAGAAAAGTAACATGAATTCTGAAAAAATTCAGTTAGATTTAACCAAGGTATTGATGGGGTTGGATATTTCTTCATATCTCGTGTCTTTTGTGTAACTGAAAAACCAATACTGAAAACTAGTGAAATTTAAAAGAGAGTTAAACTCAATTGCACACTTGTGTGTCACGAAGTGAAGACACTGTGAGCTCTGTGTGTCTGTCATTACAGAGCTCAATGCTGCCTACTTTTAAGTCAGTAAATACACAGAATCACAGTCACAGAATCATTTAGGTTGGAAAAGACCTCTAATATCCTCAAGCCCAATCTTTGGCCAATCACCACCTTGTCATTCCAATGCCTAACCACCATTTCCACGAAGAAATTCTTCCCAAATGTCTTACATGCAGATTCCATGCAGATTTCAGTGTGGGATAATTTCTTCTACTTCTAGATGCTCGTATTGAGGACCTTCCTGCACAGCTTCTGATTCCTGTGTTCTTTTGGCAGAATGAACACGTTGGTTACGTAGATGTTGGTGGAGCCTATGTGGGACCTACCCAAAACCGGATTCTCCGGCTGGCAAAAGAGCTGGGTGTTGAGACCTACAAAGTGAATGTTGAGGGCCATATGTTCCATCATAAGGGGGTAAGTATTGCATCTTCCACGTTGAGATAACCAACGGTATCCCTGAGCTTTGGAAATTGCTGGCAGTCATTAACAGGTTTTCATTTAAAGCTCATATTTAATAATCCAGAAAGCAGCTGTTTTAAGTGTTGTTGTTCTGTTTTAACTTACTGGGATCAGTGGTTCTTATACTATTTTCAGAAGATTTCAGAAAATGGAACTGAGAGGAGTTAAAAAATTTGGGATATATTTGGCACATTATCTCCGAGCAAGCCCCTACCAAGGCTTACCATAAGCTTCATGTCTGAGATGTGAGTCGAGGTGGCTGGTCTTGAGTAGGTACTGGTGTGTCTAAAGCAAACTAGAATGAAACCTGTCTTCAGATCACAATTCCAGCCCTTGTCTGAGATCTTTTAACCACTGTTTTTTTGCTCAGGTCCTAATCAGAACCTACTGCCAGAACAAGTGCAGAGTGAGAACAGTAGGGAGAGACAAAAAAGGGCTTAAGATTCATAGGTATGAGATACAACTTTCTGTCTCCACAACTCACAAACTATTTTAGTTTCCAAAACCCAAATTTTCAACTTTTTTTTTTTCCTTTATTTTTGGTACTTAGCAGGCTCTGGCAGAACAAGACTTGAGTAAGAGTTGACATACTTGATAAGGTCAAGGCTATGTGATGGATCCTTAATTGGTTTCATTTCTATTACGTTCCCACTTTTTCTTCCAAGAATTAGAGCAATGTATTCATGCTGCAAAGTTTTATCATTTGGTTCTGCAAGCACCTCTTACTGGGGAGATTGGTGCCATGCTTATAAAATAATCACATGTTAAATAATTGCATAGTCACTCCACAATAGTAAAAAAGTTTTTTCATGCCTTCATGTAAAATCAGTGTAATTCTACAGCAGGAGGGCTGGGCTGATTTGTACCAGCTGAATGTTTGTCCCACTCTATTTAATTTAAGCTCGGGCATGGATCTCTTAGCATCTTAAAAGGCCCTGTCTTCTTTATGTTAAATAAAAAGCTCTAATGGGTTACATGAATTTGAGCTCTTAATCCATTTTGACACTGAAGCTGCAGCTTTTTATTGTCCCACACTGCATTATGCACGTCCTTGCTAATGACCATGTAATTTTGTACGATTTCTTTGAAGTGAAAGCATGTTTCTAAGCAAGAGGCAGCATTATGAGCTATTCAGCCAGATCACAGGCTATGGATCAATTCTGGATTTGGCACTGTGGTCCTGCTGAGTTAATCAGGGTCCCAAGTGAGCTGTGGTTGTTGGACAGCAAAGGGGCTTTAAGGTCTGCCACCGTGGACAGACTTAAGCACTGGACAAATCATAATGATGCTTTTCCTCCAGTAGGTCTCATTTCTCCCCCATCCTCTTCCCATGAATTGTAGGGTTTGTCTTTTATTTTCTTTTCCTAAGGTTTTCCACAGCTGCTTCTCCTCACTCTTTCCTTGAGACATTGTGTAGTTTGTGCAGCCACCATGCCCTTTGATTTAGGGATGTGTTGTTGAACTCTGTCTTACATCCCGCTTCTACAACACCATCTGTGCAGTCCTGGCTGTTGGCTGGGTGGGTCAGTGCCCAGGGCTCCAAGGGATTGTACATTTTACCTGCTGCACACTGTTATCATGCTGGATAGTGAGTTGACCAGGGAGGGATTTGTGCTCTCCTAGCTGTAAATGTGCCCTTCATATTCCTTAAAGATTCTGCAGGAACACGAGCATCTGTGGTATTTCCTAAATGACAGAAAATGTTAGAGAAGACATGATTTGATATTAAAGGATCATTGCCCCAGAAATTAAATATTAATGTGAAAGATGGACATGTTGGGCTAAGACACCATCAACTGTGGGCCAGCTGCTGCCTTTCAGGCTTTAGTTAGACCTTTCAAACTTTCCTCCTTGTGTCTCATCTGTTATTTCTGTCAGCTGGTGGCTGTCCAGGAGTCTGTAGCCAGGGCCAGACAGGAAGGTCTCTTCCCAAGGGCTTTCTTCAAAGTCTGCAATGTTGTGTGGTTTGTCAGAGGCAACAGAGAGTGTTTTGAGCACTGACTAAGCACGGCTTTAGATTTTGTTGTGACAGTCATACAACCATACGCCATCTCCAGCACCCGCAGATTAAGAGATTTTTGATCTCCTGTTTACCACAGCAATCAGTTCAGTTTGGCTTTTTCAGAAGATTTCCAGGGTACTGCTTGGATTGAGTTAGGGGAAAGTGGTAAATTGGTTTATCCTAGCAACGGAAGCAGCCAAGAGAAAGTGGAAATCCCTGGAGGGATTTAATGAGCTTCTTTTCTCTGAAAGGAATTTTTCCCATATGTGTGTGGAAAAACTCCATGTACTGCAAGCTTTAAAAACCACGTTGCTTCATTTGTGCAGGTTTCCTTTATAGTTACGGTTTATTTGAAAATCCAACTATGCAACTGTTGTTTATCTTTTTTCTTTCTATTTGTTCATTCTTTCCCATGAGTTAGCGTGGTAACATGAACTGCTTTGGTGTTAATCAGGAATTTTTTTGTATCCTGTTGTTGCAAATTTGTAACTTCAAACTGCAGTGTTTGTTATGAGCCCCAGACTTTCTTTCCATCAGAATTTCATTGTGGCTACTGTCCTGTAATTCACCAAGAATGCTTTAGGACTGAGAAAAGGCAGATGTGCTGGAGTTTTCCCTTCCCTGAAGAGGCAGACAGCATTTTATTTTTACAGAGGTCCTTGAAGGTCACTGTGTCGTTTTCACCTTCTTTTTAGAGGAAGACCCTATAAAGTAAAGGTATTAGGGCCTTGGTGTGGTGTTAAGCTTCTCATATAGTTGCAGTCCTCTCAGATCTGGCAGTAGCACCCAGCTCCAGTGTATAGAACATTAGTAAATAAGGACTGATTGTGATTATTTTTTGCTTATGATTCCCAGAGCAAGGTAGCACTTGAAAAAAGATGAGCATTTCTATGCAATGATTCACGCTGGACATCAAGTCTTTTCTTTCCAACATCTTGCCTTAAGCTTAGGGTGCAGCAGGTAAGTCTGTGCAGATCACCATAAATCTACAGTTCAGACACAAGAAACCACAGACAGTCCCAGGCATTGCAATGCTCTCAGGGTTGGACCTGCTGCAGATGCTGAGCAGAGGAGGAGCTGAGGCCTCACACTGCCCAGAGCCACTGCTCTGCCTGTGTGTGCTGTGCATGGCCCAAGGCAATAACAACTCCTGCTCTGGGGCACAAGGGATGCTCTTCCTGAGATTCCTGATGTGTGTACCTCATCCCCTGCACAGCAGGCAGGAGCCAGACTTGCCTTTCTCAAGACTGCAAAAATTGTCAGCTCCTCTGGCACAAATTGAAACTTGAGGTGGTGTCACAGCTGGGGTGACTTGGGATTAATTCCTGTAGTTATGGCTACAAGCTCCAGAGTAGCCCTGGGCAGGGAAAAGACAGACCTTGCAGAGCTCATCTTCCTCTGCTGCCTTCTTTCTAACCACTGAAGTATGGTGCTTGAGAGCCTTGTTTCCTTTGGATTGGTGTGAGGTAACTAATCCAAGCAGGCAGCAGGACTCAAATCTGAGCTTTGTAGGAAAGCGTTCGACACACTAGGAAATGAGAAAAGATAGTTAGATAAACTCTGTGGGTCAGTCAAGCAGCCATGTGTTAGCGTGGGAAAAAAGCCAGTAGGTTATTTGCCTTTCAGTTAAGAAAACAGTTGTCCTCAAAATAGTACATCCAGAACACCATAAACTTGTTTAAAACCAGAATTTGCAAGATCTTGCCTGTTTGCAGTGAGCTCCTCTGTGAAACATGCAGCCAGAGCTTCTCTCCCTAGCAGGGAGACAATATTAAAAACAAATTAATAACTTACCAGCCCCAGGTCACTTGGGCTAGATTTATTCCCTGCTGTGGAGATACTTGTGCAAGAGAGAAAGTTGAAAAACTGATGTGTCTAAGGCTGTTTGCCTTGCGCTGTCTGATGGGCAATGGGAATTTCTTTCCTGAGTTTTGTTAGAATTGGGCTTTCCCTTGATCAGCTCCCATGTCTGGTAGGTGCAGCCCCACCTCACAAGGGGTTAGTGTGTCTGTGAACTATTTCAGGCTCTCTGAATTTGGTCTTAGCCTCTTCCAGGTCTGTTAACACTGTTGAATTTTTCCAGCTTTTCCTACCATTGCTCTCCAGACTTACTAAAATTATGGTTTCTTTGCATGCAGAAGAGAACAACAAATAATACAACTTTAGACTGTTAATTATCAGCTGGCATTTATTAGTTCTCAGTGGATAAACTATGTTTTCCCATTGATCTCCCTGGGCTATGCCATTGACCAAAGATGTGGGACTAATAATATTTTCAAATCAGCAATGAAAGGGTTGTTCTTTTTTCAAAGAGCAGATAGTTGAATATCACATGTGGTACATGTCATACCAGTGGCCAGGATGGTAACATTTCTTGATCAATCCTGAGCAGTTTGTGGTCATAGTGGTCTAATATAGAGTGGAAAAGTTGGAGAAAAATACTAGCTAGCCAGACAGTGGGCAAGTTCTCTCATCAGTTGCCACATCTGCAGCAATCAGGACAGTCTGGAAATTTTTCAACCTGTAGCTGTTGAACTCAGTGGAGTTTTTGCTGGGGGTTGGAAAAGCTGTTTTGATGCAAATCTCATCATAGAGTTTCTGAGAGAGACTTTTCTTGGGCTGTTTTTTTCCAGCAGTATAAGGAGTAGGTTTGGTTGAAAGCAAAAGGAGGAGAGGAGCTTAGAGCAAGTTAACTTTTTACTTTCTTTTTAAAGAAGTGCTTCTCATTTTGAGTTAAGTAAGCTAAGGATAGGAGGAGGGTTTGCAAGTTACACCACTCCATATAAGCACAATCACTTATCAAAAAGCCTGTTGTGAAAGGAGGTGTCACTGAACAGTGAAAAACTGGGAAGTTTTCACTGCTCCTCCTGACTGGCAGGCTTATCTTTTCCCTTTGCCCCCTTGCAGTATTGACATGACAGAACTTCAGTAATAACTTATCTTCACCTGGATTAGGGTGGCCCAACAGCATTGCTTAAAGGCAGGATTATTGGTGTTAAACCATGTTAAGGAAGACACATGGATGGCACCTGTGTTCCCAACCAGAATAAAAAGTTTTGCAATAAATGAACTTTGAAGGAGTGATATTTGATGATCTTTTTTAAAAACTAAATGTGTTTATGTGTATTAAGAAGAAAACTATTAGCAGTATATTGCTGCTTTGTATCAGGATATCCTTGTTTGATACAGAACTGGTTTATGACAGCAAAAGCTGTAACATGCAGTACACCCCTTTGCATACATTTTTTAGTCCTCTTTTCTGTGGCTGAACACACAGTGCTCCAAACTGGCAGCGAGAAATTTTCCTTAAGGGAAAGGAAGAGGCAGCATCCTGTGAAGGAGTCCCCTGCTGGTGGTTCACGGGAGAAGTTTGTCTGCTCTTACCATGGCAGAAGTGTTTTGCATGCACATGTGCACCTGGAGAAGGCTGAAGCAGCAGCATCCCCCCCTACACCTTCCTCCAGTGTAAATCTCTAAAACAGAATGAAATGGAGATAAAAGAGAGAAAAAAGTATATGGTACATAAGGTTAAGATTGCATACCCAGAAATCCAGGGGTAACCAGCCACCTCCAGAGTCATCCTGGTGACTTGAAAGCTCAGTGTTTGTTGGAAATTTGAAAAAAAAAACCAAACCCTTAAGCACTTGCATCTCAAGCTGAACCAAGTGCTGAGGTCACAGCCTGGTGCTTTTCTGGCCCAGAGCAGAGATTATTGTGTCTAGGTGGAACAGGAGAGTGGTTTTGTTGCTCCCCTCACTGAAGATGATGAGGAGGAACAGCACAGACTGACCCTGGTAGACTCCAGAGTTGGGGCACCACTGTAGCCCTCTTCTGAGGACAGAGGGACCAAGCAGTGTTGACCAAGTCTTGTTATGGCCCCTTGCCCACATACATTTGTCTCTTCTATTGCACCTGTCATGGAGCTGACAAAAGTTGACCAAAATGTAGGAATTTGGATATTTTACTGCTTCTGCCAAGTCTGAAAGCTCACTATGGTCTCTGAGTTTCATCTTGCACCTTTTGTCTTTGTTATGATCTTTGCAGAAAACTGTTCTGAAGAACATCAGAAGTCCATAAGTTGGTACACACACACACACACACACACAATTATCAGAGAGAAGACCAATAAGTTCTGTCTTGACAAGTGGGAGGAAGGTGCATTTGGCTCCTGCTTCGTGTTCCCTGTCCCTGGGTCACCATCTCATGCCTTTGCAGCACTGCAGCCTCTTGCTTGGACTGTGGCTCCCACCTGCCAGGTGTGGTGGGCTGTCACGGTGTACATTGCACTGAAAACCAGGTGACAAACTGCTCAGCACCCCAGGTCCTACCTGTCATGGTCCATCATGTTCACTGCATCCTCACACAAACTTCTGGCACATCTGGAAGGGCAAACAATAGAGAGGGCTGATGAGAAATTTGCCACTGACTTACGTGGGAGAAGGTTCAAAGCAATTCAATAAGAGAAGATGTTATCTGTTCATCCAGTCCTCTGTCAGATTAAAGTTATCAGAAAGAAGCAGCTGCTGTGTAGGTTGTTTTGCTTATCACTATATCACAGGATTATCTGAAACAGTCAATTTGAGATTATAACAGTTTCAGTCGCTGTTGCAGCTCCGCGTCATACGCATTGTAAATTCTGACACCATTTTTGCAAGCGTAGGGTATTTTTCTTCCTGCAGCCAGAAACTTTCTTTTTGGTAAATTTTTTTAGGCTAGATTTCTCCCAAGGGACATGGCATAATAAAAAGGTATGTTTGGTTTTGTAGGTGAAGTGTACCGTAAAGGAGCTTAAATAGTTTCAAATGCATGCAGTTTTGGATCCATGCAGATTTTAGGATGCATGTTTCAGCAGGCAGGCAAGTATTAGATTCATTCAAATGTAGTAACAAAGAATGTTCAGGAACAAGGAATATTGCCTCTTTGGCCATTACTTGAGTCTCCTTAGCCCAGAATTTGACAACCTGCTCAAATGTACCCCTCCCCATCCCTTCTGAATAACAATAATAATAAAAAAAGGTGTTATTGTCCTTTTTAATATCAGTCCAGCTGTTTTTTCCCCTCCTACTTAGCTAAAACCATGTCACGACGTTGAGAATTTTGTGTCCTTTGGTAATGAAGGTATGTTTTGTTTTATTTAATTTGTTTGTGTTTTTATGTGTATTTTAGGGAAAGTCACGCAATTTCACAGGTATTTGCCCTTCAACATGCAACCCCTTGGTTTATCTGGATTACAATAACTTCTGGAGAACCATTGACAAGATGGGAAAAGAGGTAGGCTGTGGAAATTGCATGTTTCCTACAATGTTCAGGCCACTATAAATAAATCAGTTTTGGTTTGGTTTGGTTTGGTTTCTGGCATGTTTTTTTATTGCTTCTTTAATGTAAAAAAAACTCCTCAACAACAAAACAGAAAAGAAACATCCATCAGGAAAGATATCTATATTACTAGGAACTGTCTGGAATAGTAGGTCTTCCTCACTGAGAGGGAGTTGGACTAGGTGACTTTTAAAGGTCCCTTCCAACCCAAACTATACTATGATTCTTTGAGAGGAGACAGAAAGATCTGGAGGTGTCTTAAGATATCTGAAAAAAAAATGAGGTTGAGCTCAATGTATGTACTTTCTCATGACAGGGAAAAACCATTCCATGAGCTGAGATGAGAAGGGTTTTTTTTCCCTTCCCTTGTGGCAACCTTCTTGAGTAAAGATGATTCTTTTTTGTAGCTGCCTAAGCTGGGCTTCAGTTTGACTTCACAGTAATTTTATTTTTAAAATTCAAAATTTAAGCAGTATGACTGCAGCCCCTGGAGCATTATACTGTCTTTCAAATATTCATCAGTTACCTTATAATCTATCTACAAACCAAGGACTGTACCTTGTCAGAACCTTCAGGCATAACTAACTGTATTCCTGTGAAGTTCATTGGGTTTATCTGGTTTTGCAGAGTCAAATTCGTGTATGATATTACACATCTTTTGTAAAATAATACATTTTTTTAAAGGTTCATATATATGGTAGTGTCCTCACATGTCATGGTACTTACACACAAAGAACTATTATTAAGAATTTACCTGTTTAAAAATAATTCAGTAGTATCTAGACATCTTTTTTTTGCTCTGTAGTTAACAGAGAGACATAGGGGCCTTTGGATACCCATCTTGGAACTGACTGAATCTCTACTGGGGAAAGAATTTCCCCCTCAACTCAAGACAACTAAATTGGAGTAGGCACCTCACTTCTGGAGAACTAAAGGCCAGATGAGTCCCATCATAAGGATATAGTTCATTGTTCAGACAAAGTCAGATTTTGTGGTCATGGTACAATTCATGCCCAAAGGTGTGAATGGAAACTATTCCATTTGGTGAATTAATTCCAAATGGATATCCGTGTGCAGGGGACAAAATTAACTCCTGGCCAATATATCAATCAAATCTGTGCTACTATGTCAAGGCAATGATAAAGTTCTGAATAATTTCTTGAATATTTCACCTCTGTCTCCAGATTCCTGTTGATGCACCATGGGATTCTCTACATGCTGAAGAATGGGACAAAATGACCATGAAAGATCTGATAAATAAGATTTGCTGGACCAAGTATGTAACTCTATCCACTTTGAACTCCAGCTGCAGAATGATAGTGGCTTTCTGGTAAATTCTGATACAGCTGAGTTCAGCAGGGGTACAGGCAGTGAGAGATGAGGAGGTGCTTGAGGTGAGGTTTGGGTTGGCTGGCAGATGGCATTAAAGGTACTGGGGAAGCCCGGGGTTTGCTTCAGCAGGCCTGTGCACACAGGAGTGACAGGGTGGGCTCTTCCCACCATACTTTTTCTTCAAACCATTGGAGAGTGTGTGCCTTTGACGTCGGGAAAATCAACGTGTAAATAAAACTCCACTTTGTAGACGAATAAAGGTCACTTGCAGGCACAGAAATGGAGGCAGGTGAGGGTACATCCCTAGTCCCATGTCAGGCTGGGAGCTGAGGAGTGATGTCCTCTAATTCTCAGCTCCTACACAGTATCATGTGTGTCTGCTTTTATTGTGTAAGCTGCATGGTATGTGCCACAGAGCAGGCAAGTGCCACTGGTGCATTGGAGAGCAGCCACTGCTGCCTGCTCAATGGAAGGGGCAGTCTGAGACCTGAAGAGTGGGGAATGAGCAGCTGTTTGGCACTGGAAACTCTGGATAAGTCAAAATGCTACTCCTTGTTTCAGCAGTAGTGTCTGCTGGGCCTCTGAAACACTTGCAAGGAAACAAGGGGCAGCAGAGGCAACCTTTTTTGTTGCCTTACGCCTCCCTGGTAGGTTTGTGCCTAAGCCAGGCCAGGTGCTCCATGTTTCTCCCAGAAACCTGTGACCATGCTTGCTCAGCTCTGCCTGTGGCTGTGCCCCCTCCCTGTGTGCCCAGGAAGCTGCCCTTGAACACCAGCCAGCTCTCCTGGGGCTCTTTGCCCTACAGGATAATTTCCTGTGGGACATTGCCAAGCAGGTGCTCGAGGAGGACGAAATCTGCTCTTCCAAATTCCAAGACTGCAATTCTGCTGTTTGTCTTACTTCTCTCTGGATCTTAAACTCCACAGTCTCATGGCCACTGCAGCCAAGGCTGCCCCTCACCTTTGCATCATCCAACAGGTCCTCCTTGTTTGTGAGTAGCAGGTCCAATGGACCATCAACCCCAGCTGGCAGGAAGAGAGCTAAAGTGTTGTATCACCTGTAAAATGGCCAGTGTGTTTTATGTGTCTGTGAGGGACCACATTTTATAAATGACAAAAGGAACAGTGTTCAATAAATTGACGTGACAACAACTGGAAATTCTCTTTTATTCCTTCCCTATTTCCATCAGTTCTCGTTATAAGGCAAAGAGAAGTGTGCCCATATTAGCCCTCATATCCCTGCTTGCTACGCCGGCCCCTGTGCTGTTCTGTAACACTCCCCTCCCTCATATTCACTGTCTTTTATGTGTGTGGCTGTGCTCTGTTCACCCTTTCATTCTGACTGCAGTTTAGTGCTGTACCTGCAGCTGCCTGACCAAAACTTTCCATTTGAAATTTATTTTGATGGCTTAAATCCTGCTCCAGCTCCATGTGATATGTGGTGTGGCCATTTGGACTTGCTCTCTGTGGCATTGTAGTTTTCTTTACAATCAGTTTTATGAACCTTTTGCCTCCAAACTCAGTTACTTTGAAGTACCCTTACTGTAGCAAGTGCACTGGCTCTTCCTCTTCTAGTTTTTAGTGTTCCTCTTAGTCAGGGAACTGGTGGAGTATAAGCAGAACTGTGTTTATAGTGATCCCTCCTGTAACAGGCTTCTCTGCAAGGCAGCTTCTACTGCCAGTGGTTTTGTGGCAGTTTTAATGCATGTGCTCAGCTCAAACACATTCAAAAACTCAGTAAAAACCCATTTTAGATCTTCAAGCCAAGCCACATTTTTCTACACGTAGTTAAAAAACACATTAAGCAGAAAAGCCCTCCCACAGCATTTTCTGTATGACTTGGGCCCATATTATAAAAGAAGATTTGTTTACCATGTGTTACAGATCAGCATCTTCTGATCCTGGAGACTACCTTCACGTTTCTTAGGCCTGAACCTGCTACAACTGCTTAGTGTCTTGGTGCTTTCAGGATTGTGGCAGAGGGTTCTTGTGTGCAGGACGTTTTCATATCCTGGCTAATGAAATAGGGGTGACTGGACTTCATAGTTAGGGAAATGAGGTTATAAAAGTTTATAAGTTATATATTTTAGCCCAAATAACTTGCAAAGTTCCTTCCTTTAGCAGAAGATATTAAATTCACGTTGTTTTATGAAACTTCATCCAAGTCGAAGTCTTTTTACCTTCTTTGCAAAATTATCTCAGTTTCTTTAGTAATCTGTAGCCAGAAATTAAAGAAATGTGAACAGCCAGACCTTGAGTTCCTGCTGTTGTATCTCTGTTTATGTTCAGAGGACTTGCTGTGGTGACCCTTTCCTTATATATATGGCAGTGATTGCCAGTTTGGTTTCTCTGTCTGATTCTTGGTTTCACAAAAGATCTCTGCAGCAGTGCTGCATGGGAGATGGGGAGTGTCTTGGCTAGTTCAGGCCCTCAGGACCCTTTGGACCTTGGAACTGATCTGCCCAGTGAGCTCCCCATGGAGGAGAAATGCAGAAAAGTTTCCAGAACTGATTACCAAATGTATTCTCCTCTTGAGAGAAATATTTGCTGTGATGAAAGGAGTAGCAGCTGGGAAACTATTTAAAGACATAACTGAGGTGAAATCAATGGGATTTCAAGTTGAATGGGTAAATACTTTGGGAGGGAGGTGCTAGTAGAAACCTTTTTAAAAAGTCTCACTGCAGACTGAAAAATCAAAGACGTATAAATCATCTTGACTTTTCTGACTTTGGAAAAGCAGTCCTTATTGAGAATAACAAAAAAAAATCCTGAAAGCAGTCAGGAAGTCACGTTTTCTCACTGTCTTTTTCTGCTCCTGTGTCTGATGCAGAGCTGTTAGAGATTTTGCCACCACCTTTGTGAACGTCAACGTCACATCTGAGCCTCATGAAGTGTCTGCTCTCTGGTTCCTGTGGTATGTGAGGCAGTGTGGGGGCACATCCAGGATCTTCTCTATCACCAATGGGGGCCAGGTACAAAATGTCTCATATTCTTCCTCTTCTCTTGAAGCTATAGGGAGCAAGTAGAGTGTTGTACCCATCAAAGCCCTGCAATTAATGAAAAGACAAGAGCATGTGGCACTGGAGACAGTTGTGTTCTCATGGGGTGATACAGCCCTTGTCAACTAACCCTGTTTAATGAATAATTTTATTAGCTAGGCTTTGGGATAAATTGGGACTATTTAAACAGCTAGGGGGGGTTCTGTATTCACTTCAGCACAATACTCTTGTTACTGTCGTGGTGCTTTTTTGCCAATTTATTTTCTATGGTTACTTGGCACATTTGAATGTTTTCAAGAGTTCAAAGTAAGTGTATTTCAAAGGAAATAGGGTGGTTTTTTGGTGTTGAAGCCTCTAACGACAAGAGTTGGAGGTAGATAGCAAAAAGCCCTTCATTTTTGGGTCAGCTCACATGGCAACATGTTTTATGAGCTACTTCAGACTGTTCCTTGATCATGGCAGGTGTCTGGCTGCCTGGAGAACATCGTGGTTTCCACGTGATTGTTGTAGATGAAATTTCAGAAAAGGGAGGAGAGGTTTGTCCAAGTAATTTGGATGTGGTATGTTGGCACCCTTTATTAGCCTCCTACCTCAGTTAACACAGCCTCAGAAAGCATGTGCAGCATTTCAGACTTAAGCTACCAGCTGGAAGAGTGGAGACAGCACCATACCCTTCCAAGTGTCCTGGGATAGGAAGACATTAAGAGAAATTGCCTGGAGAGAGGCAGTCTCTGTCTACATCTGCCTGCTGGGGTAAGAAGCCAGACCTAAGAGTCTTACTCCTCAGAAGCCCCTCAATCATGTTTGCTGTCCCACATCAGCAGTGGCTAGACATTGCAGCAATAATTAAAAAGAAAATTAGTCCCAGGATACTCATAGCTAAACAAGACGTGGAGAGGAGCAAGCTAGCCTGGGAAGAATACTTCCTTCTCTTTGTGCCTAGGTGGGAAAAGTTGTCTTTGTTTCTGTAAGGTTTCCCTCTTCCTTCACCCCAACTAATATCAGTTGAGTAAAAACACTAAGAGTTTCTGACTTAGTGGCCATGACAAGCCTTATAAAATTTCCTTAGGCAGCCATTTCAGTTTTTCAGCACAAGACTTCGTGGACCTTTTCCTCCCTGCCAGTACCAGCATCTTACATGTAAAAGTGAGCTGCTTAATACAACACTGGTGGCTCATAGATAAAAGAGCATTTAGTGCTTCCCCTGAGCCTCTGCACAGACATCACAGGGAAATGTGTCACAGACTGTGCTTTTTTCCAGATAGCACTGTCTCTGTGTCTTCCCAGGGACAGATAAAGCCCATTGCCTCTTGCACTTGAGACCAGACCCAGTTAAATATCTGTCTTGCTTCTGGGCTGCTGCAGTCTTTCACTGTACAAATGCAAGTTGGTTTCTTTGTCAGACATGAGGGTTTTGGTAGCACCGTGATGGGTAAAATATTAAAAACCTCTTTTGAATGAAGTGATATATTTATGCTAGCTAGAATACCTACATTGGATGTGTGTGTTCTCTAGGTTTCAAGAGCCTTTAAGCCAGGTCATTAGGGAAACCATTGCAAAAGTAGTTTAGTCAGCAATAGACACTGAGGCTCATGTTTATGCCCTCACTCTTCTGAAAGTCTGGGTCTCTTTATGCACCCTTAATTCTTGCAGATTTGGCCTGGAGTTTCATGATGGTGAGCAGAAGTCATATTCAACATTGTTGTGATTAATGCTGTTGATTTTTTTGATTGTGTTTGTTTTCTGTTTGTTGTTTTTTTTTTTAGGAGAGGAAGTTTAAAGGGGGTTCTGGTCAGATATCGGAGAAAATAATGGAACGCCTCAAAGGCAGAGTTAAACTGGAGAGACCTGTGATCAGTATTGATCAGACAGGTGATAATGTCCTTGTGGAGACTCTAAACCATGAGATATATGAGGTAATTCGATCAGAATAAAAGTAGAGTACGCATTTAGTAGGGGAATACATCTGCTGTAGCTCTAAGCCAGATGTAATCAGGAAGTACCCATTTGTGTGTCTATTTCTTGGACTATGCTGACACTCT
Source organism: Manacus vitellinus (assembly GCF_001715985.3). Lineage (NCBI taxonomy): Eukaryota > Metazoa > Chordata > Aves > Passeriformes > Pipridae > Manacus > Manacus vitellinus. The sequence goes on along the minus strand of NW_021940813.1, from coordinate 3,207,186 downwards.
GTGAAACCTGCTTTACAGATTCGTTTGTGACTGGGTCTCTTCTTGGTGTTCTGCTACTTAGTTCCTGTCATTACTCTGACTTTTTCTGCCGTAACTTTCATATATTTTTACATTTTAGTTCTGCATTGCAACCAGTTCGAAGCAAGGGAAAATAACCTTCCTATTTCTAAGTTTGTGGTTTGCAGCACAACAAAAAAGAAGACATTTCAAATACCTTGAGTAAGATTTTGCCTCTGTGCAGGGGTGCTGTGACACGCTCCATCAGCACATCATCACCCATGGCACCCATGGGGCAGCAGCTCCTCTGCATGCAGTGCCCAGCGTGCCACAGGAGTCTGTGCAGGATAGTCAGGATCTGCAAGACCCTGTCTCACTGGTGACAGTGTTTGGAGGATATTTAGAGAATGCTACCAGAAAGGGAAGGGCTGTTTGACAGGGAGCTGGTCCAAAGATGTCCTGGAGGAGGGACTCTCCTTTCCCCAGGGATTTTTAAGCCCAGGAGTTAAACTGCTGTCTGCCTCCATTATGACTGACTGACAGTCAAGTTAGAGGAGATAGGCTTCCTGCACTCAGCAGCTCCACCAGCCTGAGAGCAGCAGTGTTATGATATAGTGTCACCCTGAGCCCTGAAGCAGAGCGTCCTTCCTTGCTCCAGTCAGATATAGGACATGCAAGAGGGATGGAGCCTGTTCAGGAAACCTGAAATCACCATCAGTATAGCTTGTCCTGAAGTAGTGTCCTGTGAACATGCACAAACGTGATTTTTTTTTTTTAGCATCTTCCAATTTGGACAAATGTGGGTTGTATTTTCCTGGGGATGATAAAAGGCAGTTTTACCCATGCCATAAGGTCTCTCCTGTCCCATTTTCCCACCTGTTATCAGCCAAGTTTCAACCCTGGTCTGTTTGTTCCAACTCCTGTTGTTTTTTTTTTTCTGAAATGGCAGAGTTATTTTGATCCCCTGGAAATATCTGTGTGGGAAAGCCACATAGCAGAGTCAGGTGTGGGAGAGATATTAACAACCATTAAGAGTGTCTTTCAAGGCAGCACCTTGTCCGTGCTGACTGTGTTCTACGTTGCAGGGCAAGTATGTGATCAGTGCCATCCCTCCAATCCTGACAACGAAGATTCACTACAAACCAGAGCTGCCACCAAAGAGAAACCAGTTAATTCAGCGTTTGCCTATGGGGTCTGTCATAAAATGCATGATGTACTACAAGGAAGCCTTCTGGACAAGGAAGGGTAGGTGGGGAAAGTGAAGGGCTTGGGAGCCCCTTGCTACACGAATTTCAAAGCTCTGCTGTCTATCAATCAGGAAATAAACCCAAGGGAGGGTTAAATGTGCCAAACCCCAAAACAAAACACACAGAAAAATGAAAAGTAAAGCTCCTCAGAAAGGGGTACTCTTTCTCTGAGCTTGAATGCCTGCCGTGCCCCAAAGATGAGTCCAGAGCCAAATGCAATCCCGAATCTCGTTGTTGCTGAGGTGAGGTGACCAAGAAAACAAGCAAGATTTCCTGGGAAGCATTGCTGAAACCTGCATTGCACAGAAGAAGTGGACCTGCAGCAACAGCTGCCTGCTTCTCCCTGCGAGGGACAGAGTTAAGTCAGCCAAAGAGAATTTGCAGCAGATGACAAGCAGAGCTTAAGGTGTAAGCAAGACCTTTCCCTGGTTTTAATCCTCTGTTCTGCAGGCTTGATATCTCAGAGGACTGGGAAAAGTAGGTTAGCTTTTTGTTCCACTCAAGACATTTTTTCCATGCTGCAATATCATGTTTTTCTCAGCTTTGGCTGATACCATTTGCAGAACTATTTGTGTGAACAGATTAGTTTCCACTTCCTTTGTAACAATGCTGAGAGTGGAGAGAATATTTCTTAATCAAAGTAATATAATTTTTGCATGTTTCAGGGCATAAACTGGCCATTGGGATTAGTCAGAAATATAGTCAGATTTATACATTTTTCTGTATGAGATTTTTTGCATGTTCATCTGAAACATGTCCTAATGTAATACTGTATTACACAGTCCATGTTTCCACTGCATTACTGTTATTATGGGACAACTTTCCTAACAATTTTATCATCAGCAAAATCAATACTGAGTGTAAATTTTAGCCCACGGTGACCAGATGTGATTACACTGCGTTTTGTTTAGGCCAAAGTTGTTCATGGAATGAATCACTGTAGTTCTTGCTAGATCAGTTTATTTTTAATGTTTTTTGCCTGGGCCTGTAGCAATCCACAGGAATTCCTTGCTAAGTAATAATGGAATTTAAAAGACTTTTATAAGTCTGTGTACAAAATTTCTCAGAGTTAGAGAGAAGATAGTAGATAGACTGTTACAGAAACACTTCAGACATGTAGATATTATTGGTGACAAAGGAATTACTGTACAATTCCTTTTATGGATAATGTTCCTTGCTCGTTACTATCAGAAACAATGATCATCAACAAGTTTCTCTGACAATCCTCTGGGGATTTTTTCCTCTTAGGTTACTGTGGTTGCTTCATCATTGAGGATGAAGAGTCTCCAATTGGAATAACCATAGATGACACGAAACCTGATGGATCTTTCCCTGCCATTATGGGGTAAAAGCTTCTAGCCCATCCTTACAGACATGTATTTCATGTTGTATGAGTGAGCGAAAGAAAGAGGTGAAAGGACCAGGCTACATCAGTGTTGCCCACTCCTACAGTCTGCATACATGGAGGAGAGCACTTCTGACAAGCCTCTTGTGCCTCTCTAGCCCATATAAGCTTTTTGGTAAAGGTTCTGCTACAAACAGCCGCTCCAAAGGATATAGTTGGGAAGGAGCTGCTCAATTCAGCTGTAGTCCATTTTGGGCATTCAGTTCATGGGGATTTTTTGCTGAGGATTGGATTTAGAAATAAATCCCTTCCTTACCTAGCTGTATGAGCCTGTATTTGGGTTATATTGGGCTTTGTTTAGCACCTGGGCCAAAATGGCAGTGCAGTTGTCCAAGGAATCCTCATTTGCTTCCTCTCACTGTTGAGCTGAGTCAGGACAACCACCCCAGCTGGTGGCTGAGCAGGGCAGCAGCTGTGCAGTGAAGAAATCAGGATTCTGAAGTAACTGACAAGTAAAAAAGTTACAGTTTGGACAAACAGATGGGAAAATATGTGGCAACATTGACTGGCTTTTAAAAGAGGTGAAACCAAATGAACAAACAATCTTTACAAATGTTTCCACTGTAATCTGAGGTAAGACTGCCAAGAAAAGGCCAATATAAACATCAGGCAAGTACTCCCTAAGTGTCTGACAGGGAAAGCTTACCACTTCTACTGAACTGTACATGTTTATGGCCATGTTCAAGGCTTAAAAACTTCCATGACCTGAGAGCAGTAAGCCTCCCACAAACCCCATAAAGCAAAAGGTTTCCTGCTTTCTTTTTCCTTGTGGATTTATACAACTTTCTAAAAGAGTGCAGGAACATACTTCATCCCCTGGGTACCTCCACTAAGGTCAGATGAACTAATTGCCAAATCTGTTTCCTTCAAGATGAATAAGCAATAATCTCAGTTCTTCCAGGACTGGTCCATGACACTCTGCAGAGCTTGTCAGAGCAGCAGGCTTTCATCACTTACTAACACCAGGTGACACAGGCAGTGGTGTGTTCAGCTGCCTGCTAGACTTCTGAAGCTCAAGAAAACTTGGGGTCTCAGTCTTTTTGGATGAGATCTAAATATAAGAGGGTAGGCAATGCAGGCCTAGTTTGCTGGACACTACCATGTCTCTGCCCACTTTGGGTACAGCTTTGCTGTCCTGAATCAGTGGGGACAGAGAGTTCATTCCCACAGAGCAAAATGAGGCCAGTGTTGGCAGCTTTGAGAATACTTGCAATCTGCAGCTTTCTCATCTGGTAGCTGCCAGGCAGCCCTGCACATCTGCCCTCTGGGAATTCAAACTCTCCCTTTCAATTAACTCCCCAGGGTATCCTGCACAGGCCTTTTCACCTGTGTGACCTGCAACTATTAAGTGCCAAGGTATGATGACAAAACGTCAAGCACATCCTTTTTTTAGAGTCATTTCAGGCAAGAGCTTGCAAATCAGCTGGGGAGCTGATGCTGCATGATATTTATATGCCATTTTTTTTCTTTTTAGTTTCATTCTCAGCAGAAAGGCTGGAAAACTGGCCCATCTCAGTAAGGAAGAGAGGTAAGAGTTCAGAAGCTGTAAATATTTCAGAAGCAAGTTGGTTCTCTGGGATGCTTCCCTGCAGGAATGTGTGTGAATATGTGTGTGCATGTGCACATACACACACACTTGGTGCAACTACCAATACTGGAAACTGGAGCAAGAATTGAGCCTTTAGCATAAACAGGCCTTGACACTAATGCTAATATCCATCCAGTTGTGGATATTTCTAAATTTTCAAGTCCTACCCGCTCTTCCATGCTATGGCTTGTCAGCTCTACATCTCTGTGTGAACTGAGAAGATTTTTCCAGACTACATCCCCACTGAATGATGCTTCACCCCAGGGATAAAAGGAGCACTGACATGTCTAGTTTTGGGTCTCCTTCACATTCAGACTGGGTGATAAAGTTTTTGAACTTCTCTGTTTACAAAAGTATAGTTTCTCCATTAGTCAGTGAAATGAACAAACAGTACTTTCTAAATGTGGCTTTTGGTACTGTGCAAGTGAAACAGGAGTTCTGCTTAGGAATGTGAGTAGTATTCTTCAGCTCATATTTTATTCTCTGCTGTAGTAAATCTGTAGGGATTTCATTGATTTATAGTGCTTTTCTTCTGGTCTTACACCAGTGAACATGAAAAAGAATTGGCTCCACATCCCAAAATAACTGTATGAAGATTTACTTTTTTAGACCTCATTGCCAAAATCAACCTTCATTTCCCACTCCCTGGGTCCATTTTGGATGTAACTTTTAGGCATCAGCATTTGAAATATGTATGCTAAGATTAGAACTTGAAATCAGACTTTAAAACAAAGCCAAACATAACTTTCTTTCCAATATGTTGCAATAAATTTGTTTAGTTTTTTATAAGGAGAGCAAGAGCTGAGAGATTTTTCCCTCCCTTTTTTTTTTTCTGACTCTGATTTTATTTTCATATAGGAAAAAGAAGATCTGTGAGGCATATGCCAAGGCATTGGGAATGAAAGAGGCTTTACAAGTAAGAAATGAGTGCTTGTTTTCACCTCTGTTGTACAATAATGTTGCTTCTTTGTTCTAGACAATGAAGCCAAAGTTCCTGGCACCTAAAATGTGTACCTAAAAATGCACGTTGTGCCATACAATCTGTACTCCCAAGGGGAGGGCAGCAGCATCCAGTACAGGAAGAAAAGAACTGCCATTCTCACTCTGTACAAGAAAAGAGAAGGCAGGGCATATTTTAATTTGTCCTGTCATTTCCCCATGGGAGGCTGCTGTTTCTGTAAAAGCAAAGAAATTTGTTTTGTGCAGATGGATAGCATTAACCAGATGACATGGCACTCCTTTGATAGGTATTCTTAGACTGTTTTTTTCCCTCTTGAAAAGAAATCTATTCTTTATTTCCAATTTCTCTGCCAGTGTTTCACTCTGTAATGTCTGCTGATACTTACAGCCTGTGCATTATGAAGAAAAGAACTGGACCATGGAGCAATATTCAGGGGGTTGTTACACAGCCTACTTCCCACCAGGCATAATGTATTCCTATGGAAGGTAAAACAGAGAATGCTTTTCTTTCTAATTCACATTCCTTAGCTCATGTGCAATGATATACCTTATGCAATAAAATTATGGCATATGTAGAATATGCCTCTTTCAACACCCCTACTCCCCAGCTAGCAAGGATCTTGTTATTCACTTGAAAAACAGCAGAGTTTCTCTTGACTTTCAAGGAAACAAAACACAAAGTCACAAAGGGACTTGCTAGAGGCACAAAACCTTTCCCCGTTAGATTACTTAGAGTATTTTGTGCTACACAGTATTTGCAATTGAGCCCTCTAAAGCCCAGTGAGACCTGGAGGGCACACATGAAGAGTCTCCACTGACTGTGTAGGTGGAGCAGCAGGTTCAGGTGAAGCCCAGGAGCTCCTTAATGTGTCCAACATGGGGTTACACGCTGTGTCTGAGCAAACATGCGTGTGGGGAGAAGTTATCTCATGCACAGACTCTTCTGTTGCCATTTATCTGAACACTTGGGCCTCTGGCCTGGGGAAGCTGGTGTCATGCAGACAAGGAAAACCTAATTATGGGTTAGATGGGAGCCCTTACACCAAGCACATCCTCAGTGGGAAAGGGAGCTCGTTACCTACAGCTGGGCTGGCCAGGATGCTTTTGCAGCTTTACACATCTGAGTCACTGGCTTATATGACCCTACAGGGTGAGTGCAACCCCCTGAATGCCAAGGCCTGCAGCTGCCATCCCCTTTTGGCAGGACTTACAGCCAGACAAGTCCAGCCTCCAAATAGAAGCAGATATTAGTGACCCATCACTGCAAAAACGTCATTCACAGAGCTCCTCTGTAATGGCAGGATAACAGCAAACCTGCCATGCAGAAGACATAAATCTATCAGCTGCACTGCATTTCTGGAGGCTGTTAGGATTATCCCTTATCCCAGCAGTAAAATAAGACCTGTATTACTTAGCTCAGAAGTGGGGCAGGCTGATTTATGCCTTAGATTTTCTCTGCCTCAGAGCTTGAGTTCTGTGTACAGAAGCAAGTAGGTGGTCGTGCAGGGACAGCTTATTGCTCCGTGCTCCCCAGCCCAGGGCTGCAGGGATTCTGGAGGACTGAAGCCGAGCGCTCCATCAAAGCCATAAATTGCTTTCAGGAGGATCATCACCTTCCTGTTACTTGCCATCTGACACTCTCCATTTGTCTTGAAGGATCATTCGCCAGCCTGTTGACAGGATCTACTTTGCTGGCACGGAGACAGCCACCCAATGGAGTGGATACATGGAGGGGGCCGTGCAGGCAGGGGAGAGAGCAGCCCGAGAGGTACAGACCGTTTCTTTGCTTTCAACATCTCTATTAAAAGGCTAAAAAGCATTAAGTAGAGCTTGGAGGGTCTGATTTTGTGCTAAGACTCCTAGAATTGGCAGGGAGTGATCCCAGAAAACAGCATGCACTAAAGCCTTTTTTTTTTTTTAAACTTACTTACTTTGTTTGGTTTTGAACAAAGCAAAGCCAAGAATCCCTCCCAAATCAGAATGTAACTGCACTGGAGACTTAAAATGAAGCTCATGTCATTTACCACATGTCTAGAAGAAAAAACCTTCCAACCTGATGCTGCCCACAGATACAGTACCTCAATTCCTAACAAATGCATGTTTTAAAAGTAATCTAAGTCATTACAAATGCTCACAGCTATTTCCTATGCAGAAATCTGGAAATCTGAACATTATTCTCGTGTTTGATCTATGCCTTCTAATTCTCCTTTTACAAAAGAGTACCATTAGCTCAGCTTTATGAATTTGTAATGTGCAGCTCTGATAATGTCTAAATCTCAGAATGACACACATTGGGCTGGGTTCCCAGTCACAGTGAAATCCCTTTACAACAATCTGGAGGGAGGGAGGGGAAAAAAAGCATTAAAGGGTGTACATTACAGTTACAACTGCTGCATGGCAAAGCCACAGATCTGTTATTTAAGGGAAAATCAGCCCTTTACTTCCATGTGGCAGAACTTACAATCCTCATTACTTGCTCTGTTTCAAGTCACCTAATTTCTCTTTCCTTTTCTCCATGCCTGTGAGCAGAAGTTACAAAAATGGGGAGTTTGTCTCTTCTGGAGGCATTCATTTGCTCCCAAGAACCTCCATGATTGTTACAATCAGTTTATTCTCAAGAAAAAACCCTTGGTGAGCTTTGTACTGCCTGAACAGCCAAGAGATGTCCTCATAATTCTATGCTTTGAGAGCCCCAGGGTCACATTTCTCCTCTTTCTAGTTTGTGATCCAAGCACCATCACTTCTAACAGGCTTTGTGTCTAAAGCACATGGCAGTAACCTCACCTTGCTATTTCTCAAACATTCTTGAGAAGAAGCATTTTCAGTTGTACTCAGGAAAAAGAACCAAAAACAAACAAACAAACAAAAACCCACCCAACCAACCAACCAAACAAACAAAAAAGGCAAAAACCAACAAAAGCCATCTAGAGAAGCTGTAGTAGAAATCACTGCACATTTTCTGGTACAAAACACTTTCAGCTAGTTAATGAACATAACAGTTAATGCCTTTTATCAATGTCACGTTGCTCTGACTTCCCCTGCTTTTCCAGAACTGGAAGTAGCACGGGTTATAATTTTTTCTCACGTGGTACAAATAATTTTTTCTTCTAGATATTGTACAGTATGGGGAAGATCTCAAAGAGAGAAATTTGGATGCCAGAGCCAGAGTCAGAGGTAAAACAGACTTTCTCATTGTTACCCAGTCAGGCACATGCCCCTCAGTCAGGTACATCCCTGTTTCGGTGATTCTGTGGGCCCTATCCCCAGGAAAGGTTTTGGTCACCTCACATGCTGATGGCATTAATTTTTGTGACTTGTCCAAAGAACGTTATAACCCCTGTCTGAGAGTTAGATGGCCAAGAGCCAAGGACAATGATCTCAGAGCCTGGGGGACTGAAAAATCCAGGAAATCATCCTAGTTCTGCCCAGTCCCAGGCCATGGGTTTAAGCTAAATATAATGTCCTTCTAGTCACAAGGAATTTCATCTTCACTGTCCTGTTGCTCTTCAGGACGACAGAAAAATCATGTTTCACAGCCATGGCCCTTCTTGCCCCCCACCAATTGGGTCCCTGGGAAAAACCTGTGATCTCCTCACCCTCGTGGGGGACATTTGCCACCTCCCTGCTCGCGTGTTGAGGGGACCCTGCATTGTTACCATCTCCTCTCTCCCCCAGGATGTCCCAGCTCGACCATTCACCACCACCTTCTGGGAAAGGAACCTCCCCTCTGCTCCAGGACTGCTGTGCCTGCTCAGCTGTACTGTGTGTCTCACCTCTGTGGCTGCTGCAGGGCTGTTTGCCTGTAAAAAGGGACTACTAAATCGAAACTAGCAGGAACCACACGCCCAGTGGAAGCTGAATACTCCCTCTTCTTACCTTTTATCAGACAAGTGTTATTTTGGAAAAGGGCAAAAGTTATTCTCCTTGTGATTTTTCTTTTTGGCCCCGTAATTAATGCATCAAATCCACTGGAGCTGCTACCAGCTAAACAGAAATAAATCAACTGTGGGGGTGTTTTTTCAAATTTGCCTTTTTCTTGTCCATTTGTTTTGGTTGGACATGATAATATCAATGGTATATTCCTAATACAGGCAAGGCAAAATGCAGATCACAGCTTTTCTGAATTACAAAGAGGTCTTGGAGAATGTTTTTGTTTCCACTCAGGACTATTTTTTCACCATACGAGATAACAAATGCCCTTATGTATTCACCTCAGTTAGCAGCTCTGAATATCCGAGGTTATTCCCACAACATCCCCCCCGCTGCACAGAAGAGATTAGCTTGCCAATCAGAGGTAGAATTGCCAAATTAATTTCCAAATGCATTTGATTAATTATTAATCATCGCGACGTGAAACTTAACCCCGAGCTGGATGAAAAGGGGTAATTAGCAAAAAGCACATGACTACATGGCAAGGGAGGAAGCATGGCTGGACTTTATTCTGCCCACTGCCAAGCAAACATCTGCACTGACCTATCCTGTGTGGTGCCTGATCCGGTGTGGCACAGCCAGGACGGGGCTCTTGGTCCCTTCCTGCCCCGAGAGCACCTGATCCAGCCCAGCCACGTGCTGTTACAGCACAGTGCAATGAATTAGCAAAGTGAAATCCCCTCTGACTTGCAGCAGGTGCTGGCTGTTTTTTCCAAATGGGAGCAGCTTCCTGGCTGCCTGTCAATTCACTGCCCCCCGTTTTGCTCGTGAGCCGTACCGCCTTCTTCCAATAAGGAGAAATGTGTCTGAGGCTTGAATTACTGCCTTGTAAATTACAGTAATTGGATGCATCTGCCTGTTCCGCTCTTATTATGTACATGATACACTTAAAATAATCACTTTAGTGTTTAACTGAAGTCTGGAATGTATGTTTCACAATGTACCATCATTATGTGGTCTTTTTGCCATGAATTTTGAGCATTGTACGTGTCCATGAACGCAACTGTCATTCAACATGGGTGAAATGTGCCTTTTAATAGCCCTGAAACCTTGATCTTCTTATAAACTTTTCTTCAGATTCTTTCTTGCTTCATGTGTTTTAAGTCTGAGGAAGGTTTGATTCTACAAACTAGAATCTTCTCTAGTTTGTAAAGGCACATCACATGTGGCAGCCACCAAACCCTTGCTCTGCTTGGTATAATTCTTATGTATGTGCCAATAGAAATACCTACCTGCCCCAGATGACTTTGCCCTGGGCCTCTGCCTCAACCACATTCTTATGTCTTCTCACTTTTACGTACAAAAGCCTTGTAGAGACACCAGAAGTGCAGACCAATCTCAGCCAGGCTCCCCACCAGAAGCCTTTTCCAGAGGGAAGGGGTGTTTCAGGTGGCCCCTTGTTTTCAGATGTGAGCAGGGTCTCACAGTGCCAGAGTTAAGCACCACACAGAAAAGGTTGTACAGACAGTACAGTTCTCCTGAGCTACTTTGTTCACTGTTGCAGCCATTCTGTGTGAGGATCAGCCAGTCACTGCTGGTTTCTCTGGGGGAAAAAATGCCTGGATGGATTATCTATAAGAAGACTGTCTACATTTTCAGCTTCGACTTTCCCATCTACCTTGAACTTACACACATACTTCAAATTATTCTCACTGGCAAGGAGAGAACAGTCTCAGTAGGAAGCAGCAGTGTTGGATTTTGAACACAGTAAGTGCAATATTAAATGCTTGTTTAAAGGACTTTTGACAGGTTGGTTTAGCATCCACCTTAAGAATATTTTAAGGGGGGAAAAGGGACTAGTGTGAATTGCTGATTGACTCGAGGGCTCCCTGCTGAACATGTTCTTCCCAGCTCCAACCATTTACAAGCAGGGATTCCTGTGTTCAAGAACTACCCCGTGCATGCAACCTGGTGCAGCCACAGTGCCTCCTTGGGGAGGGAGCACAGACTAGATCCTGATGAACCTTTTGTGACACCATCACACACTTCCCCCAGGGGGTATTTCCACCACCTGAAAAACACTGCTCATATCTGTTCAAAAATAATTGGTCCATATGTGTATTTGTAGCAAATAGAGCCATTCATTTTTGGGCTTACTTTAAACTTGACATCAGAATTTTGGGTGCATGTGCAGAAGGACCCCAAATCATCTGGAATACGCTTACAAGCCAATACCTTCCAGCTTCACCTTTCACCTCACCCATGCACGTTTCTATTGCAATTAGTTTGGGGTTTGAAGTACAAGTTCGATTCAGCTGAACTCGTCTCATGCTGTTAAACAGGGCCAGGTACATTGTTCCCCACTTCAGAAGGAAAAGCACGTCTGACTGCTGTGGGATTGGCAAGCAGCAAGTGAAATGAAAGAGGTTGATTAAAATTGGCATTTCTGAAACTCCTGCAGCTCCCAGGCACCACGCTGCTGCAGAGAAAGGGCAGTGCCTGTCAGAGATTATAGACCAGTTCCCGTCCTGCTTTAATGCCCTTTCTGACAATCAGACCAATTTCCTGTTTAAACATTAAACATTTAGCTTAAATATTAAACAGCCAGGCATCTTTCTTAAACCAATTTTTAAACAGAATGGGACCAAGTTTATCACTGCTGTCAACTCTCCAAGAGGGCTGCTGCTGGTATTAAATCCATGAGGATGAAGAACCATTTTCTTGTGGGGCCCAAGTGGAGTACTCACCCAGGCTGTGGAGTGGGAAAACCTTTGGTCACCTCCCCTAACCAGGGGTGATAAGTCCTCCAGTTTTTGGAGGAAGAATCCTGCACTCCCTTGACACAGGTGGGGGGTGCTCTGTCCTCTAAGTAAAGGGTGAAATGGGAGAGGCTGAGGTCCACATTAAGTCCATCAGCACCAGAGTGGGAATTAAATTGCATTGACATGGGAGATGGGGAATGGGAAAACCTCAGGTGAAAGGGCTGCTGTCTGATGCTTGAAAGTAAAACAAACACCAGAGCAAGCACTGGCAGAAGGAGCAACAGAGAGAGGAAAGAGAGAAAGAAAAAGACTAATCATCTGTACTAGAGTGAAATAAGAAGCACCACAGAACAGATAGATCAGGTGGTCCAAAATAAGCAAGCAGAAGTGATATATGAGAGAAAACCTGCCTCTTTTTAATTAAAATTGCTGGGTTTACTTACAGATAGCATACCGGTTTTGTCCAGACCCCAGGGGTGGAAAGACACTCCTGTGAGACCCTCACACTTCCCACCTCCTTTCTGCCCCACTCCCCTCGGCTGCAGCTCCTGCCTGTGCAGGGAAACGTGGCTGCTCCCTCCCTGGCTGCCATCAACCAGCCTCATGGGCATGGAGAGCCTGGAACAGGACAGGCTGCTGGCTAACCTGGAGCTGGATGGACAGGAGGTGCAGGAGGAGAGCCACTGACTGGCTTTTTAGCCCCATCAGTCCAGCAATGCTTTCTTTCCCTCATCAGCTGCCTGGCACGCAACCGCCGAAATGCCTGGCATGGGAACTGACAACCCAAACCCCTCTGGCTGGAAACCCACTGTGTGAGAGGTCTGGGCAGGGGCATTAAATGCCAGGTTGCACAGGCTGTGTGCTTTGGAGCAGTGAAGGTGGATGTTCCCCAGGTCAAGCAGTGGCCCTCCAGTCACGCTCCTCACGCAGGGCAAGGGGAAGGTCTGACCACGTTCAGCTGCGTTGCTAAAAGTTACATCCAGCCTCAAAATGCTGAGGCACTGGAGCAGGTTGCCCAGAGGACTTGTGCACGTCCCACCCCTGGAAATGTTCAAGGCCAGGTTGGATGGAGCTCTGAGCAATCTGGTTTAGTGAAAGATGTCCCTGCCCATGGAAGGGGGGTTGGAATGATTCCAACCCAAAGCATTCTATGATTCTATGAAAATCCACTTTGGGGAATCAAGAGGTTGCTGCCTCCACTTGGTCTCCTTACTAATCATTCACCAGCAATAGTTTTCAATCAGTGTTTGATCCAGCCCCTGGTTTCATATTTGATTTCCTTTCCAGGATCAAACATACCTCAAACTACCAGCAAAGATTAGTATTATATATTTGAATAAAAATACCACCCAGGGTGATGTGCCAACATTGTGCAGTCTGGCAAGACTAAACATCCAGGTCTCCTGCCAGTTGATTCCCACGTCCCATTGACCAGGTTCTGATGCCTGACAGCAAGGGCTTTCCCCATCCAGAAACCACACTGGGGTCAAGCTGGGGGCTGTTTTTTTGCTCTCTGCACAGAGGTCAGCTCCCAGCTCCTGACAGCAGCATCAAGAAATAGAAAAATGGACAAATCCAGAGAGCCCTCTTCGGTGGAAACATGATTCTAGTCAGTTTTCTTCTCTTCCTTGTGGGCTTTTTCTCTCCCACAAAGCAGTTGGAAACAAACAATTTTGCTTTGTAAATGCTCCCTGCAACAGTTGCCTTTCACATATACACAGAGAAAGCAAATTTCATTTTGGTGAAAATCCAGGAGGAGTAATCAAATGTGCTCTTTGTGAGTGAACTGTAACTTGTCCTTTTCCCACTCAGCTCCTGCCTTTGGCAATGAATGCTTTGGAATCCAGTTGTAATTCCTATTCTGCTCTTTATTTGTAGCACTTGGCTTTCCAGTTTCAGTTCCCTGTTTCTTGCTCTCCTTGTTTTGTTTGGTTTTGGGTTTCTTTTGCTTCATCTTGTGTAACAGAGTCAGAATAACTAAGGACGCATAGAAGGAGCAGGGAAAAAGGTTCCCAAGTGAGAGTACATTACTTATGAGAGAGAAGCTTTAGGAGAGCAGTGGTGGCACCTTGCTGGGTGCCAGAGCAGGTCAGCAGTGCCTTCAAGCTGCCCATCTCCACTCCCAGGGTCCCAGGGATGTGATGTGTCCCAGACCATAACCATGAACTGCACTGCCTATGAGTTTACCGAGCACAAGAAATTATAAGACAGGTGTCCTTTGTCATCTCTGTCTTCCCACTGTTCTTCTTTATTAAATACACCTGTGAGCTCTGCTGCTGCTCACAGTACAGAAGGGCAGCTGCCACTCAAGATGGGGTTGAAAATGAAGCAAAGGACATAATTACTGCCTGTGTTGGCATTTGGACTTCCAAATGGCCAGACCATACACTTGAAAACTCCTTGGATTATAGCCTGAGCATCATCATTTTCATCAAAATATCAGTTAAATCCAGGAAAATCCAGGACATCTGGCTGAATTCCAAAAGGCAGAGCCTAGCATTTGAGTGGGAACTACTTTTAGCAGACACCAGCTGCAGAGAGCTTCGCTGAAGCATGCCTGGCAGCCCTCCTGATGCTCAGCAGTGTGGCACAGCAGGGCTCAAGGCTGCAATAAAGGCTGCCACCCTCTGGCTGCCTAAAAGCAGTATTTTATCACCTCACAAACAAAACGGTGGCAGAAGCTTAACACTTCGACTTGCAGAGAGGTCTCAGCGGATGTTTCTGCACTGGTGTTTAATATTCCCATCACGTACTCAAAATAAACTCTGGAGTGGAAACACACTATAGGAAAAGGATGCAAGTCCACAGCTTCAGGCAGCAGTTCTCACCCATCTCCAAGCTCTGATAAGCCACACTGGAGAAGGCAGAGAAAGGCTGTCTCCATCCCTGCAGCCTCTCCTTCCTGGCTCTAGCCAGTCCCTGGCAGAATTCAGGGCAGTGAAATGGCTGTGGCACTACCCCTCTGCCAGCTCTACAAGACTTCCTCCAAAAGGCTGCTGAAATCCTTACTGCTGCTTGGCAGCATGAAGGAGCTGGAAGAAAAGTGTGAGGACAGATCCTAAATGCACCTGTACTTTCCCCTCCTTTGAGAAGGAGATTTCTTTGGAGGCAGTTTAAAGCAAACTGAGATAGATAGAGGTGTTGGCCCAAATATGCATGGTCTGAAAAATTACTCTGGCCAAACTCCATCTCATAAAGAAATTATTGGGAAGTAATATAGTTTCTAATTTAGTTAAATATTCTTTTTCTGCTTTGGGCTGAATTGGCAAGTGGAGGCTGGAGTAACATCTCCCCCTGATTTTGATTAAGTACAAGAATACATTTCAATTGTTTAAGATAATGACTGCACAGCCCGATGGGACATCTCACTGCCTCAGACCTGGAATGGAAGTTTCCACATCTGAAATTATAATGTAATTTCTGCTAAATGCAACACTGCTGTGCAAAGTGTTTTCTTACAACTTGGAGCATATGCAAATTGGGAGTGAACAGCCTGAGAGCTGACAAGGATGCCTCAGTGCATTATTAATATGTTTCCTTTTCTCCCCTCCTTCCCATCCAAGCACCAGAGCACATTTGAGTGCAGTGTTGAATCCCATCAGACAGCAGTGCAGGAGCAAACTGAGCCACTTGACAAACCCAATCAGCCAAAGGCTGGTGTTTCTGCTGGGTACCACTTCCTCAAGTGCTTCTTCAAGACTCTGCTGCCTCAGGGAAACAGCACTTGATGAGACACCCCCGTCCCCAAAGTTACTACTGACGTTCAATGACATTATGCCCTTGGGCAGGTGAGGCTGGTCTATGTTTGATCAGACCCTTCCTGCTGTTGGTCAGATGAATGGAGCACTTAAATATGGATGAGGTTTCCCCCCCCACCTCAAATTTGCAGGGATAGTGGGAGGAAGTCTACAGAGCCTGTAAATGGAACTGAATGAATATGGATTATTTTGTTAAGGCTGTTCTGCTAAGAAAGGATTAGGAACATCACTAATAGAAAATAGGAAAAAAAAAACCCTTGATGAAAGCTAATACCCTTTGCTTCTAAATTAGAAATGGTATCCCACATTCTGCCAAGATGCAGAGTGAGACTGTCTTGGACTCAGAACGACTTGATTTGCCTCTTTCAGCAATGCCAGCAAGAATGGAAAACTGGGATAAGCCAGCATGGCCCTGGGTAAAGACCCAGTGGATGAGAGTTTGTGTTCCACAGCTATTATGAGAGCTAACAGGAGAGACCTGGACCTGTTGGAGTGGGTCCAGAGGAGGGCATGAAGTTGATCACAGGACTGGAGCACCCCTCCTATGAAGACAGGTTGAGAGAACTGGGGCTGTTCAGCCTGGAGAAGAGATGGCTCTGGGAAGAACTTAGGGTACCTTCCAGTACCTAAAAGGGGCTTACAAGAAGGCTGGAGAGGACTTTTTTCCAGGGCCTGTTGTGATAGAACAAAGGTTTTAAAACTAAAAGAAGATAGATTTAGATTATATATAAGAAAGAAATTTTTTAAAACGAGGGTGGCGAAACACTGGAACAGGTTGCCCAAAAAAGTTGCAGGTGCCCTATCCCTGGAAACATTCAAGTCCAGGTTGGACAGAACTCTGAGCAATCTGATCTAGTTGAAAATGACCCTGCCCATGACAGGGGGTTTGGACTACCTAACCTAGAAAGATCCCCTTCAACCCAAACTATTCTGTGATTCTATGATTCCATTTTAAAATAATTTTTGAACTTTTTCTAACCTAGCCACAGAAGAGCTTATTGCTCCTGACTGTACAAATCATGCACACTAAAATCAACTTACAAAGCCTCTTACTCAGATGTATGTTTTTACAGCTTAACTTGGCACTCAGCTGCTAACTGAAGGCTTTTCTAGCAAACACTGCTAATGTTATGACTAGAATATCATGCCTTTGTTTCCAATGACAAACAAAATAATTGTATAGTCTGCCTGCATAAAGGACATCTGTGTATTAACATTTTATATGCGCAGCTATCTATTAACATGCAGCTTATTATCTTGCAACATATTGGATTCACAGAGCCTGCATTATCCCTGTTTGCATTTCTTCAAAACTAAATACCCCAAGAAGCAACTAATTGCCATCAGCAGTTAGTGGGAGGCAGAAGCTGCCTGGTTTGGTATCCAAAGAGCATCTGTGTCACCATACCAGGCTGGTTTAGGACACATTTTCTCTTGGGTCTCTGGGAGAGCTGCCTCTTTTTGGAGCAGCAGCTGGAGGCTGGACAAGGTACCCTCCAATGTCTGAGAGGCACAAGGCAACTGTGTTTTTGCTCATGAATTGCTCTCTAGGTGGGAAAATTGTACTCTTTGAAGAACAAGTGATACATGTGCGTGAGATAGAAGTTAATTCCACATATT
Organism: Manacus vitellinus; assembly: GCF_001715985.3. Classification (NCBI taxonomy): domain Eukaryota; kingdom Metazoa; phylum Chordata; class Aves; order Passeriformes; family Pipridae; genus Manacus; species Manacus vitellinus. The sequence continues at coordinate 3,189,979 of NW_021940813.1, read as the reverse complement.
TGTAACATATAACTGAGATGCTGATTTAGAAACCCCATCCATTTAGATATTCTCCAACGTGGAGAGAGAGAAGGACATGTCTGTAGGAGTCCTACAGTACCTGCATGGGTTGAAACACCAGATGAGGAGCCCATCTCTCCCTGCTCATTGCACAGTGCAGGACCAGCCAGGAAAGAACAGCATCTTTTTTCCAGCAGATACCAAACCATATCTTGGTTTTACAATCTGAGGCCAGTTTTGCCTTTCATTCTTGGATGCTTTTTTTTTTCTGAGGCAATTCCACAGGGCCAGGGGGAATTTATTCTGCCTTGAGCCAGAAGATGAAATTCATCACTCCCTCAAACATTTTGGGATTTGCTCCAGATGAGCAATTGGTATAATTACACAAGACAAGAGGAAAAAATGATCCAATGATCATCAGTTCTCACAGTAGCAGTGAGTTTTGCATGATTTAGCCAAATAATTTGCAAACACGTTCTAATCTCTTCTAAACAATGAGGGGGATTTCTAATTGGTTTCTTGGGAAATCATATTTGTATCTTTCATAGATATTAAACAAAATGGATTTCTCCTGTATTAATCTGCCCACATTGATTTTCTGTATGCTAGACTGCTGGAAATAATGAAGTGTCCCTTGGCTGACAGAGTCTCTTTGACTAGCACACTGAAAGCTTTGTAAATAAGTAAATTATTAATAACACCATTTCAGTTGCCTGCTCTGGGATTCTACAGGATATGTCTGAACAAAGGGTTAAAGAGGTAGGTCAGATCTGATCCAATACAGCAATGTTTTAGAGTCATAACCACTTTTTGGCTGTTTTAAGGGCTGTGAAATGCATTGTTGGTTCTGGCATGTGTCTTAGGGGATGGATGCTTTATAGAGCGTGCAGAGGATTAGTTGTGGATATTTTCTTTCATGGTATTTGTGCTCCTTTATAACTTGTAATACTGCAAGTTAAGCCCATACAAAGAGCACTGCACACTTTTGATGTTTTTCACATGGCTGGTTCTGCTTTTTCCAGTATCCATGGCCTACAGTCCCTTCCTGAGACCAAATTTGTTCTTCAGTTACATTATCTCTCCAGTATTGACACTGAGCTGCTGGGTGAAATTAGGCCTGTGATTTCTGTCTCTCTTTTCTTCCAGGGTTTTTATGTTTACACCACAAAATATATGATACAAGGTCTGCTTCTTTGCATGCTCAGTTTCAGCCACACACCACCTGCCCTTGACTCTTATGAGCAGCTACAAAATATGCCCCTGCCCACAGTGTTCTGGTAAAGAAGGTGCTGTGAGAGGTGTATGTTCATGATGGGGACACTCCAACCCCCCTCCCAACAGCAATAAAATCTAATTCTTAGCTGTAAGATAGGTGGTCATATATACTATTACCAAATGTGGTTTGATTTCTTTTTTGTAATTGATTTTTTTGAGGGGATGAGTGGGGGTTTTTGCACTTTTTGGGGGTTGCTTGGGTTTTTGGGGGGTTTTTTATCCTTCTCTCCTTTTTCTTTACAGAGCTTTCTTTACTGAGAAAGGCTGAAGATACCTCACTAGCTTCAGTAGGAAGTGTAAAATGTTGTGGTAGTAAGTAATACTCACCATCACCAACCAAGTCAAAAGGAGCTCCCACTAAAGAAAAGCCTCAAACAATACATGTGACATGACAATATTTATTGATTCTAATTAAGGTTAAAAAAAGTTCACAGCTGTCAGATAAAAATATCTGCAGAGCCTATTGAAAAGGGAGCTGAAGAAGGAAACCAAGGGAGACAGTCACCACAGAGGCACTTTAGAAAATGCTACAGTTATAAAAGGCACAAATTCATCACACACAGAGCATATATATTCCTGCAAAGTGAAGTCACTTTTTTTTTTTCCAAAACACAGAGGCAGGCATCACTGAGCACTGACCTGCACATGACCACAGGAGACACGCTAAAAGCAGCAGTCTATGACAACGCCTAAACAGTGTGACTGCAGAGACACTTTGAAAGCAAGACAGCTTTGGCTGTCTGGTTTTTACAATCTGTTCTTCAACAGAAGTAAGATCAAGGTGACCTTAAGGTGGTGGAGATGGGAGAGGGAATGTCAGTTCATTTAAAGACAGGTCAGGTTTATTTGTGAGCATCTGTAATCTGTGATTTAAGTGGGTTTGCTTCTTGCCCGAGAGCAGTGGCAGATCTGTTATTTAATCCTGGATCCCTTTTGCATCCAAGTACTTCTGGAGGACATAGAACTCCCTCTTCTTCAAAAAAAAATCTTAAAATTTCTGCACATCTGTGAAGTCTGAGTGAAACAACAGTCCCACTGAGGACATGGTAAGATCATTTTAATAGAGGACCTAAGCTTCTCTCCAGGCCTTGGGTTCCAGTGATGGACAATGCTCAGACATACACTTAACTGTGATTAATGTCATTGTATTGACAGCAGATGTGCTATTTAGAATCAAGATCTGCACCAAGAAAAAAAAATGCACTAGTTAAAGGAAAGAGAGGGGCTGCCTCAGACTGCTCACATCCTTGTTATTGTCGAGTAGTTTAAGCAATCAGCTTTCAAGTACTTTGGTTAACATAGATTATCATGCCATGACCCAACAGCCTTTGAAATGTACAGTTGCTATCAGAACAGTGTACAAGAAAGTAAACCTCTTTTTTTTTTTTCTTTTTTTGAAAACTCTTAAGAGCATTACAAAATATGCATGGTAACACAATTCAGTTCATAAGAGACAAGTACACTTATTTCCATGGTTGTTCCTATAGTACCTTTTACAAAGCTGGTAAACTGCTGGAACTTTCATGATAGCAGTTGTCTCATCAAACTTCTTAATGAATTAACAAGATAGCATGACTCGTTGCCCGTTAAACCAGACTTCATTCCTCTCTTTGAAGGGTTGGCAGGAATTTTAATTTAAAAATGTAAACCAGTCCTAAACAGTTCCCTCTACCCAAGGGGAAGCAGCTTGATTCTCAACCTACATCTGTCAATTCACTCATCACACTGGTATCCATGTACACAAAGTGCCACATACTCCTTTTACGTGGAAAATGTTGAGAAAACGGCAGCAAATCCTTTTTTCTATCCCACAGTCGTGGTAAGATCCACAGCATAATCACAGGAAGACATGTCGGTACAGACAAAGAGAGCCTTCCTAGTGCTTTGGCAGCCTGCAAGGAAGAAGATAGAGACTTCAGTGTGTTAATACAGATGTTACAATTCAGACCTCCCAGCTTCAATCAGATTTGGCTAGAAATCCCAGGGAATCCAAATTTAATTTGAGATTTCAAGTCCCACCTGCTTTTAGTTGTGCAGAACAACACGAGAAATGTTTGTGAGGTTTCGGTTTTTTACATTTTTTTTTCACTTTGAAACTAAGAATAAGAAATGTTGATAAGTATAGAAAATGTTCAGCTGTTTTTTGTTTGTTTTTTTTTAATTGACCAGTCTCATAAAAAGTCCACGATTCAGTTCACTTCTAACTACCTAACTTCTGATTTTGCTTGGAATTTCTGCCTCAGTTAGTTAGACTGAAACAAACTTCTGCCAGAGTCAGGAGCAAAGAAGAGAGAGATACATTCTGGATGTGAATAAAACCAATTTATCCTCATTAGTTTCATGAATCTGCTCCCCTGTAGGGAACTGAAGAGTATTTCTAGGGCAGAGGCAGGACCTGAATTCCAAACAGTTTTGGCAGGGAAAACATCAGCAAATGAAGCAGCTCTTTATGTATTAAGTGTGCATTCGCTGTCTAGCACTTACAGATATCAGGGCCAAGACTAAGACTGTTTTCCCAAATTTAGGTTCCTGTGTTTATTTCTGGCCTAAGAATTGTCTGAGTTGCAAAAGCTCTGAACTTCCCATCCAGCTTTCGGTTCCTAATTGATTTAGTAAATAAATCCCACGGGGAGAAAGCCATGTAGAAGCAGTCTGCAGTAGGCAAATGTCCCAGCAAATTAGAGCTCTGTGTGATACAATGAGAAAGGCCATATGTACACTGGCTGCACTGTTCTGACTTAAAGATCTTTATGTCTGGAAAGTTCCCCTATGCATTTTAAAAGGCTGTTATGAGGATATTCAATTGTGATAAAATCCAAGCTGCTGCTGCAAGATGTTTAACTGGCATATCAAGTTAAAAGGAACAAAACCTAAGGACCAGAAAACGATGTGCCGCTCACAAATATTGCAGCTTTCGAAGTAGTTCAGTAAATTTCCATGGGACTATCTGGACAACAAAGTACTACTCTGCACAAGCAAGATCAGATGCTGGCCCAAAAAGTCTGCCTGAGACTGTTGGAACAGTTCCTCTACCGTCTGCTCACACTAGTTGTTGAATTTATTATTATACTTCCCTCCACGGCTTTTTACTGAAATGCAATTTTTTTTACGTTTAAATTGATGCTGTTTGAAGGGAGAAGCACAGCAAACAGGCCAGGAAAAATTCCAGATGTCTCAAACTTCACCTGCACCAAATCCTGTTCTCAGCTACACCTCCGTCTTCCTGTTTTTTGTTGGGCAGATGTAACACAACAGAAATACCTACAACAATGCACAACACACTGACATGTAGGCACTGAGGTTTTGGTGGTTGGGTTTTTTTACTTCCTCCCCTGCACCCTGCCTTCTTTATTTCTTCTATTTTTTTTTTAACATTGTTTGAAAGGTACCAAGCTACGGAGGGCAGAAGCACTTGCATGTGACTCTCCTGTCCATGGTTCTCTTTCATCTATCATTTAGATCCTTGGTGAGTTAAAAGTGCACAGTCAGTACAATGCAGCACAGCAGGCAGAAGTGGAAGTGCTAATCCCATCAATATGGTTGTTAGGAGAGACTGAAGCTCTGAATCAGCAAAGCTGTGTTCAGCATGAAGGGGGTAGATAATTTGGGGGTTTTGTTGGGGGTTTGGTGGTTTTTTTAATGCAAACACTACATTTTCAGGCCCATTGTGTGTGCCCCACTGGGCAAGAGACAGCCTCAAGGTGTTCAAAGAACAAATTTAAGTAGCTGAAAGAAAGCAAGGTGTTAAGAAAAAAGTATATGAGAGAGTTTTTTATGGATGGCTCTACAACTTCATGGGGTAGGCAGAAGGTAATCTATTCTCTTGCTATCTTGCAGAAACTTAGGGAGCTAAAAGAGGACCTTGGAGGCAGAGAGATGTCAGACAGGGTGAAAAAGGCTTGACAGGCTGTGCCTGTACTTTAGCACAAGGTTTCCCATTCACACTCAGGTCCAACAGCCTAATCCATACTGGATACACATCAGCTGTGGGCTGGAGCCTGACAGTTTTTCAGGCAGAGGAGTTTTCCAGGAACAGACTTGACTGGGACATCAACTCTGCTGTTCCAGGCAGTTGGGAACACAGGTGGCAAGCCTGAAATTCAACTACTCTTCCCGAGGCACTAAAACCATTGCCCTTTAACTCACTGTAGGACAGAGACCACTAGAAATGCCAGCATCCTATGGTCAGATAGTTCAGATGGATAGATTTGGCCTGACTTGTCCCTCAGATGCTGCCTGGGCTCTGGACACCTGGGTGACAAAAATAAAAACACTAAAAAGTTTGTTACCAGTAATTTGCATGACCTATCTAATCATCCTTTAAGTTATGGATTTCTTTAGCACACAGAAAGGCAGAAATCTTTTGTTTACAACTAGAGACTGTGTTGTTGCATAGTACAGTACAAAAAAGAGTCTGTAAAGACTTGGAGTTCAGGGTGTGTTTCAGACGTAAGTGTAAAAACAACTGCAAATCTCACCAGAATAGGCTTTATAGAGGTGTTTTGTCCCTTCTGTTCTGAGACCTGGATAAAAACCAAGGTGATAATGCTTGGCAGGGTATCTTAGAAATTCAACAACCAAAAATTTACTGCTAGAAATAGGCCTGGATTCAAGGGGTTCTTCTTCAGTATAGATCCCCTTTATTTATCCCTCCCCTCCAGCCTCTTTTCTCTACTGTTTTCACCTCTTCTTCAGTCCTGATCTGACTTTGGAGACAGGGAAATGCATGCCAAAAAAACCACCAAAAAAAAAAAAAAAGCAAACCCCTCAAGTGTGAGGCTTTGAGATGGCACCTTTTTCAGTTTCGAACTAGAAGTCCCTTTTTGTAGGCAAGTAACCCAGCTGCAGCCACAGAGGTGAAGAAAGTGGAAAATCCAATCAGCTTTAGCAGTCCTGGCACAGATGGCAAGTTTCTCTCCCAGAAGGTCATAGCGATGGGCAAAGCTGGCACATCCTGCAGGGAGAGCACCCCTTATCAACATAACATCTCCATTGTGAGAGGCAGGATACAAATCAAGATTCTTGCAGCAGAAACAGAACTGGGCTGCAGCAGTGAAATGTTACCAGGAAGGAATGTATCAAAATTTTCTGCCCAGTTAAAGGGAAGAAGAACACACACATGGAAAGGATTCACAGCCCAGTTAAAAAGTGCAGTTCTTTCCAATCCTGCACTACAGAGTTGTCAGATGGGTGCCCTCTCTGAGTTTCTATCATGTTCCTCTTAAGGAAGGGGCAGTTTTGGTGAGTAAGGGAAAGTTTATTGTGGTTTTGATTTAGTGAACTTACATAAAAACAACCAATAAAATGTTATCTCATCAGCAAAGCAGCAGAAAAAAAAGCCAGACCCTTTAATCTACATAAATACTTACAATTGATTCAGGTTCTGCCTTCCAAATTTCACTGTCTGGGATTTTCCTCATAGCAAACAGTATCTGAAAGGCAATAATGTTCTCAGTAAGTACCATTGATTCGTCAAAAGGGAAAAAAAAGCTGGCTTCAATTTTTGTTTTAAAATGGCATGATGATGACTGAGCACATAAACAACAGTGTATTGAAATTTTAGAAGAAAACTCAGCCTTTTACAACTCATTTCTGGGGAGGCCAGATATTTAATAAGACACTTCTCCTAGTGGAACATAGAAAGAGTAACAGAAAAATATCTTTATGCTTAGTTAGTCCATGGAAGATATCAGAACTTGCCCAGTCCCATGGGAACAGGGCAATGTGAACATGACTAACAGTTAAGCAGACACTCCTGGCATACATATGGTGTGCCTATGCCAGCTACAAGGAGTAGCTTGCTTTGTAAATTTTACCATGATGTAGGAAGAAGAACAGCATCCTGGGAGTGATGACAGACCACTACTTTCAGCAAGAGAAAAGCAGAACTAAAAAGAGAACCTTCGCAATGGAAAACTTACCATTCAAAATATCAAAGATACCAGAGATCAGTAGGATGGCAAAGATTATTTGAAATGGTAGTCAGGGAAGACAGCAAGATTAGTTTCTTCTACAGTAAATAAAATGGAGGTGGTGATATTAATGTTTTTACTATTCAAGGCACTTGTAGGTTTAAAATTTGTCATCTTTTATGATGGCCTTTTACTGTAGGCAAGATTCATTGAACCCCTCCACTCTACAATGCACAGGAATGAGAAACACCCTTGCACTAGGTTTCAAACATATTTTCCTTTCAAAAGTAAACAAGGAAAGGAAAATATCAACATTTTTACCAGTCTAGCACACTTGTCAACGTCTCTGCTGAGGCCTATGGAGGCTCTGCTGTAATGTCTGTACATTAGTGAGATCATGAAGCACTGCCCCTGGAGGTTTTCAGAAGCAGGTTTGGTATAGTTTTCTCAAATGGGACAGGTTATGAATAGTTGATCCTTGTCTTTTGGGGCAGAAGTATGTGCTAGACAAACTCTCCAGATCCCTTCCGGGAGAATTTCTGTTCCACAACTGTAGCTTTTAGCCCTTTGCCTCATAAAACAAAGATGACATTTCTTTTGCTGCTCCATAAACTGTAATGTTCCTGAAAATAGTTGAGGAATTCCATTTCCTCAGATGCAAAATAAATCTAAGTCCTTTTTTATTGACTCCATGTGAGGCTTTCTCAAAGGTATTTCACTGTGTCAATGGTATTGTTGGGAACACAGGAGGAAGGGACCGGTTTGGTGTGCGGAGCTGCAGGACTGAGCTGCTCCCGTGCTCCAACAGCCATGATGCCTCAGTAGGATCACTAACAGAGTGATCATTTGGGGGAAAAAATGGCTAGGTGAGAATCTGGGATTTCTGTAAAAGAAGAAAGGATTTGATTCCTGGAAACAGAGAAGATTTTGAGGAAATAACCACAGCCCTTCTCAAGTATTCCAAACCTAAGTGCAAAACCTTCATCCTTTTTGAAGTCTTTCCCCTTTGCAGGGACTTGCATCAAGATTCAGAACATGTGATGCTGTCAACACTCCCTTCCCATTTCACCTCCAACCAGAAGATCTTTCATTTTCCACAGGATATTTGACAGTGTCCCCTGAGTTTCTGTACCTCTCTGGCTGCTCTTTCTCCAGCCTGGACAGCCCCCTCCATGTATCCACTCCACTCTGTGGCTGTTTCTGTGCCAGCAAAATAGATCCTGCCAACGGGCTGCCGAATGATCCTGGAGGGGGACAAGCAGTAAGTCTCATTAGGCATATCAGAAAAGAACCAAAACAGTTGGGTTAACATTACAGAAGTGTTTTAAATAACAGCAAGCACTTACAGTTAGTAACATTGAGTGAGTTGAGCTGGAGGGGGAATCTGCACTGCATTTAATTTCTTACAGTAAAGACACCAGTATACTTACTCTATCTCACAATTCTAGCCAGTGTCATAAATACCAATGCTAAGCATTACTGGCATAATTCAGCATTCTGAAGTATATCCTCATAATATCTAAAGCAATAAGCAAATAAATAAATAAAAGATTGTTTTAACTCTGTTTTTGACAGAACTGGCAATAATTATCATTAAAATTACTTTAAATACTAAGGCCTCCATAAGCTCTTCATTACAAGTGCTTCATTGCTCTAAGTTCTTTTTAAATTGTAAAAACTTAAACTTCAAAAGTAGGGCTATGCCTCCACATTAAAAACTTTGTATCTGGATCCAATCACTGGTCTGATGTAAGTCTTTTTCTTCCTGCTAAATATTATTCTCATGCAAAAACTTAGGTGGGAGAAGACTGTATACAATGGCCCACTGATTACTATTTTAAGCCTTGACTGCTGAAAAAAAAGGAATACTCCAAAGAAATCACTCATTACTGTAAATACTGGCAAGAATTACCTCTCTGCCAGTATTTATAAAACACCAGCTAAAGATGTGCTGGAAATGGTTACACAGATCTCAAACACCCAAAGCCAGTTTTGTAAACAGAATGTGAAAGCTTCCCAACTCTCTTCCCAGGGCCTACTCAGCTGTACTCACCAAATTTCAAGAGTGAATAAAAGCCCCTAATGATGCTGAACTCATCCATCATAAAGCCCAGCTGAGACAAGTGGAAGGTTATACTATCTCTTCAAAATATTCCCTAGTGATCTTAAAAGGTATAAAGTGAACAGTGACAGAGGATTTATGACCCTTTCTGAGGATATTTATTAACTTGGTCTTATCTCACTACTCCAAAGCCCACTATAAATAGACACTGTACCTCCCATACTGAGTCATTATGCCTGGTGGGAAGTAGGCTGTGTAGCAGCCCCCAGAATACTGCTCTTCACACCAGTTCTTCTCTTCATAATGCACTGGCTGTAAAACAGAGATTAATTCACTCAGGGAAAGGACAGAGTCCCAAGGAAGCTAATAACAGAACTGAGGAGAGAGCAGAGAACAGCTTATCATTTGTTGCATGTCAACGTCTGACAAGACAAGTACATTTAACACATCTCTTAATGCAACATGAACCCAACACAAAAAGCCTTAATTTTTTAAAAGTAGCTAGCAGTGTCTAAAAAACTAGCTAATCTAGCCACTGCAGAACATAATCCTCTTAATCTGTCAATGTAAATTGATACTTTGTGCACAAATTTATGCTCTGAACCATGTAAAGCAAAATTAACCTCCGGTGTACACAGATGTAAGACTTGCAATACGTACAAGGGACACAAATATATACTTGTAAAAATGCAAAGTGTGGCACTTGCATGGTTCTGTGTACAGTATCACCGTGTCGGAAATTATGTGTTTTCCAGATTGGTGTCTACAACATTTAACTGGTTTAAAAATGTCTCTAAAGCGTAAACAGTGTTAATCACATAATCTAAGTGTGAGATCACACAGAGCCGAACAGTCATTCAGCATTACAGGGAAGAGAAGGCGAGGGAAAGGCAAAGGAAAAACAACCCAACACATGCAGCAATGAGTGTTAACAACTGGTGAGAGAGAAGACACAACATAGATGAGAGAGAAAGCAAGCCTGTCACACCTGAAAACAACTGAGATGTGTGGTGTGAGCACTGAGAATGCCACCCACAAAGCTGGACAAGAATAAAGTTTCATAAGCTCATTCTTGTCCTCACTGTCAAACACAACCGAAGACTTGCCATAATATTCTCTCCTCTAGAGAGGGCAGTAAGTGCTCCCATAGCAGCTACCTTTTCCAGAGGTACCTTTTCCAGAGACACCATGGTTAGATTTTGTGCTTACGTGTAAAGCTTCCTCTGATCCCAGAACCTTTGCATAGAGCTCACACAGCCTTGTCTTCCTGCAAGAGAAAAGCAACATAAGACTTCAGCGTGAGGAAAGAGCAAACAAACCACCCTAATATACCCTAGTTTCAAGAGAACATGTAATGTATCTGCTTGAACTTGAGGTTCCAGCTTTTTGGGATCTATCCTAATTGGTCAGCCTCTGGATCACTGAAATAACTCAAACTCCTGTGCTGCATAAGTGCTGGTTTAATCAGCAGTTACACAAGCTGTTCCCTTAGGATAACTCTAGCAGCCCAGTTCCATACATTATCCAAATGTTCTCCAGACTGTCAGAAAAGAAAGTAGTAAGGCACTGCAATTTTTCATCTTGGCACATAGTCTAACTTATGTTTGTTCCTACAAAGATGCAGGTATCGATGTACTGCGGCTCTCAGGGAATTAGTACTTTATTTCTGTATATATAAAATTTCCTCCTATTTTAGTTTATGAGTCTATAAATCCATGAATATACTTCATTCCATAGCAAACCCCAAGCGCAATTAAGTTTGTTCCTACAAGCTTTTGGGTCTTACTCTCAGCCCCGCTGCGCCAATTCCCAAAATCCGGAAGATCAAGATGAAATAGTAGCTAACAACTATAAAAACAAAAACTCAAAACACAGAATTGGAAAAACATTTACTCCTGGAAACAAATCCTGAGCTCCACAGGAAGCCATGCTGGGCACAGAAATAGAGGAGTCCCAGCTCTGTAACTGCATGGGCTACACTTGCAGCTATGAAAGCCCATAAGGACACCACATATAACTGCTGTATGAAGCATCCCAGCTTCTACAGGAGCCCAGCTATATCCATGAGCAGCTCAACCAAAGAATGCTACAGGATGGGGCTGAGGAGAAACAGGATGACTAGAAGAGCCTTGAAGGTGTCCTCATGTGCAGGTTGGGGCTTGAGCAAGAAAATGAAGGGTGCTACAGTTCAGGAAGAGCCCTGGCCCTGGGGTGATTTTGCTGCTGGCAGGTGTCAAGTTAGTTTAAGATAGCTGTGCAAAAAGAAAATATTAAGCTTCAGGTCAAGGGCATCTTCAGACTCTTAAGAAATGTCAACCTTGGAAGGAATTATTCATCAATAACAAGGTATTATTTGACAGGGGGAAAAAAAACCACACACACACAAAAAACCCCAGCAGTTTCTAAGGAATTGAATTGTACCAGCAGAAATCAATCACTGAGGACATTACCCTTAATAAGAGCAATCTTTGCTGCTGTGTTGGTTTCTCTGCAAGATCTGCAGTTTTCATCCCAGAACCGTTTAAATAAATTCTTATTTATGTATTTATAGTTGAAGCTAGCATGGAACACATGGAATATGCAGTGAGTAAAATCCTTATTTCTTGGCTTTGGACTCAGCTGTGAAACTGCCATCAGCACTAAATAAGAGGAATGTTATGCCTGGAGCTACCAAGGTAGGGTTCTGTTGAGAGTTACACTGTGCCCAGTGTGGAAGAAATGCACATGCATAGCTGTTTTCCCTCATCTCTTATTTCACAGCAGTGTGGAAAGGTAGGGTACAATCTAACCACTGTAATTACTCACTGGCACCTGGCCTGGGAAGACCACCTGGAAGGCAGCAGTGAGTTTTACTCCCTTCAGTCAGGTTTAGCCTGTAAAAAGGTTTCCATCCTCTCCCACAGCTGCTGTTCCTAGTCATGATTTAGGATAGCTGTCACAGACTCTACATCCTACTCTTCATATGCAAGGATTACCAAAACCCTGTAATAAGTGTGATGCAGGGAGAGCCCAGGCTGTGTTGTAGGTGAGCACAGCATCTCAGCAGGATACATCCCCTGTAGGGTGCCACAAGAAGCCTGTGATCAGAAGGGCAAACACCACACCCCTTATCTAAATAATATAGATTGGTTGCACCCCAAGTGTACACTGGGAGGTCTGGGTTCATGCTCTGCCTTCCCCTGGACCCCAGTTTCCACTGGAAGGAGACTTATGTGAAGGACAGGAGCTGCAGAATAGACCAGCAGGTTCCTGCCTTGGCTGGCTGAGGTCAAGACTGTAGGAGCCAGAGGTACCCCTGCACCAGGGTACACCCAGAAGGTACCAACCTGGGCCTATTTCATAGCCATTTGTTACCAAAGCAAAGCCCTTCCTAGTCCAAGGTCTATTCCTCCAAAGACAAGAGTTCAAAACTCCCATTTAAAACTTGGCTGTAGACAGCAGCAGAGTCAGGTAATTGTGCCAGCGCTTTTAATGCCCAGGGGAAAAGATGGTGCCTTGCAAACAGCCAGGACAGCCCTTAATTTCATAGAAAGAGAAGCTGTTCTTGAAGACTGCAAATGCTCAGTTGTATCTAGGGGGTTATTGTTCTCAGACAACTGCAAGAGAAGTGTAGGGAACTGAACAAAGATCTCTATGTAACCTTTGTCGACCTCACCAAGGCTTTTGATACTGTGAGCAGAAGAGGTCTGTGGCAGATTTTGGAACGTTTAGGTTGTCCCCCCAAGTTCCTCAAAATGATCATCTCGCTCCATGAGGATCAGCACAGCCAAGTCAGATATGGCAACACACTTTCTGAGCCCTTTCTAATAAAGAATGGCGTGAAACAAGGCTGTGTTCTCGCTCCTACCCTATTCACAGTCTTTTTCAGCAGGATGCTCCAAAGGGCCACGGCAGACCTCAATGATCAGGATGGTACCTACATTTGATATTGTACTGATGGAAGCCTTTTCAACCTAAGGCGACTGAAGGCCCACACCAAGATCTTAAACCATCTTGTCCGGGAGCTGCTTTATGCTGATGACGCCGCCCTTGTTGCCCACACAGAAGCAGCCCTGCAGCGTTTAACATCCTGCTTTGCAGACACTGCTGAGCTCTTTGGGCTGGAAGTCAGCTTAAAGAAGACAGAAGTTCTCTATCAACCTGCACCTCAGGAAGTCTTCCATCATCCCCACATCACCATTGGCCAATCAGAGCTCAAATCAGTCCAGCAGTTTAATTACCTAGGCAGCCTCATCTCCTCAGATGGTAAGATTGACGGAGAGATAGACAACAGGTTAGCAAAGGCATATAGTGTTTTCGGAAAGCTTCATAAAAGAGTTTGGTGAAACAAACACCTGAAGAAAAGCACCAAGATCAGTGTTTACAGAGCCATAGTGCTGTCTACTCTCTTATACGGTTCTGAATCATGGGTCATCTACCACCACCACCTGCGTCTCCTAGAACGCTTCCATCAACGCTGCCTCCGTACAGTCCTAAACATCCACTGGTCAGATTATGTGACCAATACATCTGTTCTAGAACAAGCAGCAGTCACAAGTATTTAGGCCATGTTACTGAGAACACAGCTACACTGGGTAGGACACGTCTCCAGGATGAAGGACCAACACCTCCCTAAGATCCTGCTCTATGGTGAACTTGCCACTGGCTGCCGCATGAGAGGAGCCCCGAAGAAAAGATACAAGGACTCCCTGAAACAACATCTCAGCCTTGGCCATATTGATCACTATAACTGGTCTACTCTGGCCTCCAGCTGGGAGGTCTGGAGACACACCATCTATAACGCTGTTGATGCTTTTGAGAAAGCACGCAGGATCACCCTTGAGGAGAAAAGGCAACACAGAAAGAATCGTGCCTTGCAGAATATACCTCCTAAGGAGTCTTTCTGTTGTGCCTTTTGCAACCGGACATGCCTGTCTTGTATTGGCCTTTTCAGCCACCAGCGCACTTGCAACAAACATGGGTAGAGCCCTTTCCCAAATCTTCGTTCGTGAAGCCTGGCCATGATGAATCTAGGGGGTTCACACACAGGGTAAGACACCATTTGGTGTTTGGGATGGCTTTGAATGCTGGGCAAAGCTGGGTTTCAGAATACCTACATGACTTTTATCATCTGGCACCTGCTGGGGGTCTATCTCAAAGCTTCAGTGCTTGTCCATTCCTGCCAAATTGAAAGGGCTCTGTGGTATCAGGCTGTCCTTTGAAAAGACTGGGACATTAACAGCTCCATTCAGATCCGTTATCCACAGACTGCCAGACTACCTGCAAAGTGAATCTGAGATGACTAAATCTTCTCTAGTTAGACTGTAAACATGTTACTTGGACACAGTATTCCTTCTGGCATGCTTTAAAAACAATTTTATTTTCTCAGTTTCAAAATAAGCCTCTGCTCATAATCCACACTCTCTGCTTCTAGCTTTAATTTGATCAGATACTGTAAACTGGTGAGATGGAAAAAAATCATTACTTTGTAAATTCTATTTTAGTAATATGCCAAAGAGCAGTATGGTATGCAGAGACTTGTTTCAAGAAGACAGTAAAATGGCCTTCATCTGGGCCTGAAGGGCATTTTTTCCCTTCATAGCTGAGTGTGGAGAGATGGAGGCAGCTTTCTGATCCCTTCATGATGCTAAGGTGTTGCTCACAGCAGCTACAGAACCGTCAAGGTTGCACTTAGTTACAGACATTGAAAGGACCCTCCAGGGTGATTAGAAGAAATAAAAATCAAACACAATGGTCAAGCCTGTCCCTTCTGACAAGCTTTCAAAGAGCTCAGTGCACCTGCAGGAAGCCAGAGAGGTAGCAGTGGGGACAGGAGGCTGGACCTGGATCCTTTCCAGTGAGGGCAGGTGGATTTCTACACTACTTTCATATCCAGCAGCTTAGAGCAGTTCTTTACCTGGAGTTACATAAGCAGAACAGCCTTGTGGGAAAATAAGAACCAGGACCAGAGAGTTTCCAAAGGGCAGGGGTTAGCTACACATCTGCTGCCAGTTTGTGGGAATTCTGTGGGGCCTTCATCCAAAACCAAGATACCTTTTTCTTCCAAGTGACATGTCTGCCTACTATCATAAGGTTATGGACAACTTCCTTCAAATCAGGGCATTTTTTTTCTTGCCCTGGTCATTTATAACAAAATTCTGACTCAGATTCTGCACAGATCTCCAGTGTTTGGACTTACCTTTCTTCTTTTGTGAGACCTGTCAATCTTCTGCACTTCCGAGCAAGAATGAAGCTGTAGGAAGACCACAGACAATTTACTGCCATTATGCAACTACATTTCCTGCATTATTTAAAAATATCAATATGTTATGGTGGGATGCTGTGATTCACAGTAATAGCTTTAGGGTCTCTATCTAAAATATCCATTTCACTTCTCTGCATAATGTTGTTTGCTCTGTCTGCTGCTTGCAGGACTCACTCTAGAAGGAAACACTCTGAGATTCATTTTATGATATTTGCATGAGCTGTTTCCCAGTTACCTTAATTTTATACATCTGTGGGTGCAGGTATATAGGAACAAGAGGTGAAGCCTGGGATTGAGCTGGAAATTATTTTTTAATAAAACTTTTAAGACTGATCACACTCCATAGCTGTTAAAAAACCCAAACCAAACAAAATATAATTCTAGAAAACAAATTTTGATTTAAAGAACTAGAATACTGGGCAAAAATTTTATATTTCTGCAATCACCCTCTTTTTTCTTCTCTTTTCTTTCCTCTTCTCCAAGTCTGTACTTTGCCCCACAACAAGGTAAAAGATGAAAGTAAAAAAAAATGACAGAATTTCATTTTTTAAATTAGCAATGAAATCATAGAGAAAACTTTTTTGAAATAAAACAATCACAGAACATATTCACCACAGACTCAACCCTTAATTATTTTAAAGTATTTCCTTTCAAAAGCAGTAGGTTTTCCATTTCAACTGCTGCCTCTAAGACAAAATAAAAAAGCATTAATTAGACACTGTCTCTTACCCTATTATGGCAGGAAAACTGCCATCAGGCTTAGTATCATCAAGTGTTAAACCAATTGCAGCGTCCTCATCTTCAATGATCATGGTACCACAATACCCTGTTAAGCACAAAGTGGAAAAGTTGGGATACATGTATCCAAATCTAGGAACAATCTTCCAAGAAGATGTGAAATATTCAGAACATGACAGGAAAAAGCCCTAAACAACCTGATCTAAATTTACCCTGCTTTGAGCAAGACATGGGACTAGATGACATCCAGAGGTTTCTCCCAGTCTCTATCATTCTCAGATATTATGATTCTGATACAGGGAAGCAAGGTAACTAATAATTAGCAAGGTAATTATTACACAGAAATGGACTGCTCTCAAATACTGAAGATGTTCAAGGGTCTTTACCACAGTTGTTTCCATGTATGACATTTATGTCAGACAGAGAAGGAGATATTTGTACACTGCTTTGAAAAAACAATTGTTCTTAAAAGAGTTTGAAGAAAATATATTGTTCTTAAAAGAACAATGGTGTTGGCAAAGCACAGTATGCTACAGGTTCTATCAGAAACAGGGAGTCACCCCCTGTCAATCCATTCCAAACCTAATAGGCAGAACATGACAGGATCCAGAACCCCATAAGTCATTCACAAAGATGGAGGGTGGATGACATTTGTAGGTGTGGTGGGGGGAAACAGTTTTCCCCCTGAAGTTATAAAATGGTAAATCCCCGGGGGTGGTAACCCTTGGAAGTTTGAACCAGAGAGCGCTTCTGCAAAATATAAACATATCACAAGCAGAACAGAAGAGAAGATAGTTGTTGTAGTTGTTGTTGAAGAAGTAGCCACGTTGTAAGGCCACGAGGAGAAAGGGTAGGAGCCCCCCTGGGGGGTTCTGGCCCCCCAGCCCCCAGTTGGGGGCTACAGGGACTTGGAACAGCGTAAGGCTGGGCTAAGTACCTGTGGCTGACAGCTGAAGGAGTTTCTCTACTGTAAGAAGCAGCAGGAGCAGCGGCAGAACTGCACTGACCGAAGAAACGGTGGCAGAGAGCCAGAAGAGATAAGACCAACCAACAACGACAGGCATGCAGCAACACAGAGAGAACTCCTGGAAGGAGAACCGAGAGAGAGCCAGCAGCAGAGAGAGAGAATTAGGCTCTACAGAGAGAGAGAGGAAGTTGGGGTAAGAAATGAAATAAAACCCCTCTGAGACCTCCGAGAGAGAGGAGGATGATGGACTCTTACTTGAAAGAGTCATGGAGTGCTACAGCACTGCAGAAAGAGCTGTAAAGCTCAGAAGGAATGCGGAGGGGTGACCTTGGCCCCCCCGCTGCCTGAGACAGAGCACAGAGCTCTGCAAAGGGGGCTTGAATCCCCTGAAGATAAGGACAGTCACGAAGACCCCTGAGCTTTGTGGTATGACTGTGGTGAAACGACTGTGTCCGGGTGAACGTAGCCCACGGAAGAGAAAACCCTCTCCTGGAGGCGAAGGGCCACGAGGGCTTGGATACTCCCTCGTGTGTACTGGCAGAGATCCAGCTACAGCTGCTGCAGAAGAGATGCCTGCTGCCTTAGAAACACTGCTGCTCTGAGAGTGGAAAGGATCTTTTCCTTCTTCCCTCCTGGACTTTTATTGGGGGGGGAGAAGAGATTTGATCCATTGTAAATACTTTTTATGTCATGGTAGAGATAGTTAAGATTGTATATAATGTAGTATTTATTTGCACAGTCATTGTAATATATTCCCTTTCCCCCATTTTGAGTCTTGTGTGGTGTCTGGAAAAACCATCTCACACTGAGTTGAGATGTGGGAGGGGGTTTGGAATAGGGAATTGGATTTTGGAGCTCTCAAACCATGACAGTAGGCAAACAGATGTGGGCTCATTATAGCCAAAGATGAGAAATAGGTGCTATTACACTGCAGTTTTTCTTAGATTCAGTAGTTCTAAAACAGAGCTGAGGAACCACGATGGAAGTATTCAGCCTGTAAGGGGAGTTCAGGATGACTAGCCCAGCTGGGGATGGAGATGTAAAGACACTTTCAACTAATGCTGCCCAGTGCATCCAGAAGGCAGAATTTTTGCAGACTGATAATTGATGGGATAAAACCCCTTTCCATCACACATCACTTGTACCTTTACGTTCCTGTACAAGTGACAGAAACTCATATCCACATGCCACTGAAGAAGAGGACAATAAAGAACAACCAAGACAATAAACAACAGGCATGAGTTCTCCCTTTGTGACTACCTCCCTCTTTTTATTCCCTCATCCACCCTCTTTTCCCTCTTTTTTCCTTCTAAGGTTTAGCATCCTCTGTCTACTCCACTGCCATGCACCCTCTTCCCTTTGTCACTACTATTCCATTCAATTAAAACACAATACCTTTCTTCCTCCAGAAAGTTTCCTTATAGTACACAATGCACTTGATGACTGAGCCCATGGGGACCCGGTTGATGAGCTGGTTTCTCATTGGGGGTAAAGGTGGGTTGAAATGAATCTTCAGACCAAGAGCTGGGGGAATGGCACTGATCACATATTTGCCCTGGAAAAGAAATTATACATAAGCCAAATACATTCTCCATTACTTCAACCTAGGTATATTGCTCCAGTGATCTTGGCAGACATCTGTGGAGGCTGCAGGGTGTATCTTGTGAAGCAATTTTGGCATTTAGCATAAGAATTGTAAAACTAAACCCTCACAAAATCCTGCTCATTAAATAACAAACAAGCATCATATAAGCAGCCATCTGTTCAAATGATGGGCAGCTGCCCTTTCCTCAGTACTTAAAAGAAAGCACTGTGCTATAAGAGTCCATTGATCTCCCTTCCATCTGGACTCCTCTGTTACAACTTGGAAGTAAAGTTTGCAATGTTTTTCCCAGAAAGTTTACTACTAAGCTACATTTTTGTGTTCACACTTTAATTCAGAAGGTAACTGAACACAAAGAAGAGATGATTGCTTTCCAGGCATCGCTTTAAAGAACTATCACTTCAGGACAATGAGAAAGTGTGACCTGTCATAGTCACTCATTTCTCTGCTACGTTTTTGGAGAGTATTTTGGAGCAGTCAAAAAGGACGAAGCTAAAGGGTTTCTAGCCATCCATCCCACCACTAATGATTTCTTACAAGGACATTCCATTACCTCGTATAATTCATGATCTAAGGTTTCCACGACGACACTTTCACCCGACTGGTCGATGCGGACGACCGGCTTCCTCAGCTTCACCCGCCCTCCCAGGCGCTCCATCATCTTCTCACTGATCTGGCCAGCGCCCCCAACAAACTTCCTCTCCTGAAACACATAAACAGCGACCCAGCAGAGAGGTGCTTGTGAAGCAGGTATCATTTTGCTCAGCATTCAAAACAAACCCCGTTCTTCCACTGTTATCAAAACATATTCGGGAACTTTGGCGGTTTCACTTGGAAACATGTCCGCGTTACTTTCTCTTTTGGGGATTTCGTCAAATACTTCCCATATTTGACCAGCAGTCAAAACCAGAAGTATCAGTAATCTCATGAGAAAACCCCTTCTCATGTGGTCTCCAAACGGTTTCCTCTGGCCTGTGTGAATCAGCAAGACTTCTGAAAAGTGCTTAAACTTTCAAACCTTTCTCTGAGTTTATTCATCCCTGCAGAGCTCTGTGCATCAGAAATAGGAAACTTCATAACAAATAACAAAGTAAAAGAAATAATGTAGCTCACATAAAAAATGCCTACTACGGTCTGTAATCTAAACTAACTTAAATCACCTCTAGCATAGCACAGAATTCAAATATTTAAACATATTTACAGTTAAATTATCTACGGTTATTGCTTATATATGCATATTTATGGATTTGATATGGTTTCATGCCTTTGCATTTTTATTTATTTATGATGAAGTAACTTGCATTTCAAAAAATATATCTAATACAATTAGTAAAATTTGCACTTCTCAAGTAGAAGACCATTAACAGAGTCTTTACTTTTTTCAAATGCAGAAGCAGCACTAGCGTACCAGACTGCAAACATTTCAGGGCAATACCATTTTTAAGCAATGGTGGTCATTTTCTTCAGGCTGATTTTAAAATCACAACAGTGTTAATCCTTGGAAGTTTGCATCTTAGGAACCCAGCTCTGGGCTACATTTTCAGCATTAATTCACAGCTGGAGTTGCCATGTCCATTAAGTTCTTCAGCAGTGGCAAGCCTTGCTTCAGCCTCGTGACAGAAATAAGCATAGGTAAAACTCTCCTTTTTCAGCATGGATAAGCGAAGTACATGTTCTAACCAGAGTCCAAAAGGAATCCAGAGCCAGGAACAGATACAAAACTACTGAACCCTAGGTCAATGCTTTCAGCACAGGAGCAGTTTTCAACACCAGTTTTGCAAGATCCAGATTAAAGTGTAAATGAATAAAACTAGTTATCAATGTGCTCAAAAGTCACGGACGACTCAGTTTGCCCTCTGAACTAAAACAAACAAGCAAAAGAATGAAGTTAAACTAGGGCCTATCAAGAGCTGCAGAAGGTGATGGCTGACAGTACCTGTCCTCCATTGGTCGTTGAGAATATCCTCGCTGTCCCCCCACACTGCTTCACATACCACAAAAACCACAGGGCAGAGACCTCGTGGGGCTCAGAAGTGACATCCACGTTCACAAACAGAGTTGCAAACCTCTTAGCTGCACTGCAACAAAGACAAGAAAGTGAGTTAATTTAAAAAACTAATAATGTTGACCAGATTCTTCTTGAGTGGGAGACTGTCTTTGGTAACCTCTTCTTTTACTGTGGGCAAAGGATTCCTTGATTTGGGTTGAAGCAAGAAATTATCAATTCCTTTTATGTAACATTTTTCAAGAATCCTTGCAAAAAAAGTGTTAATCGAGTGTTTATATTCCAGACAAATTAGGGCTCCAGGAGACACAAAAGCTCATGAAAGCTTATGTTACTAATTATGCTACTAATGCAAAGTTGTCATTTTAGAATTAAGGGAAGCAAGCCCTCCGGCTTTCACTGGACTCCAAAAACACCATGTCCTTGGCTCCTGGGTTACAGACAAGATCTGCACCTGCTAAATGCCTGTCCCTCAAGCACATAGTAGAGAGATTATTCAACACTTGTCATAAAAAGTTAGCCATCTTGTCTAAGCTAATTATCTAATATCTCTGGATTAGTCAGGATCCCTTCACTGCCCAATCCTCCTCTGTGCTCAGGGAGAGTGCTGCAGGTGGAACACAACAAGGAAAGAAATGTAAGTAGGAAGCCAAAACAGACGAGACAGCATTCATGAAAGAGTTTGACAGGGAAAAGGAAAGGATTCTTTTGGTTGCTCAACTCAGTATTTTAAACAGTGTTCTAGTAGCCAGTGGCAATGAACACAGAAGCAGAAAATTGACCTGTGTCTGAAAAAGGATCACTGCTTTACGTCTTACAGCTTGTGCTTTCGTTACAGCTCCACTGTAAATTAATGTATAAGCCTGTACAAGATTTTTGGGTGCACTAAGACAGAATTTATTAAGGTTCAGGGAAACATTCCTCCTGTTAGAAGTAAATGCTTTCCCCTGCCCTCATTCTGAGGAGGAGTTTTAAGAGACATGGACAGGACCATGAGATGCCCAATTTAACTACTTTGGGCTTAGGGACTAAAATTCTATATGTGTTTCATATGCAAGGCATCAGGCAATCAATAACTTCCAAAGCCAGTACAGAATCCACTTTTTTGTTGCTTCTTTCTTTTTTTAAGTCTTAGACTTCAAAGAAAGGGAAAAGTGTATCTCTATCATACTATTTCAAACAGCCGTAGATCTACATAGAAAAAAAGGCATCTTCTGTCCTTTCTAAAAATGCAAAGTCCAACTGAAGTACAGACCTCATCCATTTTCTGAAATATGAGGGCATTCTGGCTTCATTCTTGACAGCCAAAAAAAATACAGAAATTATTCATGATTTTTTGTCAGTATAAACACATATTGTAAAATATGATCAACTCTGTAAGGTATTTTGCTAATGTGTCCATTAATCTTTTATAAGCTGAGGCTATTAGATGGTGATTACATTCTCCTAGTTTCTGCTGCCTTCTCCCATTGCTTTTCAGTTCCTGATGTTTTACCTAGGAATGCCAGTATGATTTCAACCAAGTGCAGTCAGGACATTTCCATCATGCATCTGTAGCCGAAAGCAAATCTGTACAGTCTGTTAGATGAGAGGCAATAGTAGAAGATTACCCTTCTGGATCATTACCTTCCAGGGGGGGAATTTTCTATGGCATGTGACCTAAATCTTGAACAAACTGAGCAAATCAAGCTGAGGTGCACATATAAAATCTGAAAAGCATCTCTGTGTTATGCCAATATTCAGGTAAAATGTCAAGTCTTATTCCATCAAAGTTGGAAAATCATGAATGTAGTCACATGAGCTACTGGATATTGAATGACTACTGGTGCATGGTGCTTTGCAAACTTGTCCAGTTCCTTACCAAGTTAGAGGTTTAGAGAGCCAACAGAGCTGTCAGACTACATTTCTATCTGGTTTTACTGCACGTGGACCATGATACAAATGAGAAAGGCTTTTTATATGCTTCTGTGCAATTGTCACTCCTGTTAAAGTAAAGCAAGTTTTTTGACAGGGGCCTACTGTCCATTTACAATCATGGAATTATTGAATGGTGAAAGACCCCAAAGGATGACCTTAAAGATCATCCAGTTCCAACCCCCTGCAATGGGCATGAAAACCTTCCACTAGACCAGGTTGCTTCAAAGTTCCATCCAGCCTGGCCTTGAACACTTCCAGTGATGGGGCATCCACAACTTCTCTGGGCAATCTGTGCCAGGGCCTCACCACCCTCATGATAAAAAATTTCTTCCTAATATCTAATTTAACCCTGCTCTCTTTCAGTGCAAAGCCAGAACCCCCTGTCCTATCACTACATGCCCTTGTCAGAAGTCCCTCTCCAGCTGTCTTGTAAGCCCCTTTTAGGCTCTGGAAGGCTGCTCTAAGGTGTCCCTGGAGTCTTCTCTTCTCCAGGCTGAACAACACAACCCTCCCAGCCTGTCGCCATAGGAGAGGTGCTCCAGCCTCAGGTCGTCTTTGCGGCCCTGCTCTGGACTCGGCCCAAAATAGCCATGATCTACACGAACAACAATGGTCATGTTGCTCTCTGGAGACTGGCTGAAGCCATAGAAATGCCCCTGTTCAGAACCAGACTTAGTGGGTGCTAACAGGCTTCGGCACCAAGCTCGTGCAGGCTCGTGGCAGCTGCATGTGGGGTGCTTGGCAGTTCTGAGGTGGCTGCCGTAGAAATCAATCTGCTTTACAGCAAGGCAGAATTAATGGGCTTTTTTTTTTCTTTCAGTGAGAAGAAAAACAATCAAACTGCCGCTGAATGGCAAGGGAAAAAAATGGCTTTGATGTATACATAAAAACAGGAAGCATTTTCACTTTACCTGCTATATAGCGCACCAGCTAAACAATAGAAAGATGGGTGTTAAAGTGATTTAGTGCTATTGCAAGACAAATGTTATCTTTATAGCACTTTGGTAAAATCAGCTGGTCCAGCACAGAATAAATGTGTGTTGTTCCATCAAAAGTTTGATTCAAAAAGCTGCTGTAACCAGAACATTTTTCTTTTAAAGGCTAAACACACAGTAAAGAGCAGGAAAGTGCACATAACAGATTAAGGTACTACACATCTATTCAGAAGTAACCCTCCCAAATACATTTTCCTTTTATCTTTTTTAGTCTAAAAAGTTAGGGAAATAGAGTGTGCTGACAGGTGCTGTGGTCCATTATTACAAGATTTTCTCACCCCATTTCTTTAAAAAAGCTGTATTTTAGGGGTAGTTACATCTCTTTGCAAAGCAGTAACATTTATTTGGAGCTCTAAGATATATAAATATGTCATTGTATTTCATATTGAAAAGTTTCTTACTTCGTCCAGCAAATTTTATCTATGAAATCTTGCATAGTCATTTTGTCCCATTCTTCTGCATGTGGAGCCTTCCATGGGGCTTCACTGGGAATCTAAGGAGACATAAAAAAGCATCCATCAGCAAATGAGTGACACAAGAATTACCATGTCTTTACATGGTAATTTAGCCTGCAAATTTCTGGCAGATAATACAGTGAACTTAACAGTGAATGCTTTTAGGGTTTTTTTGTTGTTTGCTTGCCTGCTTTAAGAATTTTCTCTTTTATTAGATGGAAAAACAGAGAATAAATTTAGAGCTAAGTGATGTTTCTAAGTTGTTCCATATCTCTCGCATTTATCTATGCAAGTAAGAGCAACCTCTTCTCAAAGTCTTGTAGCTCAGTCAATAGAAAATATACACTACTGGTAATAAACTAGAACAGACAAGTTGAATTTGAAGGTAGAGAAGGGCAAACGTTTGAGGTCGACAAGCCTCTTAAAATATCACTTTATGATTCACCAGGAAAAGTGCTAAAAATCAATCACAAACATAAGCCTTGACATTCCTTTAACCAGAAGAGCAAAGCTACGACTGCAGACAGCCTCAGCAACGTGGTCCTCAGAAGAAGTTTCAAGGATGTCTCTTCAGATGCACTCTGACCATCAGTGTGCACCAAAATGTGTGGCTGCTCTTGCCAGCACCAGGTTTTTTCAAGCTAGAGCAGCTTCCCACCTTTCACTCTGCCTCTCACAGAGACAAAGTTGAGCTGAGACAGTCAGCTGCAATGCCTCATGCCATACCTCCTTCCCCATTTCATCCATGGTCCTCCACAGGTTGTTGTAGTCCAGGTAGGCCAGCGGGTTCCGCATAGGAGGGAATGGACCTTTAAAGGGGTAAGACTTACCCTACAAGATGAAGAACAAACAAAAACCTCATTAAAAACTAAACACAACCATAATCGTAGCTTCCATGTGTGGGAAGCTGCACCAAATTAAGCGTACACTGTAAGAAAGAACAATCAATACATGTAACATCTTTTGACAGATCATGTCAGTGTGTGCACACAAGAGGCAATGGGCACAAACTGAAACACAGGAGGCTCCTTCTGAACATCAGGAAATGCTTTTTCACTGTGAAGGGTGACTCAGCACTGGCACTGATGGTCCAGAGAGGTTGTGGAGTCTTCCATCCTTGAAGATCCTCAAAAGTTACTTGCACATGGTCCTGGGCTACCAGCTCTAGGTGGCCCTGCTCAATCAGGGGGTTGAACAAGGTGACCTCCAGTGGTACATCCAACCTCATCCATTCTGTGACCCTGTTATCCTGTATTTGCAACTTAGCTGTGATACACAGCTGAATTAGTAAGTCCCACGTGTGCAGAACTGATAGTGCCTTCATCTTCAAAGCTTTACATTTGGAACTTCTGGGCAACAAAACTAATACCCTGCAGTAGAGTCATCAAGACTAGACTAAAAAAATGAGATGAAAAATTGGCTATTTACTACTGAAAGAGACATATGTATGTTACTTTTTTCCTCTTAAATGTTTGTGAGAAGACTGAACTGTTAATTGTAGTAAGCAGGGTTTTTTTTAGTTTTTGTTGTTTTTTTTTTTCAAAATCAGGCAAAAGCAGTTGTGGTGAGCTTTATTATACACTAAAATCATAGTTCAGAGACCTTCCTTTTAAAAAAAAAAAAGCTGTTTTGGCTAACCTAAAAATTACCAGTCCTGCAGAAAATGTAGAGTTTACTATTAATGACTTATTCTTCCAGTCATTAACACCTCTGGCTGTAAATTCCAGTGATAGGGTGACCAATACCAATGTCCTAATTACATCATTACATATTTAATAGTTAGATTTTATACGTCTGCATCTCTGCTACACGATACTCTGAAAGTCTGGCTTAATTAGGAGTGGAAGATAACAAGTAATTTGTAGAGCTATTTCTCTGACATGGGATTTCCCTGGATGACTATATGGATGGCAGCCTAATAGCTTTAAAAATTCACAAAGAAATGCTCATCAGCATTATGTAGGTACTCCTTTTTTCACTATGCATTCCAGAGTCCATAAGATAGGCAAATAATAAAGGCTACATTGTGTGCCACATCTGATTTTTCAAAACTTGTATTAAATTATGTATTTAAGTGTGCACGGCCCAAGCATGATTGCCAAACAGTAGAAGTACCAACTTTTAACACATATTTGATGCAGTGCCACACCAATCCATCAGTAAAAAATTATTTACAGTGGCTTAAAAAAAATCATACTGTACCAAGATTTAATATTTAGAAACAGGTAACAACAACAACAGTGTGTCTTCTTGAGGAGAAGTACCCAAAGACCACTTACTCAAAGAAGTGTAGGGCTTTATTTGATTCAGTATCTTTATTAATACTGTGAAAGAAGGGAGGGAGAGCACATTATTCAAATCTTCAAGCATTTGCAAGCACCAGAAAAGACAGTAAAAGGGCGCAATGGGACCCTGACAGACTCAAAACTCGGCCTGGAAATAACAAAAGGAGACAAAACCTTGAAAACGCTCGCTAATAACTTTGAGGACTTCTAATTCAAAGAGAAAGATACTTAGAGAGCAGTAAGGCAAAAAATCAAACCTAAGGGAAAGAGAAAATTAGCTTACAAAACTCCCAAACAGGTTAGAGAAAGTGAAGAAGAAACTGGTTTTTCACCTCGTCTTCACAGACGCAGGACTCCAGTGGAATCCTTGTCAGAAACACCAAGGTAATGAAAGTTTGGAAAAAAAGTAAAATGGGAGAGGGGAGGAAAGGATTTAATTCTTTGGTACGCATGAAGAAGTAGCTGCAAGACAACAATTTCATTTTGCAGTGTTTTTGAGGAGAAATTATGGTTTTCACAATGCCAAAACATCAAATTTTTAGAAGTTTCCAGCCAGAGGTTTTGTCACAGCCGGAGTAGATCTCCAGTCACTTTGTGTGCCAGAGGCACCAAGGTTGAAAACCTAGCACTTCCAATTTAGGTATGGACATTACAGCACATTCACCCAGATAATGGAAGGGTGGGATTTTTTTTGTTTTTTCCGGTCAGCATGAAAACAAAAGTGCATTTCTACACGTCTTGTGCTCAACCATATGAAAATACTGGAATCAGGAAAACATATCCCTATAAATGAAGATGAACTGAACAAGTCTGTTTCATCATAAGCACTTAGTCCTGACATGAAAATTTGTGTATGATTACAGAATCTCTTAATATGGAATCAATTTGAACTGGAGGACACCCTCATACTCTGCTGTCAAAGGGCTATGAAAGAGCAGCAAGAAGTCTCAGACTAAGTACCTTCTTGTCCCAAGTGATAACACCTGAACCATGTTGACAATTACCTTTTAGCCTTTTGGGGCACATTAAAATTCTGTAAGTGGCTCCAATGGCAACAAGAAGTAAGTTTTACAGCGTTTTCTTCTGAACACTGGAGCCACCCTTCACTAGTGTAAACACCATATGGATATTCCAAAGCCAGACCATACCAGTTTGGTTTTAAATACTTAGTATTTCCCAAATTTAGATTTATAAAACAAGTATACAGCTGTGCTCAAGAAAACCAGGACAGCATCAGAATGGGTTATTCTAATTCTGTTCTGAACTTCCTGCTTTGCCAAAGGCAATCCTAACTGAGTTATTCCCTCTGAGTTAACTCAGGTCTTATGAGTTCCCTGTGGTGCTTCCTCATGAGCACACAAGAGACACACAAATCATATTTTTGTTTTAGTATTCTTCTATTTCACTGCATTTGAACTGCTGAAACGGAAATCTTGGGTATGTCTCTTGTGTAGAAATCTGGGGTGACAAGTCTCATAAAGCACAAGAACAAACTTAAACCTGGAAAAATATAAACAAATCAAAGTTAGTGAGTACCCTGTGAAAGCTACTTCCAAGAGCTCCTAAGGCATCTCCTAAGGCCTGATCCTTATTTCTTGTACAAACAAAACTCCAGGAGCTGTCAACCAGAATTTTGTTTGAGAAGCAACTGCCAGACTAAGTTCTACACAGAAACAAAAATAACAGCACCAAAGAAAGACTACAGAAAGTTCAGAGTAATTACCAACAAACTGAAACATTTCAGCTCTACTTTTGCTGAATTTGCATTTTTGCAAACACAACAACCTTTTTGATATTTAGGCAAAATTTGCTTATTGCTATCATCTTACTGGGAATAGCATTCTCCATACCTCCTAGTGCTGAAAAATCCCTAAAGAATAACAAGACACAGATGAAAAATATGGTCCAAGATGCACAACAATTTCCTTTTTGAATATTTTTATACCTAAATCACAGCTGTATAGAAACAGCAATAGTAACCACCCCTTCCAATCATTTGCCATGGTATTTCAGCACCAGTACTACAACGCTCAGAAGTATTTCTTACCCTTTTTTATTTAATACAGGCATATATATAATTTTAGAAATAATTTCATGATGCCACTTGCAACGTTTCCAAAAGGTGAACAGAACACAGCAGTTGGAAGTCTACCTGCTATTGTATGGATCACTTGCTCACAAAGGCTGTTGCTGCAGTAGGGGCTAAAGCTCACTGAAGAAGCTGAAACCATAAGGGAGGAAACTCGTGCAATGCAGCTGTCTCAGGAATAAACCAACAGGGAAATGAGAAATCCAGTGCTTGTCACAAACGCTGCAATTCCCAACAGATTTTCTCATCCGTTTCACGTCAACCAACATTTGGCTTACTTACAATGGACCCATGTAAGTGCAGAAATAAGCTTTCTTTATACATCAGCTCTGTTTCAGGTCAAATAGCTGACATAAGAAATGGGTTATTACAGGTGGAAAAAAACCCCACAATGTGGCAACTGAATACCAATAGCCCCTTGAATATCAGCCCCAGCACTCAGGAGGGCATAAGGGTCAGATTCCACACACTTCTTCCTGTGAGGATGACAGCAAGTAAATGGTTAGCTGAGGAAGGACATGCCAGGAAATACCAGTATAAACATCTTATAAATGTAATCAGCTTTGCTTGGAAGAAACAAGAGGGTGTGGTGCATTCTCCGTGTCAGTGAAGGAGCACGGATATTCCCTCAGCTAAACCACCTAAACTGATGCTCACTTCACCAAGACCTCACTCTGCATGTTAATTCACAGTTACACAGGTTTATTGGCAAGCAGTGCCCTCTGCCGATTCACAGCACTGGTATATCACACACACCCTGTTCTCTCAACTCAAAATCCCAGGAACGTCATTCATACAAAGCACTGGAACAGTAAGATGCAAAGTCATGAGCAGGAAAACGAGAACCAGAAAAGGATCACTTCAGGATGTAACTCTGTACATGTATCAGATATTGTTTCTCATCTGCTGCCTTGTGAAAAAATATCATTTTTGTTTGGTTTGTGGGAGTTGTTTTTTGGTTTTGTTGTTCTTTGGGGGGGTGTTTGTTTAGTTCTGTTGGGTTTTTTAAAACCAGTATGTTTCTTTGAAAGTAAGCCTCTTTTATAATCATAATTCTCAGTAAAATATGGCAAGTAGCTGGACCAAACTGAGAGAGTTACACAGGCCTACTTAGAAACTGTAACAGCATTGAACTACATTGAAGTTCCCTTCATTGCAGAACTATTCAGGAGCTCATATGCTCAGCTGATTACTATACTGACAGATATACTAAAAGTAAAAAGAAGATACATAGGTTAGAAAATATAAACACAGCATAAGACAATCTGTATAACTGATATAACTGCAAAGCTGTAATATTTAGACATGCCAAAATGTCCTTCAAATATATTTCAATATCTAATTTGAGATCATCAGCTGTGCATGCCAGTGTGTCTTGTGAATTTGGTCAAGTAAGGTAATTCCAGTTTAAGTGTTGCATAGCCAGACACAGTGTCTTGAAACATGCATTCTGAAAAGGAATGGAGCTAAGCAGGAACAACTTGTTTCTGCCATGCTATAGAAATAAGTCCACCTTCACTCTGCCACGTCGTGCAATCCGTTAAGTACTTGTCTTACCTAAAATATAGACAGAATGAGAGAAACAACACTGAAGTGATTTAGAAAGGAAAATTGAGGATCTGCTCTGAATTTAGATCCTCTATATAACTGTATGTATATTTCTTCCAATCAGCTGTGAAAATAATTAACTAAATCTCCTTCCTACTAGAATGGGATTTTTTTTGTTTTCAGACACTAAAAACTACCTTTACAAAAGCATTAAAGTGACTTATGAAGCACAGACTTATAGGGACTTTGTTTGTAAATACTCTTTGAAACTGGGCCTGCATGTGGCTTTCCAAACCCGAATTAAACCAGTCAACAAAGTGAATAAAAATCAACTGAAAACTTTACAATATTTCTAGAATTAGTCTTAAGAAAAATCCTCTTTCCCCTCCCAAAAGCAGATAAATGAGTATAAATAAATGGAAAAAAAAAAAAAGAAGAAGAAGAAAAGAGTAGCTTCATTTGGGAGAAAGCTTTCAAGAGAGCATCTGCCCATAATATAACTGAGCAGACAGGGCACACATACTCCCACAACTAGAACACTGGTTTTAACCAGAAGATGACTTTGGGGTCAGTAGTTTTGTTTCTGAGATACTTCAGGTTATTAAACTCCTTACCTAAAAATATTAAATCTTACATAAAATTTTACAGACCCATGAAATCCAGTATGTTCACCAGGTTGATCTTGTATTAAATACACACTTCTCTAATTCTTTTCCTAATCTCCTCAGGAACAGACCATGTAGCCTGGGAAAGCTAAGACCGAGGAAGATTTTCTCAACTCAAATTTAATTAAGAAATTCATACTTTATTTATAGTTCATTTTTCTTACTACTTTCATCCTCATGCTACCATTAGGTCACAGTTTCCAGCCTTCCAGTCAATCTTCTTGATCAATAAAGACCCCTTGCAAAATCTTGCATTACAGTCCCCTTTGACAGAGATCATTCTGCAGATCTGCTGTACATAATCTTGCATCTTTTAGGCTGCTGAAATAAAAATATCCATATTTTAATTTAAAAAGGCCTAATTATGAAATTTCTTCTTACAATTACTGCCAGCTGGCTGGTATAAAAAAAGGTAAGGTGCTCCTTTATTTACAGGGCAGGTCCAATGAGACCAAAAAAGCCCAGCTTTTCCTATACTCATGCCAAAGCCTGCTCCACCCTCTTCTGGGAGTCTGGAAGATGCTTTCACCAATCTCAGCCTAGTCAACCTCAGACTCACTTTTGAGGCTACAAGTGAATACGATTAATGACACAGAATCTTGTGAGAGAAATACCTGCATCCTCATATCCAGTAAAGACACCAAATGCCCAGCTTCTTACAGATTCAGATGTATTCTTCTCAGTTCCCCAAGTTCTTATTTACAAATTGCCAATAAAACGGGGAAAAAAAAACCCAAAACATGAGGCTGTTTCACCTCCCTTAAATTGATGGCAACTGAGAGTCTCACAGACTTCGTTCTCTGACTGCACTCTAATTAAGATATACAAAGAACAATGAAAGTACATTTATCTAGTCATTCAAAAATCTATTTAAGCTGTTACACTCTATACTACAGACTATGCCAGGAGATACTGCCCTCAGATTCACAGAGAAGCGGGTCAAAAGCTTAAATAAATCATATTGCTTAGCTTCAGTGCATATATCACAGATATCACAAAAGAAACACCATTAAATTCTATAACTTTAGATACAGCAGTCACTTATCCAGCTGTTAATTAAATCCCTGTACAATATGACCATCATATTTTTTATTCATGAACAAGACCACAGTAAACTGCATTTTAATAGGCACAATAGTGCTGAAAATGAATGACACCCAAGAGGGCTATAAATTTTTTTTCTGCAAATCTACTTCAGGTTAGTATGTAACCTGACAAAATTAGTGTAGATTTGGGTCCTAGTTAGAAGCACTGTGTATATAAGACTAAATATTCACCTTCCTGACGTGCTGCGGACAAGGTTCACATTAGCATTCTCCCTGGAGATGCTAATTGTTAATATTTGTATAAAGGTGGTGCCAAACTTCAAGTGGGAATGACATGCATTCAAACACCTCTGGCCAGTGCTGCTGGCAGATGAATTATTACGAGGAAACTCCAGCCTCTTAAAGAGAACTTAACTGAGGTAATGAAGTATTGGCCAGTCAATGTCAAGAACCTGTCTAGTGACTGGGGAGGGGGATGCTTCCTGTTTCACCCAGCATCTGAACTTGAAAGAGCCCCCAGGATGTGCACAATGCCAAACGTGCCTTCTGGCGCTAAAGAAGCAACTTGCAGGATTTAATTACAACCATATGAGGACTGTTTCAGGTGCAACACCCTGTCAAAGTGGTCAAAATAGCCAGCTACCTCAGCCAGCTGTTAGCACTGTCCACAGCTTGCACAACAGAGACAACAGAGATTAGAAAGAACAAGTGTTACTGCCACTTTTAATAATCTGGGGAAGGTCCAGGAAGGATAATAGCATTATCCCATAAAAAGTCCCAGTGGCAAAAAGCATCTCAAAACAAAAAAAATGACAAGAAGCATCAACAGCAGTGGGTGATCTACCACAGACTAACGACTGTGTTTAAAAAAAACGAGCTTTGGTGCTCTGATGTAGCCAGGAAGGAGCCTTTTTGTCATCAGTGAAAATGGGATTGGGGATGTTCAGTTGGCACCATAGCAGGACAAAGAGTAGGTCATCCTTACTGTATATGAAGGAATGAAGTTCTGAAAAGATTCACTGGGCAAACCAGTCATACAAATATGTGTTTCTTTACACAGATTTAGGGGAGCAAAGCAAACCAGTTCCACAGTTACCTTAGACAAGGAACCGATGTTGCAATTGATAACATTGGTAAATTTGTGGTTTAAAATGCAGGAAGTTTGCGTGGCTATTGAGATGGCACAGAAGTGAAGTACAATTTGAATTACAGGGAAAATGTGATAATTAAACCCTCACGACAGCTGGCGTGTTTTCAGATTTCAACATTTCTTTCCAGGGACTGTTACACAACAAAGGTAAAAATTACCTGTACTATATGTACTTTGGTTTGCTTTCTGAAAGACAAAAACTGCCATTCGTTTTGGTGGCGGAAACAAACACCACCAGTCAAAAGCTGCAAATCTACATATCTGAGGTAGGATCCTGAATTCTCTCTTGGGCAGCTAAGGAAAAGTTATCTCATTTTAAGAAGCATTTTTAAGATTTTACATCTGCCTACCAGTCTAGTGGGAGGACTGTTAAGAGATGATGAATTCTCAGACAGTTCTGCTTTTGCTTCTCAAATCTGGATTTATGAACCTAATTTCAGTTGGCTATTGAAAATCAATGGTGTTCAGGCAGCAATTTGCCTACCAAATACTACTTGCAGAGCTATACTAATTTTCTCACTAAGGCTGATGAACCAGTATTTACACAAATGAAAAGAACATACTAATCTCTTTTCAAAGACCATGAAAAAGGGTGCTTAACAAGTGGAGGGAAAAGAAAAAAAATGTAGGGCAAGAAATATAATTTTGAATTTCTGTGAAGATATCACATGCAATACAAGCGAGACCAAAAATAATCTCACAATAGAACCTGACATTAAAAGAGATTAAAGGAGGTAAAAACCACCCAACCCAATCAAGTTGATAAAGCCTAATTAGCAGAGACCCACCCAGAGATCAACAAAATGCATTCTTTTCATTTTGTAGTATAAAGAAGCTGCATATATTACTTGTATTAAAAAGCTTCTAAAATGAATTTAATTAACTATGAAAGGCTTGATTTTGCCTTTGGGTATATGTAAAAACAGCAGCTGATTTTACAAGATGCACTGTGATGCCTGATTGTGTAGCAAAAGAAAAATTAAAACCTTTACATTTCATTGCCTCTCTGGGTTCAGATAATTTTGTGGCCCAGAATTTAATAATATTTGGCCACAGTGAACTCAAATTCACACAGGGTCGACAGCCCTTTGCCTATTTTGGAATCTGATTTGCAAGCTGACTCGGGAGTACTGCTGAGATTTCAAGGAACACACAAAAGCATTGTCCACTCACAGGGGGAGTATGGACAAGCCACGTGGCTGAGAGACCTGTCAGGAATGTGTTCCACACACATGAAATGCCTGAGGCTGAAGATTTGGCCACATGACAGTGCATACGTCTACTATATTGTGCTCACGTGCCAATTATTTTACTGTGATTAATTCTTCAAATATGCAAATACTTTTCCACAATTGTATAAACATAAGAAAAATGAAAATAAAGGATTTTAAATTAATTAAATCAGGAGATTCAAAGGAAGTGCAACTGAATGTGGAATATCTCCTCTCTTTACCTCTTGCTTGGCTACCAGGGAGTTCTGGCACACACTTCAGGAGCTCCTACGGGCAGCTGAGCCTAAAAACTTTGTCTGAATCCAACTTGCTGCTTCTTAGCATGCCTTGGGAGCACCTCAGCCCACAGCTGGGATGTCTCTCCTTGGAGATTTTCAACACTTGACTGGGAATGACCACAATAGATGACACCTCCAGGCTTGGATGGCTTGAATGCCTCCAGAAGCAGAGAGGCTTCCCCCACGTCTGGATTTCTGGATACAAGTCATACTATTGTGTCTTAATGTCTTAGCATCCCAATTCAAGGCCTTTTCTATCCCCAAAATACAGAAAAGCCAAGGAATGCCTTTCTCTGCCAGCCTGGGATATGTTGCTGGGTGCCAGCAACTCCTATCAGTGCTGGATAGGGAGGAAAGCTGAGATCCTTGACTCACACCAGCACTCCATCCTGGGCTAAAAGGCATCCAAGGATGATGGTAAAAGGCTATGCACAATCTCTGGCAATTCATATGGTGAGACACTTGTGCTCAAGGGAAAGACAGATTGCCCTTGTCAAGAGCTTGAACTTCTACTCTTGTGCCATTCTGCCTTTTCCTCACTCTATAAAAGGTGATTGGAAATCAAATGTTATTTCAACTAGCATAGTAATACCAATATTCCTCCACAACCTGTTTCCTAGAGATCCTAAAAGGAAATGGGGTCTGGCTTACCAAACAAGGAACCTTGCTTGACTGGCTGCTGACAATAAATCAGCTTTACCTTTGGCTTCAGTGACTTCTGGCAGCATTTTGGAATGCCACCAGGCTATCATCCTGACTGGCCACATCAATTGTCCCATTAAGGTTTCCCCTCATGGCATGACCTCCTATTTGTGTTGGGGTGATTTGAAGGCTAAATACTGTGAATAAACAGAAAATTTGGCTTTGTGGACAGTGCCAGAGGCACATGAAACAGAACAGTGTGGATGTACCCACCAGTTTTACTACAAAAAATGGTAATTGTGGACCATCACCACAAAACAAATCACTTTGAGAACACAATTCTTTATTATATTAATTGAGTGGAAAAAATAATGGAAAACTGACAGAACATCTTTTCTATATGGCTGTCTTTAGGTCTGTCAATGTTTTCTTTAACCTTTCATCAAACACCAACTACTGACATGTATTTTGCCAGTCATTGCATAATGGCTTTTCCTAAGCATATAATGAAATTCAATGATAATTTTCTCAGGCACTAACATAGAAAGTTTCCTTTCTGTGGGAGTGCAACACTGGTCTATATCAGGAAAGGAG
The DNA here is from genome assembly GCF_001715985.3 of Manacus vitellinus. Lineage (NCBI taxonomy): Eukaryota > Metazoa > Chordata > Aves > Passeriformes > Pipridae > Manacus > Manacus vitellinus. Next base: position 3,154,277 of record NW_021940813.1, on the reverse strand, counting down.
ATGGGATGCTCTTCTGGAGAAAGCGTAATGACTACTGAGAATACGTGGGCTTTTTAACAGCTTTGCCATAGCTGTTCTGTTCCTGATCATGAACAGAACATTTAGATCTGCCTCCACAAGACTGTTTGACTCCCAGAGCCTTTTGCTACTCTACATGTTAAGTCTCCCTGTCAGCAAAACCAGACAGAACCTCTTCATGTTTCTGTCAGTCGGGATAATAATTGTCACTGGTTTAGGAGGCCCATCCTGACAAACTTTCAGCCTGCTTTAAGATATGTCTAGGAATTCTGAAAGGGATTTTCAGACACCTTGGGCAGTGTATATCAGAGCTGACCCATACAGAAGAGTGACAGTTTCACTGTCCAAAACAACGAAGATTTTGAGAGCTTTAAACTAAGAGGTCAGACCTGAACCAAGGCATCAGCTAACAGGATCCATCCACAGGGTACACACATAAGTGTGTGTGCATATAGTAATTTGTACGAGTTCCTTAATACCAACATACTTATTTTTTTCACCAACAAACTCAGATGTTGCATATTTTAACAAGTCTACTCTGCTGTATTTGCAACAAACGTGGGTAGAGCCCTTCCCAAATCTTCGTTCGCGAAGCCCAGCCATGTAATGTAACTCTGCTGTAGCATGAAGGAAAACAGTGAGAAAGGAGATCACTACAACTTGCCTGCCTACAGCAGCATGCTTGAGAGCCTCTTACCTTGACATGGTGTATCAGGTGCTCAACTTCATTCACTTTGTAGGTCTCTATTCCCAACTCTTTGGATAACCGCAGGAGACGATTCTGTGTTGGCCCCACGTAAGCTCCTCCAAGGTCCACATATTTCACTTGCTTATTCTAGTTTATCACACACAAAAGGGAAAAAAAAAAAAACAAACAAGCCAGTAAGTCCTTTGTAAATAGCACACACGTTAAAAGAGCAATCCGGAGGAATGAATTGAAATCAAACACTCCCATAGTATTTTGGCTCAGATTCCTCTCCCCTTGGAAAAACAAAAATTCTTTGGTGGAGTTCTGGTGTGGTGATTACTGAGAATCTCAGATTATGAGTTCATAAATAGCTTAGCAGGCCCATTGCTACAGGCCTTAAACAAACATGAGAGGAAAGAGCCTGACAAGCAGAGAGAGGATGGAGAGAGACATGTGCACAGCTCTTGCTCGGTCTGGCATCTCAACAACGACTGGTTTAAAACAGACTGTCCCAGGAAGTAGCACGGGCAAGATTCTCTGATGAGCAGGGTGGGAGGGGGAATCTCCCAAGTCGAGGTAGAACAGAAGGTAAAGTAAAGGGAAACATTCTGGTTGAGCTCCCAGCCACTCCTGTAGCCTACACCACTCCTCATGGGGCTTGTTAAGGTTCAGCTCAAGGCTCTTCACAGCATGGTTGACCTTATGGGTGTTTTTTCATAGAGATTTCAATAGTGTCTCTCCCTAGGAAATGACTTTGAAACTTAACTCATCACATTCTCCTTACCAGATGGATGACTCCATACCCAGCAGATCACACAGAAATATTCTGTCTTCACCATCACGCCAGTCTTTCCCTTCTCTTGCTGTTAAAATGTCAGGAAATTTCCCACCTTCTAGTACTCCAGAAATCTTCCCCTTACATGTATAGTATCTACTCTAAGTTTGTATATGTAGAACAAATGGGTTTGGAGATAATTACCCTTACAGTGAAAGTTCTTCCACCAACCCTGTCATTGGCTTCCAGCAACACCACATTCAAGCCTGATTCAGTCAGCAGTTTGGCTGCTGAGAGACCTAAAAGACAAAAAGAAAAGCAATTAAAGGACACTTCTACATATGCACCATGTGGCTTTTGTGAGTTGACATGTAAAGACCCTCACAGCTGTCCATCCAAATCCCAAATTGTTCATTCAAACACTATGACAGGGGGGTGAGGTGGAATTAAAAAACTAAAAAAGCAATAATCATTAAATGAAGCTGAAGCCATATATTAAAACAGTTTGTGGTCAAAATTTACATGTGCTGAGCAAGTTTTGCACCACATGCTCAGCAATTCTGATGCATAAGCCAGCACTTGTTATGACAGTCATCCAGCCATGCAGACAACTCATTGTTTGTAAACAGAAAGCTATCTTTCTCAACATGTCATCTTTTATAACCCAAACAGAAAAGAAAAATAGGAAGTTTTATTAGGACTGTCTTAAATTTCAGAAGCTCTCCTGACACTTGTTCTACGTCTCTGCTTTCCAGTTCTGAATATTTTAAAGTGCAATAGCAAAGCTTCCACACAGTCGGGTCACAGGTTTTGCCTCCAGAAGAACACACGGTCTGATTTAGAAGAAACAGAATGTGCACTTGTGCATGACAAGAAGAAGAAAAGAATATAGGTTAATCTACCCCATAAAATTGTTTGATTCCTCATCCATTTTCTTCATACACTTTTATTTCAACCTTGCAATTTTTGGAGCTGAGACACCCAAGTGAGGGAACAATAAGAATAGAACAATAAGAATAGGGAACATCTCACTCTAGTTCTGATGCCATAAATCCTCATAAATGCAGAGGAAAATATTAGCTCCAAGCCCTGCAGCAAGTGTGGCAAGCTGCTGTGGGAATGAAGGAAATTAGAAAGGGATTACAGCCTGAAACCTCTCAATTTCTTAAGATCATCTCTTGCCTTTTACTTCAGCACACAAACTGAGATTTGAATAAGCCATGGTGCTTACTTTGGTCACATGTGAATGAATTTCTAGTGGGACAACACAAGTTATATTCTAGTGGGTTGCCTCATCCTCTTGAGCCACCAGGATGGGTTGAATAAAGTTCAGCAACAGGCCAGGCTGGAAGTCTCACTCATACATCGTAATTTATCCTTTTTGGCTCTCTGCCTTGTTACCATGAGAATGCAATCAGTTCCCTCTGTGTGTCCTGGTACGTGTAGTTATGGAGGAGTTGTGAAAGAGGATCGTTCCAAGCATAAGGCAGCCACAGAACAAATGGCAAAAGCACCAGCAGGAAAAACAGATGGCCAGAGTTAGCGTGGCAGGACTGAATGAAACTATAATGAAGAAAGTGTAGCTGTCCTGGATAGAGGCTGCAGAACACTCTGGTCATCAACTAATGGACTGGGAGCAGGAGAACCAGGTTCTGTTCTCAACCCTGTACTGAAACTGCTGCACTGTGCTGGTTAAACCACTTAAGATCTTTATTTGCCCACCTGAAAAAAAAAAAAAAAAAGGAAGAAAAGAGAGAGAATGGGGTAGATCTATCTATCTACAAGATTTTACATTTTCTAAAGAAAAGCTGCAGATGTTTCCATTAAAATATCATACTGTCCTGCTTCTATTTCTAGCTTCATGGGCTTATTTATCTTGGGTTTTCACATAAGTGTTAGTGAGAAACCCAGTAATGAAACTGATAAAGGTCTTTCCATACTTCCTACTGAGGAAATTATACTGCGAAAACATCTGGCTGGATCAGTGGCCTTGACTACACTCACAAATATTTCAAGATACTAAGGAAGAACATAATACAGAAAACAGTCATGGTATGTAAACATGGACCACTCCTTCAAAGAACTTGCAAAGCGAGATTGGCTTCTGGAGGAAAAATAGCCAACAAAGCTCCTAATTAAATCTAGCTTATCAGTTAAAGAAAAAAAAAAGTTACTTTTCAAAAAAGAAACATTTCATCAGTTAGGAGAGGATCAATAGTAGTTATTAATAATTTACAGAATGAATACACAAACTGAAGGCTGCTGTCACTTGTGGGTTTCTGTCGTCTTATCATGCTAACAGGTATTGACTAATCAATTAATAGCATTCAGTTACCAACAATGATTAAGGGATATGAGATTTGACCTTCTTTATTAAAATCTAATGAATAAACATTTCAGTACATCTGGGAACAAAGGTAGTTTATTCCCAGGAGCTGAACAAATGGAAAAGTTTATGAAATTATAACTCTTTAGACTCAACTGAAATGCAGCTGATTTGTAGCCCAGATACCACTCCTTGTTCCCCCTGCAACTTTCATCCGCTCTATTGCATCGACCTACTATTTACTCCCTGCTGTCTATTTTGGGGCACACCCCCTCTTTTCCCCAGACCCACACATTCACAGATGTACCTGTTAGAGGTGGATAACAGTTTGCTCTTTCCTGATGCAAAAACAGAAAACCAAAACAGTGTTGAGGGTAGGATCAGGCTCATTAGTATCTCACTGCCCCATCCATGCCCATCCTCCAGCAGATCTGATCTCTGCAGGGGGAGGGATGTGTCCTTGGGGCTTGGCTCTGTAGCAGAAGATGCAGTTTATGGGGTTCCCAAACTAAGCACCACCTGTCCACTTTAGTTCAAGGGCTGGTGGTCCACCTGCTCCTCTCACCCACATCACAGCTCTGGTTTTGCTCCAAAGTTTGCTGGAGAAATTAAGGAGGTAACTGCCGACAAAGTCAGGGACCATAGCCAACCTCTAGCTTCTCCCACCCCTCACCACAGACACATAACAGCAAAAAGATGGAAGAACAGACAGAGGCTCAGGAGGGTCAGATGGCACAGCAAAGGACCAGAGTAGGTCTCATAGCACACATGGTGCAGGATAAGGCAAGACTGCTGTGACAAATACAACACTACAGTGCAATGTTGTCAGGTAGGAATATTGCTATTTTGGTATATTACACACTTAGAATCACAGTACTGCCACATCACTCCACACCTGCTCCCTGGAGCTGGACCCAAGACCCCAAAGGGGCTCTTGGGCTGGAGCCAAATAACAGGACTGGATGCTGCTGAGGGAGAGCTCTGAGCTGAAGTGATACGAGGACAGATAAGGCATCAGAACAGCAATAAAAGCATATGAAAATAGAAATGAATACTAGGACATGAATACTGGAGCACAAGGTTGAGGTTCACTTTTTAGAAACTAACAACTGCTGCAGGAAACCCCTACAAACCACAACCTCTTTTCTGGGCTAGAATCAGAGTGGCCTTTCTGTGCCTGATACCCCAATTGCCAGAAACAGAGCAGGCATGATGCCTGTGAAGTAAAGCCTGGAAAAATCTGTCATACATGATGTGAGATCTCCTCTTGAGAAGTTTAACCCTTCACAAGTTTCACATTTCAGCACTGCCTCTGGCTTACCTCTCACTCTCTTGCACATCACAACCACATTCAAATGAAAAGGTCATCCAAAAAACGTGACTGATGCTGTTATTACTCCTGTTTCATGCACTGTTTTGTCATCCAGTGGCATCTTTCCCTCCTCACCAGAAGCATTTCAACAGAATAAGATCTGAATTGCAATATAAGGGCTCAACCACAGAGGAAAGGAGCTAGGTCCAGTTTCCACTGCAGGTCAGCTTTCTACAAGGGGCAACAGAGAGCCCCAAATATATATATATGACAGAAAACATAAATCTAACCTGCAGTTCTGCTCAAAGAACTGATAAGCAGTTAATTAATTCAAAGTGCAAAGAAGCAAGGATGATTATTTGAATCCCCAGACTGAAAATACCATTGTACTTAGAGATGCTTAACCAGGCAAGCCTTCACGTGTGTTCCCATAGCAACCCAGTACCCAACTGCAGCCACCCAGAGATACTGGTAAGAGATTGCCTCCCCCAGAATCTTGTAACACAAGTTCAAGCCATGAAAATCACTTCTTCATCATATAGCACTTTGCATTCCCACAGATATGACTCAAACATCACAATGTCAAATCATCACAATAATTATTTCACCTTCGGTTCCAACTTTTTTCTTGTTTGATAGTTCTGTACCCACTAAACACCTTAAGTTGCACCATTTGAATAAACAGCTTCATTACAACCTCAATTTCTAACATTAACAGTTTCCTTATCCTCAGAGAACGAGTAATTCAGATTTTTTAATTTTGTTTTTTAAACAGAAAATCTTACATTTCTGTGCTAGGGCAGAATCCAAACTGATATTTCATAGACTCTTAGAATCATTAAGGTTGGAAAATACCTCCAGGATCAAGTCCAACCTTTATTATATGTCTATATTTATGTTTGGATCATATATATTTGGATTACATAGATAATATTTATATTAAAATATATTTATTATCTATACATTTGCATTGATAAATATGACAGGAGTCAATTTTTTTTATCGGACCCCTCTGTGGACTACAGTGAAGCCCTACAATCAAACACATTAGATTATCTAAAAAATACTTTGAAGTACTTTAAAGAAAAAAAAACCAACTGAAACTTAATAACTGATTCCAGTCTGATTCTGCCTGGAATCAGCAATTTTACTGAAATACACTTTTAATCTTAGCACTTCCACAAAAAAAAAATCACTAGAAAGGACATGATTGGAAATTGCATCTCTGAAAAGCTGTAAATTTCTGAAGGCATTCCTGCAGTTCCTGTTGCACTTTCTCTGTATTATTCACTACTTCATCATGTTCCTCCATACTTATTATCTCCGCTGTAAGAAAAAAAAATAATTTCTCTCATTTATATAATTATAAAAATCATGAACAAATTCTAATTTTTAACTCATGTAAGGAGCAAAGGAAGAGTCCCTAAGACACAGGTATTCAATTAATAGCTTCTAAAATGGCTGGCAAAAAAAAATGTTTACTCTGTAACCTTAAGAATTTCTCTCTTCGACTGAAATTGTGCATTGAGCAGGAAGAAATGCTGTCATCATACTTGTACTGTACTAACCTGCAGGTCTTACTGCAGAACTTACATGTCTGACATCTGAACTTCCTTCAGTTCATGAAATTTGCCTACATTTTCCTCTCCTCTGAATTTATTTTGACACAAAAGATATGTTCACAAAGTGCTGCCCTGGGGAGGTTTAACATTTGTAACCAATGCCAGACTTGGACTGGGCATACAAACATCAGCTGCACCAGCAGATTAAAAACATTCAACACTTAAAAGAGGCAAGGAGCTGGTTGTTACCTTTGTGCCTCCACAGCTTGGATATCCAGCGCTGCACTGGTCTGGGTAACTGCTGACAGCATCCCCCTTGACATAACTTCTTTGAGCACAGGTTTACACCTGTTTTTTAATGGGTATGTGCAGGTGCAGCAGCCACACTGCAAGTTGTCCTGCAGGCAGCCAGCTGGAAGCTCAGGCACGTCTGCATGAGGAGTGTCTGCCATGGCACACCTTGTAAATAAAGCCAAAACTGACGAGTTCTTTGAGGATTTTTTTTTTCCTCATTCTCAACCTGTTCAGCCTCATCTAAATCACTGTCTGCAGAGACATCAGGTAACAGATGCTCCCTTACACAGAGCCAGTGGGCAGAGCAGCCACAGCACTTTTATGGGGTCCAGAGCAGTAAACAAAAATAGCACAAGGCTTGACATGAGGATCTGTCACAAAACGCAGCTTGGAAATGGCATAATAATACTCAGCCTGCAGAACAAGCACAGTCCTCTGGCCTGGGGTTAATGGAGAAATTGTGGGATGTAAAAATGTTTCACGAGACTGACAGCAAGAAAAGGAAACATATCATAACTGATTATATATAAACAAGTAAGAGCTGAGTTCAGGGTCAGTAAGGCAGATGAAATCAAGTATTTCTTAGCATAAGTATTCAAAAATACTAGTCAGAACATGTTTGTCCATAGACATTTAACATGTTGAAGCGCAGTTATTTTAGACATCTCAGGTTTTTGTATTCTTCTACCTGATCTTGAGTCTAAGTCTCATTTTGATGAGAGGGGACAGTAATTTAATTTTTTTCTCTAAACAAAAGTGCTTAGTCTCATAAAAAAAAAACAACAGACAACCAAAACAAAAAAACCAAACCAAACCAACAAACAACAAAAAACCCAAACAACAACAGAACACCAAACAGACAAACAACAAATACACCCCACACCCCACACGCGCTGATTTATCTGAAATATTAATGTAAAAAACCCCAAAATCTGTCAAAACCTACACAATCTTAGAGAAGCTGGTATTGCTGTGGGATCACATGGGAAATACAACTTCCCTCACTATTAGATGTCTTCATACAGTAACCCTTACCTACCATCTCTGGTACTTAGAAATACGTGCAAAACACATGCAGCAAATAAAGGAGTTTGGCTAAAACTGTTGCACTGTACCAAACAAAATAAAATCCATCTGTCTTAACACTGTAGAAGAACATTTGAGGGGAATACCTTTGTTAGTGGTCAAACACAGCTGCAGTGTTTAAACCAGGGCAATAAGAAGAAACAAAGAGGAATATGTCCCAAGCAGCTGAGGTCAGTTTTGGGGAGGGAAAGAGAAAATACTCCCTCGGTCAAGAATTAAGTTTCTGGTATGTTAAAATTAGATCAGTTAACAGTAGAATACGTTTTGCTGTTGCTTAGACCTAATTACTCTAAAATTCAAATAAAATAAAATAAAAAAAAATTAAAATGTCCTCACAACATCTTGTCAGTTCAGTGCCATCAGCACTGCACAGTTCACATTCCACTGGGACACTGAAGGGATGGAGGGCAGGACCAGACAAAAGGCACGTTCTCATCCACACCTAAGCAGCCATTTTTCACCAGTGGGCTTTCTCCTTCATTTTCCACAGACTCCTTATTGCATTGCTGTGCTGGAAACTGCAATTTAATAGCACTGGTTTTGTTTGTGCTCTAATGATCACAATCCAATTACTGCTCCGCTGCTGAGAGATTGAACCTGGCGCTGGTCACCTCTACCTCTGTCACTCATCATTAGCCAGCTAAAACGTTTTAATTGAAATAATGGCTTGAGACAATAATGCCTGTAAAACATTAAAAAAATAAGGGTTGTAAGTAAAATAAAAAACAAAGCAATAACAACAAAAAGAACAAAACCAACACTAGCCCACGGTCTGGGGGAGTTAAGGTGGTACCGTCCTGTTTCATAACGTTCCTCACATTATGGGAAGGTCAAGGAATTTTGCCCTTGTGAAGAACACTACGCTTTCAGGGTGAAGGAAACCTTTTAACTTCTCTAATTTGGGCCAGCTTTACAATGGTACTTTACATATCTGGCCCAATCTTATGGGAGAAAGATACAAAAGTTCAGAACCTAAAACCATGGTAGAGCTGGGCTTCTGTAAACTATCACTATTGGTAAAATTCTGAACAGTACAGTGAATGGTATCAAAGCAACTCTTGATCTAAGTATTTTGACCGTGGGGGGAGATACTCTCTCTTCCTAAACTGTATCATTGTGCTGCAATTAATGCCATTAAAATGAATATAATTCAGGTAAAACATTACAGAACTTAAGAAAATAACAAAATTGCAGTTTCAGAAACCCCAAGGAGCAAGAAAAGACATTATCAATCTGACTACCTGCTTAAAATGTACATTTACTTAAAATATTTGTACAAAGGACATAACATTTCTGCCTAGGATACAGCACTCTATGAGCAAATATAATTTGTTTCTATTGGCATTTCATTGTCTAGCCAAGACAATGAGCTTTTCTGTCAGAGCTCTAATTCTGTGACTTTGTCACCAAGGTCAGTAAGAGCATTCCCGTGAGTTAATGGGACTTCATGTGAGCATAAACTCTAATCCCAACTTTCTGTGATCTCCTCTCTCTGAAAGTGTTCACAGATGATTCATTCATGGTGCAGGGAGCAGTATTTATTAAGCAGAATTCTTAAAAACAACACGAAAAATATTCAGTCTCCTTTTGTCCCAGGCACTGCAGCTGGTTAAGTGATACAGAGCCTGGACAGATACAAATGAAATGAGTGAAGCTGTGAGGCCTTAAGCCCAAGCCCTGCCAGGCATGGGATGAGACAACTTTTTGTGTTTGGGTGGAAACCCAACAGCTTTGGTACAGTGACGCAAAGGCTCAAGCACTGAAGCCACAGTTGTTTTGCCCAGGGCTTCCCTCTTGTTTCCACTGCACTGTTACATTTGAAGTATCCAGTGAAAACTCAGATTGGCGAAACTGGGCACTCCCATTTTTCAAACGTTGAGTATTTCTAGTATCAATCATTTACTCAGTGATCTGTTTTTATTTTATAGACTTGTCATGTCTTACACATGGAGCAGAACACCCATTCAGTGCCCACCTCACACTTCAAAAGGAAGAGTCAGAAGTCTGCTTCTAGGCCCCAATAAGGTAAAAAAACCCAAAACACATTCTGCAGGTCTTTTGTTATGACTTCATGATATACTGAAGAGCTAATTTCATTATTATTATTATTATTATTATCATCGTCATCATCTGTACCCCAGCATTACCTCATACCTTCATTCTCAGGGTCCCCTCTCTTCTAGTTTACAGCCTAGGCTGCCTCAAAACACTATAGACAGAGGGAAGAAACAAAGGAGATAAAGAGAACTGAAAGCACTACAACAAACAGATCATAGCACTGGAACAAATAAAGCTGATCACAATGCACTGCCTGAGGCACTATACAGGCAGTTTACTAAAAGCATCCTTTCAGGCATTACTATTACAAAGAGATATATAAGCAAATAAAATGTCGGCCAGATTTACTCTGAAGATGAGTTTTGCCTCCCATACACAGCAACGTGGAAAAAAAAAAAGACTACATCTGGAAACTACATCTGGAAAATTTTGCAAAATTATGCAACAGCTGCCTCAGAAGAGAAATGCTTATCTGTTTTGCCAAGCCTTACATGGTCTCAAGCAAAGAATTCTTTTTTATTAATCTCCTGAGAAAAGTAAGCGCTTAAAATATATGACTGAATAGAAGATGTGAACTTACAAAAGACTAGCCTTTTAATCTTGACAATAAAGAATGACCTGTAGTTTCCCAGATTTCTCTGTATCAGATGACTCACAGGCATCCACCTAGAGGTCACTTTTGTATGACAGCAAAGCCCAGCAGAAGTACCATGCCCTCATTCCATGGCTATCCATTTTGTTCCATGTTACTTGATCTTTAGCTAATGATTTTCACCCAGTTGCTCTTAATAATTACAGATCATATTGAGCATATCTCAGCATCCCTTTCAAATAGCCACGCCTCAGTGACTCTTAGGAAGTTCCCATCATCATCACAGAATCATGGAATATTAAGGGGTTGGAATGGACCGTAAAGATCATCCAGTCCTAACTCCTCCTGCCTTGGTCAAGGACATCTCCCACCAGAACAGGTTGCTCAAGGCCTCATCCAACCCATCTTTAACACTTCCAGGGTTGGGGCATCCACAGTCTCCCTGTTCCAGTGTCTCACCACTCTCACCACAGCCCACATATACAAGCAGGCATACACACACACACACAGGCTAAATTATAAAGCTTACAAGGATTTGTGCACATTTTATCTATTTGAACAACTGAGAAATGAAGATGAGCCCTGCCACTTTTCAATTCACCAGCTCTTTGCTGGCAGCCCAAAAAGACCACTTCATCTCTCGACAGCCAGCTCATGATGAAGCATTCCCTGGCTGAGATACCAAAGGCTGAGAACATACATGTCATGCAGAGAAGCCCAAAAGAGAATCACTAAATAGGACTTTTAAGCAACTGTCTTGCAACCACCTCTAAGTGCAGGCAGGAGGAAGTTTGAGTCAAACAGCTCATGAAAACATCAGTGCTATAAAAGAAAAATGCTACCATTAGAATTGTACCATTCTGATAGAATGCATGGGGGAAAAAAAGTTGAAGGAAGCATAGAGGGAAAGATAAGTATCTAAGGTGTAAAATAAAAGCATTTACACTCTTTCCCTTCCTCATTTGTCCTCACTATTTACCATTATTCACTGATCCAGACTCTGGCCCAGCTGCCTCATAAAAAATTAACTCATATTGGATGGAAAGAGATGTCTTGCTCCAATATTTAACACATTCAAAACAGATCTATCACTGAAGCAAAAATTATTCCAGTTTATATGCAAGCTATCCATGCAATCCAGGTAATCATGATGCACAGCATGAACTGACAGTTTGATCAGTTGTTGCCACGTGCAGTCAACAGAGCAGACTGCATTCAATGTTTTATATTTGAATTATACCATCAAGGTAAAGAGCAGCTGGCTACAAAGGCATCATTCCTCCCCATCCTCCTCACTTCCAGCTGGGTAGAAAGTGAAAAATGTGAAGAAATTGAAGAGTTTAAAGTAATATCTGTAAGATAAGGAGGTTTAAAATTAATTAGAACCTCAGGAAACTTGGTAATCACCCGAAACATGAAGTGCCAACAGAAGCCAGGTCACCACCACAACCCGATCTTTGTAACTGCAAGATGCCAGAGACTCTAATGAGCCACAGCCACACTCTCCAGTGTTAAAAATTAGTGCATCTATGATGTATTTTGCCATATACACCAGTTACCAGAAGTAGCTCATGAGACCTCAAACTTTCTAGACTGGAGCATCCATTCTTCCAGGGATGGTTTGCGTTTTGCATTCCCCCATCCTGTCCCCTGCCCTCTCTTCCTCTATACAAACACACACAGACCCCCTACAAAAATCCTGATGCTCATCATTTCCTTGGGCAGTTCCCTGCTCTCCATCCACAGCTGCCACTGCTCCTGAGACCATTAGGATCCCACCCCACCTTACCTAAGTCCACGCAGTTGAGTCCTGTGGGGCTGTGGGTGGCACAGGGACAGCAGCCCCATGTTTTTTGGAGAGGTGGGAGCATCTGTCTGGCAATGAGGCAGCACAAAGGAGGACATGGGAGAGAAGAAGAGATGAAAAGGAGAAGAGATGGGGAGAAGAAACAGATGGGTTGAATTCCCTTGGACAGCTTTGTCCCTGAAAATACTTCACGCTCTTTCTCCTTGGGAGCCTGCTCTTACCATAAATACTGTCACTGTTTCTTGACTAAGTCAATGCAACTCCTCTTGGGCTTGAGAGGCACTTTCTCCTTTATTATTAGCTTATCCAGAGCTGAGGGGCTCCTCAAATGAGACACTTGTGACCATTCTTGTTTCTGTTCCCTTACAACACTCCAGCCCCAAATACTGGGGGTCATAATAATGGTTTGTAGAGCAAATACAGTTTTCCAAGAGACTTCACTCTATTGTTTCTTTTAAGCAAGATGTTTAAACAGAAAACTGACAGAACAGAGAAGGTTGTGCAAAATACAAATGCATGGGTGGGTTACCTAAAAGAATGCTACACTTTCATGGTTTAAATATCAATGTCCTGTAGTGTACCCTCACTGACCACTGAAATCAGCAAAAAAAACCTTTAAACAATAATTATGCAACATTACAAATTACAAACCCTAGACACCACTCAGCCCATAAGGAAAAAAGACTTGTGAATTAGATAAATCATCACATCTTGACAAACCATCTTACAAGGCAGCAAGAACATTAATATCTGACACAATTTTACAAGAATGAAATAGGTTATCAGCCCAGAAGGAACACCATGTTAAGTTCAAAAATGGCTATAGAAAAATTAAATGACTGAAACTGTAATGAGATTAATGGAATTTCCTCAAGAAACTGAAGTAAGGATGAAGCTCTGGAGTACTCAACGCAGGAAAGACATCAACCTGTTGCAGCAGGTCCAGAGGAGGGCCACAGAAGTGATCAGAGGGATGGAGGAAAGAAGGCTCTGGGGAGACCTTATAGCACCTTCCAGTACCTAGAGGGTCCTTGTATGAAAGGTGGGGATTAAATTTTTAGTAGGGCCTGTCATGATAAGACAAGGGGTAATGGTGTTAAACCAAAAGAGGGTTGATTCAGATTACATAGAAAGGAAGAGATTTCTTTCAATGAGGGTGGTGAAACACTGGAACAGGTTGCTGAGAGAGGTGGTGGGTGCCCTGTGCCTGGAAACATCCAAGGTCAGTTTGGATGGGGCCCTGAGCAACCTGATCTGGTTGAAGATGTCCCTGCTCATTGCAGGAGGGTTGGACCTTTAAAGGTCTGTTACTGTGATTCATCAGGAATGATGACTGATTCTAGAAACATAACTGAGTGCTTCATGGGTACATCAAGACACATTCTCTGTAAAGCAAAACCAAGGGAAGCTCTTCAATGCACCAGGGCACTGCTCAGCAAACTTTTAGAACCAGCATAAACTTCACTATCATATCAGTGCACTCTGTGAAATAACTGCTACAGAACTGAGACAACACAAAGGCAAGCAACTCCTGCTCTGGGAAGGGGCAGCGAGACAATATGGCTTTTTAATCTTTAAATAACAGAACTACTTAACTACATTTGTCAGTTGTGCTACAGAGAAGGGAACCGTGCCAGTGGGAAATATGCCAAAATCTCCCAGATTGTTTACATACAGAATAATAACTTCTGCAGAAAAAAAGCTTTCTCAATTGATTAAATTAAGCATGAGACCTAATTCATTGTCATTAATTGCTGTGTAAGATATATAAATATAGAGCAAACTCTGCTCTGTATTTATCATACCACAAGGAAGTTTTCCTCTGGGACTATCAGGGCTGTGTAAGCCCACAATGCTCAGGCTGCCTGCTTAGGCAGTGCAAACATGTCTAGTTAGCTTTTTGGCACAGTTCTCCACCTTTTGACAAGATTACCTCCACTCACCAGCTGACAAGACCCTTGTCACCATACTCCTAAGATCATCATAGACAGCCTGAACACTCCCAGGATGGAGCCAGAGCAATGGGCTGCTCATCACAGCCACTGGGACTGCAGGCACCAGCACTGATCCAGACTCATGTCACTGGGGTGAACAAAAGGTTTTTATTTCCTGGAGACTGACACTATGCTCACTCACTACAGCAAGTGTTTCTTTAAAATTACTCCTGTATCTGATGATGCCAAGGAGTAAAATGAGCAAATCAAAATTCACAATTACACAGAAAGTGATCTTTCATCAATCTCTCGATGCTGCAAGAAAATGAAAGAAAGAAAAAAAGTAGGCAAGGAGAAAACACAGAGGATGGAGACAGAGGATGCAGGTCCATATCTGTGGTCAGGATGACCAAGTAAACTATTTTTAACTGTATCTTCATGGAAGAAGAGCACAAAATCAAAATGCTTACTCTTTCCATGTCACCACCTTTGAGCAGCCGAACTAAAAGTTTACAAAGACAGCAAGTTTGAAGTGTCTATGTTAGCAAATAGTGCAGAACATCAGAAGTGCAGAGTAAAACAGTGGTATCCTGAATACCCAGTATCCATATACCATATGCATGAAAGGAGCTTTATTTAGACTAGCTCTTGTATGGCCCTACATGGGGCCAAAGCCATTAAGGTTTGGAGCTCAAAAGGTGAGTTCCTACAATCTTCCTCTTTGGTCTCATGCAAAAGGGAAATGCTCCAAGCCTTCTCTCTTGATGCACATGGTAGAACAGTAAATAGAGTCAACCAGAAGATGTGCTCCAGGTATACACTTGGTTTGAACTGAGACACTAATGCAGATGAACACCTACCATCACCTGCAGTGTGATTAGGTTAGACCTGACAAACCTCACATACTAAAAACACCCCTGCAAGTGGCTGTCCAAGAAAACAATGCACTGAACTTTCTTACAAAGAGCTTTCAGCCTCTCCTGTTCCTAATCTTGTTAGTCAAAAAAAAAATATGCAATTCAGCAGTACAGATAAGAAAATCCTGTGGACCTTTCAGTTTGTAACCCTAACATCTGCTGCTACACATATGCTTTGATTCTCTGCCAGTGATTTAGAAAATTAGCTACCCAGCAATTCTTTGCCCAAAATTTTACCATCCTAACTTACCCTTTTTGGCCCTTCCATGGTGGTTTTTCCATTTTGTTGAACAGACTGAATGAACTTTCCCTAATAACGCTCTTTCATAATGGTTTAATAAGCTAATGGAAAAGCTTTCCTTAATGATGCATCACTTTGAGCCCTGCAAGATGAGATGGCTCCTGCAGGTAGACTGGAAAGCTTCTTATCAAATCAACTTTCAGACCAATTAGGAGGTATCAGACAGTGAATTACAAGTGCTGTCCCTGCTGCCTAGGCTACCAAACTATTTCACAACATTATGCAGCTGCTTTGTGTTGTTTACTGTGCACTGCCAAGTTTTTCCTGTGAAATATCTAGAAGTCAAATGCAGGCTCCACCAAAGTGCCTCATAGTCCTTCACAGCAGCCATGAGAGTAGCTGAATGCAAAAGGAATAACTCCCTGATGGCAGATACAGAGAGAGGGGACCGAAAATGTGAACCAAGAGCTTCATCAAGTAAACTGTCAGGGAAATGTCCTGGATTCCCTTTGCCACAGTGCATCCCAGAGAGGCTGATATCCCATGGAGAGGGTCAGAATCCTCCCACAGATGTACCCATTCTGATTCATCATGCACAGCTATTCCATCCATGCCCATTACCTGTTTTGGTCTGGGGTTTTTTCTTCTCCATCTAGCATAAGACTCCCACACTAGAAATGCTCTCCAAAAACATAGTGCCTCATTTGGCAAAGTATCTTTTCAAATGAAGAGTATTGAGACACTGTAAATTACTACCAGAGAGCAAAAAGAAACAAGTATCTACTGAAGATTATACATCTTGTCTATAGTTTTCTTACAGTGTGTCATAGTTTTGTTTTAATTTTTTTTTAAATAGTTTTTAAAAAAATTATTTTAAAAAATTTTGCCCCCTGCATTTATTTTAAAACAGATAGAACACTTTCAGATAACAGCCCCCAAAACACTTAGCCTGGTTTGGGGTGTTTTGGTTTGGTTTTTATTTTTAAAGCAACTTGAAACTGGTTCACAGATGCAGTGAGAGCTACTGTAATTATACAGAATATTGGATCATCACACAATTAAAAATCGAGGCTTAGGAAGAGTAGAGAGCACAGTGGTATCTCACTAATGCAACAATGGGTACGTAAATATTTTTAAAACCTAACATAACAAGAGAAATACTTTATCTTACCGTATGTTTTGGTTCTAAGCTTACAGGAACATGACAAGATTGCTTGTGAACAGCAAAACATTAAGCATACTTCAAATAACACT
This sequence comes from Manacus vitellinus, assembly GCF_001715985.3. Taxonomy (NCBI): domain Eukaryota; kingdom Metazoa; phylum Chordata; class Aves; order Passeriformes; family Pipridae; genus Manacus; species Manacus vitellinus. Next base: position 3,137,413 of record NW_021940813.1, on the reverse strand, counting down.
CACTCTATTTAAGAGAAGGCTTCACCTTTCAGAGGAGAATCAATTAACCTCATTTTGATTGTAAAATCTGTGCACCAGAGATTTAAGAGAAGCATTTTCTCAAGTAAGACTGGCATAATACGAGGATAAAATCTGCTAACTTTCTTGAAAACGAAAGAAGGAAAGAGGTTCCCATGGCAAAAGCAGGGACAGGGAGGCACTTTTGAAAACGTATGGAGAAAGTCTTCAAATGAAATCTCTGAACAGATTCCAAGATTTTATTTGAAGAAAATTTCTGTCATCAGTGTCTCAATTAAGAAGATAAACAAGTTTGGTGACATAACTTCATAGTTTCCTAATACTTGTTTTGACCCTCATGCTTGAGGAGCCCTTCAAAGAAAAAGAGACAACTAAGCAAAGAAAAGAACCTGTTATGATGCAAGTTCCAGCTCTATGAGGGGCTGTTATGCTTCAGATCTAAATATTCTTTAGCACAAGGCATACTACACACAGTGTGTAGATAAGCATTTTCATATATGCTTTTTTACACTGGAAAATTTTCCTTTAAAATATTTCTTTTTACACTATGCCATTCACAAAATATTTCATGGACTTCAGATGAAGTTTTACCCAAAAACCAGAATCTACTCCTTAGTAAATCCCCCTGTTCCTCAAAGGTCTTCATCACCATAAACCCTATTGAGATTGTCTGACATCTTCAGACAAACCACAGACCATTTTTTTGACTTGAAAAAAAAAAAAAAGAAGAGTAATTTTGAGTAGATTTTCATTATGCAAAATTAAAATTAGTCAGTTCTTCAGTTTTATTATTGCCTTTTATCAAACCTCCAATAAAGGACACTAAAAATGATTCAGCAAAGGAAGTGGCATCTTCGGATAAAAGATCAGTTCCCTCAGAGGAGAACAGTGACTGGCAGGGTTGTGAGGGCCCCTGCACTGCTATTCCATTATGTGGTTCTTTCACTCTTTAAATTTCAGACCCTACTGATTACATCTGGATAAAAAGATAGACAGAACTGTGGCCAAGGAGGGTCTGAGTTCGCAAAAGGACAGCTCGCACTACCCTAAAGGAACAAACAGAATACAGACAGCCAGGTGGCAGCTCTGTGACACGTTTGTTTACATCCTCTCGCTGGCACAGCACCTCTTTGTTTGCTCTGCAATTACCTGCTTTGCTGACTGCTGTAGCCACCAACTCAAGCACACCTGAATGTTACAAGAGCTTTCTGCCGTTCTACAGCTGTGCACCAACTGATGCCTTCCTCACCTAAAGACAGTAACCACGGAATCTCAGTCGGCTGCACCTCAGGCAGCTCAGAATCTGTGACTTTCTGAAGGAACACATCAAATGTTGAGTAATAACAAACCTGGTCCCCAAGGAGTCCCTCATTTCAAAAATCACACACTTCACTCTCCAGTGGATGGGAGACGAGATTTCTACAGTGGTTGTGCATGTTAACAGGAGTTTTCAAGCAGTATAAGGTGATATAAAACCACAGTTTCATCACCTGGCTGCAAGACCAATGATTTACAGAGAAGTGTGAATGAGAGGTGAAGCAGGAGTGGTACACAGCAGCTAAAGGGAAGTGACTGAAGAGGGGTACTTAGTCAAAAGTAATTTTTGTGCCTGTAAATTTTCCCAGCCTTTGTGTGAAGACAGGAGAAAAGTTGCTACAGCGTGAAACCAGAGCACTTTAGAGAAGATTTGGTGTAAAAAGAAGTCAACAGAAAACAGGTTCCCTACATCCCCACTGCCACTTGCTGACGTCTACAGGTAGCAAAGAGTGAAGCACAATTTAACATGGCATAGCATGTGCTTCTCTGTTCTGACTGCTCCTACAGAAAAACATATGTGGGCTGTGCAGACTTGCCATGAAAATATTCCCATGGCAACCACACAAAAACCAAGGGTATATTAAAAGCTGTTACACTAACTCTTTCACTCCAACTCATTCAACAGAGGGAATGTAGCACTACTGCTGTACAAAACCACACCACTGGAAATGTTTTTGTTTACCAGGCATGAACAGATAATTACCACTGGCTAATTTCTGTAATTGAGTTTCACTATGAAACACACTGTAAGTTAAAAATTAGCCATAATGCTGTGTCCAGAATCAACTATGCTTTATAGAAAAGCAATGGTTAATTTTTGCTAATTGTATAAACATACTTGAAACATTCAATCACTATTCAGCAGTTTGTTATCACAGAATCATATCAGAGAATGATTTTGTCACTGCATTATGTATATCATTCAAATTGCATGCTGCATACCTTAATATAACGGTTAAACAGACATCTAGAATTATATATAAATAAACAGTGGAAATTAAAAGCCATGTGAAAAAAAAATGGATTAACAGAATCACATTTTGTAACACATCTCAAGTAATTTGTTTGTGGTTTGGCCAGAGATACTACTTAGATCTGTGGATGTATGCACTGAGGATATTGCCATACAGGACAGGAGCTGCACACCTCCTAATGCTAAGGAGCAAAAAAGCAAATATTTGATATGTCAAAGGCACAGAAGGAAAAAAAATATCTGCTGCACATACATAATTTATTTGACACATGTATTTTGGAACAAAACACACGGGAAAGAGATTCACTGTGGGCAGGCACAGAGGTCTTCCAACCCGGATTAGGTTAAAAACAGCAGATTGCCACTCAAATGCAGGAAGGCTCCAAGGCCCATGATACTTTCTCCATCCATTTCTACCAGGCTGCTCATGCTCTCAGACCCATACCTGCACTGAAAGGGGAACTAGAAACTGGACATTGGAAGAACCAGAAAAAAATCCAAAATGTAAATTCATAAAATAAAATCGAATAAAAATAGTGAAAAGGAAAATTAAAAAATGCTAAAAATAAAAAGAATAAAAAGAATAAAATAAAAATAAGTGATAATGAATTATTGAATAAAAATAGTAGAAATACTAAAAATAAAAAATTAAAATTAAAATTAAATAAAAATAGATTATAATAATAATAAAGAGAATTATAAAACAAAAATAATTATGATAAATTATAAAATAAAAATAATAATAAAGTAAATTATTAAATAAAATTAAGATAAAAATAACTAAAATAATAAAAACAATAAAAATTAATACTAATAATTTAATAATAATAAAATACTGCCTGCCTCATAGGCTTTCGCACCTAATTATGGGGACCGACCTCAATAATAAAAACAATAAAAATTAATACTAATAATTTAATAATAATAAAATACTGCCTGCCGTCATAAGGGCCTTTCCGCCCTAATTAATGGGGACCGACCGTCAGCAGCTTTACGCGGAGCCGCGAGGGGGAAATGCGAGTTCGCAGCCTGCGGCTGCCGGAGGAGGCGCCCGCTCAGCCGCGCAAGGATCTCGCGCCCGCCGCGGATGCTCCGGCAGAAGTCCGCACAACACACCGGCAACCGCCGCGACCACGGAGCCAGACAGCCCGCCGAACCCAAACCCTGAGATGCTGCGCTCGACCACAATCACGTGCAGTATCTCTGGGCGCGCATGGCTCTGGCCCGGCCGCTCGGTGGCCTCCGCGCGCGGCTTCGGGCCGGGCTGTGCCCGGCTCAGCCGCGGTGCGGGACCCGCCGTCCCCAGCCGCCGCCGGTGGCACGCCTCCTCCCGGAGCGGGGCCGGGCGCTGGGAGCCGTCCCTGGATGCAGGGATGGACAGGGGTCCTGGTGCGGGGCCGCTGATCACGGTGCGCGTTGCTGTTTTCTCTCCTGCTCCACGGAGGGTGTGGGGAGGGAACGTGCCCCTGGGTGAGGAGCGCAGCGCCCAAGGAGCAGCAGCCGTGGGCTCTCTGCCCCCCGCTCTCCAGAGGTCTTAGTAAGAGTGTTGGGATCTACTTCTGCATCCTCTGCAGCCACCCTGGCTGGGGGTCCTGGGCGATGGAAGGTTGAATATAAATCAGCAGTGCCCTGGCAGGCAGGACGGCCAACCGTGCCCTGGGGGACATCAGGCAAAGCATCTCCAGCCAGGCAAGGGAGGGGATTGTCCCGCTCCACTCTGCACTGGGGCAGCCTCACCTTGAGCATTGTGGCACTTTAGGTCACTGGGAAAGATATGAAGTCATTAGAGAGTCCAAAAGAGGGCAATGAGGATGGTGAAGGGCCTTGAGGGGGAGCCGTATGAGAAGCAGCTGAGGTCACTTTGTCTGTTCAGCCTGGAGAGGAGGAGACTGAGGGGAGACCTCAATACAGTCTACAACTTCTTCGTGAAGGGAAGGCAGTGATCTCTTCTCTATGGTGACCAGTGACAGGACCCCTGAAGTTGTGTCAGAGGAGGTTTAGGTTGGAATATTAGAAAAAGGTTCTTCACCCAGAGGGTGCTTTGGTGCTGGAACAGGCTCCCCAGGGAAGTGGCCATAGCACAAAGCCTGACAAAGTTCAAGAAGCACTTGGACAATGCTCTCAGTCACATGGTGTGACTCTTGGGGATGGTCCTGTGCAGGGCTAAGGGTTGGACTTGATGATCCTTGTGGATCCCTTCCAACTCAGCATATTCTGTGACTCTGGGAAGGTATGGACTCTGAAAGACCAGTTAGTGCTTTCCTTGTGAGAGCCCTTCAAAATGAGCAGCATCTGCTGCCAACTGCAGTTTGTGCTGTGTGACAGTAGTGTGTACCAATGCTTCTCCACACTGGCCTCCAAACACAGAGTCATCTGCTGAGACCCCCAGGAGATTCACCTGCAGGGAAAAAGACTGTCTCATTCAAGCAACAGTCATCAAATTCACTGGGAGCCTTTAGGCTAGTTCCTTACACACTCAGCAGGTTTCTACTTTACCATGAGGGTGGCTCCAGGAGAACTGGCTTTGAGGATGGTTGAATTATGCAAATATGTTTCATCCAGTGTATCTGTACAAGATCATATCCAGCAGTCATGTCAGGCATACTTGACCTTCCACACTTGGCAGGCTCAAGACAGAAGGTAAACAGCTCTGAGATTCTTCTAAACCAAAGACATTTGTTTAGTCTCTGTCATTCTCCATTTCCTGGAGCCATTCACTGGAAAAAAATAGGCCATGGGAGTCTGGACAGGGTTCTCTGTCTCTCTTCCATAATACCTCAAGTGAGAGTTTATGACGTTCAGAGAGACACAGGGGCATCTGTGATGGAAATCACAAATACTGACTACACTGGGTACAGTCCTGCCTTTTTAGGAAAAATGGGAGGGAAGAAAATTAAAGGGTCAAGAAACAGAATAAAAATAGGTTTAAATCAACTGTCTGCAAAGCTAACAATCATTTGTGGACTCACCCTCTCTTTCAGTGTTGGGAACAGTTCCTGCTGTATGCTATTCCCTGTGGCCTGCCTAGCAACTGTGTGGCACTGTCTGAGGGTGTGTATTGGACATGGTTAGCTTACTAGGAGACTTCTGTCCTGGATCTCATGCCCAGTGGATCACACTTTTCTCTGTGGGCACCACGTTTAATGTCCAGGGCTAAGGCTGTAACATATTCATGATGTCCCAGGATGAAATACCCTTCATCTAACAAGTACACTGTCTAACAAGCATTCTCTGGTCCCTTGTATTTTTCATAGAATTACAGAATGGTTCAGGTTGGAAGGGACCCTTAAAGGTCATCTAGTCCAATCTTAGTTCAATGAGCATGGACATTTTTCACTAGACCAAGTTGCTTAGAGCCACATCCAGCCTGGCCTTGAACATTTCCAGGGATGGAGCATCCACACCTTCTCTGGACAACCTGTTCCACTGCCTCACCACCCTCATCACAGAAAATGTCTTCCATAAAAACAATTATTTTCCATATGCTTCCACAATACTTTTGGTTTTTCTGAGTGATTCTTGCCCTTACTGAAACAACAGTACACGACTGATCATTTACAGGGGGAATTCCTCATCTTAGAGGGAAGTGGTTAATGGATTGAAAGAGGTCTCACCAAACAGCCTGAAAAAACATTACTGGGAGACTGATGAGGCTAAATTAATGTAAGACACCATCTTTTAGTTTCTGCTCAGAAATAAGTAACTTGCTCTGATTAAAAGAATCTGTCTGCTTCAAGGATGGCTAAATCAAACTCCAAGACCTCTTCATCTTGAGAGACGCACAATTATCAAATGGCTGTCAGAAATAATAGTGATAGAGATATTTCAAATCCCATATGAAACACTGAGAGGTGGAGAAGGCTATTCTAAAATCAGAAGTGGGTAATTTTATGGGCTATTGGCAAGGATAGATGTGGTTACATCTATGTACTTAATGCCAAGTGCCACAGATTCCCAATGTCCACAATACGTAACACTTATTCCTGGGACTCTTCATGTCCCTATCTTCCTCTTGTGGCTCTAATAATTTATTTTTTTGTTATGTGTATGTTTGAAACAGAAGGATGTATTGCCCACAATTGAGGGTGTGTGGTGCATGCCCTGGGGTCGCATGAAGGTCCACAAAAGTGCTGGAGGGCACAAAGCCCTCAAAGGGCTGCTCTTGATATACAACATCTGTGTCATTGAGTTTGGTTTTCCAGCATCATGGACACATTATATAATCCTTCTAATGAATAAATCTAGCTCTGTCTAGTGCAGGCCAAACCTCTCCCAAAGCCAGGTTGGTAGTTTCTCCCTCCTCTCTCCTGCAATAAATCTGGTTCAAAGGTTCATTTTTTTCCTCTCAGTAGCTTTTCTTCCAATATGTTTACATCATGATGCATTTAAACATACATCATATTCCCCCCCCTCTACCTTTCCTTTTGCAATGGTGTGAGGTTTGTCAAGCACTTTACTATCCTCACATAATGAGATATGCATTTGCTGATCCTAATAGCTGTTTAATGCACTGATCTCAGTCCAAAAATATCTATCTCCCACAGGTACAAGCAGAGTGGTGTACATAATCCTAATAAAGCCTTCTGATGGCATAAAGACGGGAGTTTTTTGTTTGGTTGGTTTTTTTGGTTTTTTTTTTTTTTGTCTGGAACCCTCACATCTAATCATATTAGGATTCAGTTTCTGTTTTTTTTATGGTCCCATTACTTCTCTTATCCCATGTTGTTCTAACTAATTAAATAGATAAAGTGTCTTCTGCCTGGATTTTGATGCTTTAACCTTTAAATGCATGATGTTAAAAGCAAAACAAACTTTCTGCAAAAACACAGCAACTGAGAGCCTCTACATTTTCTTACCTCAGAACAGGACTTGTCTGAGACAAAATACATTGTTTTTATAAATTTTCTTAGGCACTTTGACACTATGGCAATGAAATGGCATAAATAGCTCTGTTGTCTGGTAGAAAATGTGCTGGCAGCCCTGGACTAGATTTTGAAGAATTAGTGGAATGTTGATGGAGTAGGGGTTAAAGCCAAAGATCTCCACATTTACGAAGAAAAGTGGCAGAATTTAGGCACCTCATTCATAACTGTCTGGTCAGTGGCTGGTAAAAACATTTTGGTGTTTTAAAATGGTGAAGCATTTTAAATTGCACATCCTCTCAGCTTCTACAGAGAATAGCAGTGCATTTAATAATCCAACTTTTCATTGGTTGTTATGTGTTACAGTCGCTCCTCATCACATTCAACAGGAAAGTCTCTTCTTCAGGACAAGGCAGTTCCTGCTGCTGAAATTTCCTGCTGGCAGGTGATGTGTGTTGACATCACCTTTCATCAAAGCATCAGAAGGGATTCCTCTGTTACCTACAAGCTATATTAGTGCCTGCATCACTAGGGTGCTTCAGCGACAGCAATATGATTGAAGCCAGGAATTTTTCCGAATTCCTGAGTCTGGATGCAAACTCCCACTGTGCCAGGTCCACGTCAGCGAGCTTTGGGTGTTCATGTTCCTCCCACCCTTTTCCGCCACTGCCACTGTCCCCCACTGCACAGGGACACATCCAGGATGCACAGGCAAGGTGGGCACCATGGCACACCACAGAGGGTCTCCAGACCTTCCTAACTGGGGTCAGAGCAGGACATGACAAGTTTCATGGTCAGAGGTTCAGGTTCAGGAGTCCAGGTAAGTCTAGACACAACCCTAGAGCATTGCTGTCACATACAGAGAAACTGTGAAGAGAAAGAAAGATAACAAAGAGATTGGTTGTGTAAAAACCAAGATTGCATCTTCCATCAGCCGTGAGCATACCCTGAGACTTGGTGCTTTCAGGCACCTCATGAATCTGGTGCTCGAACTTCTTTACTGGTTTGTGGTGGAGAATCCCTTGCAGGTGGGGTGAATATGGCTTGCTACCTGCCTAGTCTGTGGCCAGGTCGTGTTGTTCTTCTGTTTAGTACCTCTGTGTTTGCTGACTACTGATGTTACAGAAGACATGCAGGGTTAAGTACAGTTTTAAACATACGTTTTACACAGTTTCAAATTTCTTTAATGCAATCAGTGCAGAAACTGTGAAAGCACGTCAGTGCTTTTGAAATGCTGTACGATTAAATGAGCATAAGCAGCATGCCAGGCTTTCTACTAAAGGAAAACTGCTGCAAGGCATCTCAGGAGATTGTCTAGTCTGTCCCTTCACCCTACCTTGGCATCAGCCATGACCAAAATATATCTTGATTATCAGTGAATGTTAACTGGAGAGACTGAATGTTAATAGCCAAGATTTCCAGTCCAACATACACAGTCTGACATTAATCTAGACCTAATAGGCACAAACTGAATATTTTATCAATCAGTTGCATTTAGAGTAGGACTGATCATTAAATGTAAAACCTACAAGGTTAAGCCTATTAGTAGAAGTGATGAGTGAATGTAAACATTCACATTCTGAGCACACAGAGCCACAGCACAAGAACACAAGGGTCTGAGTGCCATGGTACAGCCAGGCCTGCAGCTGCCTGGGGCTGGGGGCCACGATCTTGTGGGATCCCCAAGGGAGGGTGGCAGCCTGGGCCTGTCCCACCCGCAGGCTGGAGCAGCACCCAAAAATAGTTTCTAACTGATGCCACAATCATTAAACACATGTGCGCAAGTTTCTAGAACACAGCATCATAACACCAAATTTTGGCTGCTTCTTCTTATCTGTCCATTTAGACTGGTCAAATGGGTATAGAGGCAGCCTCCCATTTAGTGGAAGGAGGCCATGTAGGCTCTGACACAAGGAAGAGTCACAATCACAGGTCCCCTCAGTAGAGCTCGCAGAGAACCTATTTATCAAGACTGCTTATGTAATGAAACCCTAAGAAGGAGTGGAAGAAAATTGATGTGATGTCTCAAATCATTCCAGCTAGTCCCACTTCACAGTCTCTAGCTTCCTTTCCTTCTATTTGTCCTAATCAACACAGTTTTATAGATCTGTGACTGATGTAACCACCATTCTGATGGAAGGTTTAATAACAATCATGGTAATCATGCAAATATATTCATACCTACTAAGATAACCAACAAAGAAAAAGCGAGGAAATAAAACACTTTCGTCCTTTTGACAAAAAAGTCTACCATGTCCTTCATCAATAACCTTATCTGAAGAGTTCCTGAAGAGATAAGTTATGTGTCTCACTTATGCCAAATGTTTTCTTGTGAATAATGGATGGTGACCTTTTATTTTTTCTTGATCATGATGGTCCTGCTGCTTTGCATCTATTGAAGTCACAGCACACTCTTTCCATCTGTCACTTGAAAAGTAGTTCCCTTGCAGTCTGACCACTGCCAGCCTTCATTATTAATTCACTGCTGACTTATTTCACCTGTACTGGAGTCAAAAGCAGTTCCTAGGTTTGCATTTCTTTGGTTCCTCACTCTCTATGTCTTCCCCCATTTAATGTCTCATTCCCTAATTAACTGTGGTAAAAATAAACCAGCATCAGCAGCAAAACTCGTTCTGCAGGAAAAAGCATACAGGAAGATACTCCAGAAGGTCTTACAGTGCAAACCTAGGAAAGAATTGAAATAGTGAACAGCAGGACAAAAGTTATGTGTTGATATGGGGGTTATTATGCATGTATTAGGTATTACTGTGTGTGTACATGGCAATGCTGCTGTGACTACTGGGGGGATGTTGTTTACATTTCCACACACACTTCCATAGTCCAAGGTGGCCCTGTGTAAATCGAAGGGGCTTCACTGAAGAGCCCTGAAAATAATTAATAGATTGAGAAATATGCTTGCTAGGGAAATATCTAAATTTAAAGAGGGAAAGGTGAAGAGGTTATTGTTTATACAGATGGGATTAATTTCATTTTATGTTGACCGGTCTACGAGCTCCCTTCTCTGGGTCGTTGAAGAGATAAGTAGGTCTAGAGACTGATTTATACTGTACTAGGATAGTTAATCAGAGCAGTAGGACAAGTTTTCTCCTGAGGTGCCTGGATCTCTTCAAGGACACTTAACTAATTGACTTAGACTAGGTAAACTTTCACATGCTTAGAACTAGTGAACTAAATCCCACTCCAGGTATGTGCTTAGGGAGCAAACAGCTCCTCACACAGTTCTTCAGCAAAGGTGACAGAAGTGCTAACTAATACTTCTAAATGAGAAGAAAAGAAAAAAATCAACATCAACCTTCCCTGGAAACTTGTCAGTCTATTTATTTTGTACAGACCACAGGATCTTGTCTTCATTGCTGAGAAGCAGCAGGAGGTTGTGAGTTCAAGATGACTTGGCTCCTTGCTCTTTCACGAAGGCTGGGACTGACTCTGCAACAGCCTATGTTGTCCTGCTCATCCTCTGTGCCTTTTGTCAGAGCTCCTCCATGCCCTGAAACAAAGCTGAGGCAGCTTCCTGAATGGGCACAGAGAACCCCTTTACATGGGAAGGCCTTGCTTGTTTTGATGTCATAGCACAGACTTTAAGCACCCACAGACACAAACAGACTTAGCTGTATGCTGGACCAGAATCAAGGTTTTATCTTGTAATTGCCCTTTGCATTCTGTTTTCTAAACATTCAAAATCCCAGCATTGCCAAGTGCTGAGTTTAATCCAAATCTTTCTGTGCTAAATCTTCTGAGGTCAGGACTTGATCCTATTCTCTGAGGCTTAGGTTAGATTTTCCATACTAATTTTTTTTATTCTTTTTTTTAAAATTATTTTTCCTTTCTATGTTATATACAGTTTTTATTCTTTTCAGGCCTAAACTTTCTTCAGAATCTTTTATTACCCTATAAATTCCCAAGTCCAGCTCCTCATCAACCTTTTCTTTTATGCTTCCTTTAACTCATTTCCATAAAAAACAAACCTCCTTTAGACAATTAAAAAGATGCGTATGTACCCACTGGCTTGATGTACAATAGTTTAAAATCCATAGAATCTGTATCTGACAGTAAGAAGGGCTTTTTGTATTCATGCCATTTTTTGCCTCTTTAAGTATTTAGGTCTATCTTTGCTTATTGTCTTCCACTTTATAGGTGGCTCCTTTTGAAGCACTTGATTATTTTAGTACGCCTAACTTGCAAATATGTTTTGGTTATATTAGCCCTTCTCTACAGGGCAGCTAGAATCAGACATAAGTCTCTTTGCTTTCTGCAAAATGAGGCTGCTGTATTCACTTTATGTTTTACAGATCTCCCATGGAAGCCAATCTCCTATTTTCAATGAAATAAAAATATTTTGAGTTTATATATGTCAGAATTTTAACTACTGTCACATATAGACACTGAACAATAGTTTTCAAATAAAATGTTATTCAATTATGAAATTGAATACCTTTCTCTTACATTTCTCATGATCAGTATTTTGGTTTCATGAAGTAGCCAGCATGTAGTTAATGTTACTGCGGCTTGTATTTTACAAATAGTAGATTTTAGAGGTTAAAATCTACTATAGAGATTTTAAAGTGCTGTTACTTTACAGAGATGACCAAGCAGCCAGACAACACCATTGTTTCTGCCTCATTCCTCAGCTCAAGGAGATCTAGTTTCTTGTTGCTGGTGACTGCACTGAATGGAATTGTCAGGGCTGAGGGCAAATTTGACTATCTTACCTAAAGACCTCACCTGGTCCTGGCTCTGACTTCATGAACAGGATCCTTAAATCAGAATATCATCTAGAATCTAGAATATCAACCATCTAGGTTGCAGTGTGAAAACAGAAGCTTGTCATGTTCAAATACTTGACCCTACTGTTTGCATCCCTGGGAGAAGGACTGCAGTGATCCTTCATCTTCTGGCAATTTTCATTTCCTAACAGATGGCAGAAAAAAAATCAAGGTGAGCCTTCTGCATTATCTCTGTTGGGATTAAGACCTTGGTCCTGAGCCATTGTGTGCATTTGACTGATTCCTTTCTGTGTGCAATGGCCATTGCTTTCTCTCGTGCCTGTCTGGGGAACGGTTGATATCTGATGGTGATGGGTCAGATGTTTGTAACTCATTGTGTGCAGGCGCTTGGTGATAGAGTATTCTGGAAGGCTATTTACATCCACTTTCCTTGTTCAGACATCCTTTTATTTTAAAACACAGAATCATAGAATATCATGAGCTGGAAGGGACCCACAAGGATCATCAAAGTCCAGCTCCTTGTCCTGCACAGGACAGCCCCAAGAATCCCACCATGTGCCTGAGAGTATTGTCTGCTGTGTTAAAACTCCCTAAGATGAGACCATGCACTGATTTGAGTCTGTACTCATTCTGAAGTCTTGCCTGTTTCCCTAGCATCCTTTTGGTCTTTCTTGTTTTGCATTATTTTCTTCTGCTTCCCCATTGCTGGCATTCTCTGCTGTTGCTGAGTGAGCCTGAGCTTCCTCAGCCTTTATTTCCGTTCCCTGCATGTATCTGCAATATAAACATAATGGTCCATGAAATGCTGTTGTGTCTTTCCAGGAAGAGTAGCACTCTTTACTGTACTTACTCCTTACTTGTTTATATAGTACATGGCTAGTTCACCTTGGGGTGGCTCATCTGCTGTGTCTCTTCACTGGTTTGGAGGTCAGTCATGAAATAAATTTCATTCTTTGGACATTTTCAGTATTGTGGGCTGTGGAGGGATTCATAGTGCTATGAGGGACAGTTTTCTGAAAGCCTGTGTTACAGTTTCTACTGCTATTCTAAAACAACTGTGTTTGAAAAAACTGGTGTGCTTTTCTTGCATGATTTTAAAGGAAAAGCACATTAACATGTGCAAGCAGTTAGACATTGTTTAAGTCACACAGGTTTCTGGAACTGGTACCTGTCCAAAGATACCTGGACAAAGGTACAAGCAATATCTCTCCTGGTAGTTCTTCTGGCAACTAAATGTGACTTTTAAGTTATGTCAGTCAAGTGAAGCACTTGAGGCAGTTCTGTCATTCAGGTCTTATGAATTCACAATCACTTAGCACTGATGTAAGATTTTAATAAACCAAGTATATTTTCATAGTTTCATACTTGGAGAATATGTATAGGCAGAAAGAGCTGGCCTTTTGAATATTGGTTAGTGATTTCAAATACCCCGAGTTCATTAGGAAAGTCAGCATTTCAACTGGGATTGACTGACCAATGAAAATAGTGGAGATAAGCAAAGTAAGCGCACTATGATTAATTAGCAAATATATGTGGTATTTTGTATTTCTGCAAAAAAATCCTGACATTTTCGTAGGAGACTCTGGGACTGTACGTTATATAACCATGAGGTTTGCTTAATGAAGGAATGTATTCAGCAATTAGATTATTTGATGTACCTGTATCTTTTAAATTGACACTGAGTAGCCATATTCCCATGAATGCTGGCTTTTACTGCATTATAAAATATTATTCCCTTTAGAAACAGGCATAGTTTTCCCTCTGAAAAAGGTGTTGCACAGCATGGATAAGCCATCCATTGCACAACTGCTGGGGGCTGGGCTCTGTAGATTTAGTCCCACAGTGAGTGGTGAGAGATCTTGCAGAAGGTAGGCAGTAGCCACTGAATTAAATACTTGGGAGTCAAACTCTTTAGTCCCTCTGTTCTGTTCTTGAGCTGCCTCCTGGGAAAAGCCAGCACCACTTTTGCATCCCTGAGAGATCACTATGCATAAAATTGTCATTTAGGTTCAGTGTTACTGCAAACTGTGTTGCAGAGCTGGGCTGGCCAGTAGTGCCTGTGTTTGCTTAGTTTGGTGGCAAGGTCAGAGATAAACTTACAGGTTTCACGTGGGCTCCACGTTGATGGAGAGCCAGAGAGGCCTCCTGGAGCCAGGATGGCAGCTGCATTCACACTGTTCCAGGCTGTGCTGATACTGAAACATTGCTATTTGCTCTTGGACTGTTATCTGAGGTTTCAAAACACTTTTTTTCCTGCCTTTTGTCCATCCCCTTTTCTATGTAAATTCACAGCTATCAAGCCTCTTATGGTCTTGACGCTGTCCTTCAGATCAGTGGCATATCTGTTTAGAATCGGGTCACTCTTGGAAAGAAAAAGTGGGGGGAAAAGGGTAAAAACGGATGCATAGAGGCATGTTCAAGACTCTAGGTTGAATCTTCCTCAGCTCTGTTGGCATCTGCAGCAGGCACTGAGAGCTCATGCTCACAGCTGCAACCTAAAGCTACATTTCCTCTCGCCAAAGAACAGTCAGAACAAACAGGCTGCCTTAGCCTACACTTAAACATGCCAAATGTTCCCAGGCCTTTGCAGGCTGCCCTGTTATGTGAAGCAAATTCACAGTATATTTACTCTTTGAAATGTTGCAGCTCAGTTTTGGTGTGAGCTCACAAGTGACTCTCATTTTCTGCTTCCTGATCGGAAACTCACTATTTTTCTGCAGCAGCCCCTGCCCTGAGGACTCATGGCTTGACCTCCTCTGCTTAGTTTAGTGGCACAGTTTTTGTAACCCTCTCCTCAGGGGTCATGCATCATGAACTTACCCAAGAGAAAGACATTGGGACAAAATGGTCATGATGCACTCTCACACGCAGAAAGAAACTTGAGATCATCTAATTCACTGCACCATCTGGAGGCAGGGTTGTCTATACCTAAACATTTATCTAAACTGTTCTTGAAGGCATCTAAGAATATCTCCTAACAGCCACCTTCTGCAACTACTTCCACATCTTCTGTGTAAGAATGTGTTTTTCATCATGGATAATAGGAATTTAATACCTGCAGCTTCTTTTTGCATATGTTAATATTTCCAGCATGTTTTCCCTCATCATTCTCTTCTCTGAATTATACAACCCACTTCCTTCAATTCTTTCTTACAGGTTATGTTTTCACACCCTCTGATTATTTGAATTTCTCTCCTCTATACTTTCTCCAGTTAGTGAACATCTTTCTTGAGCTCGAAACTCATCCCACTATTTTAGTTGAAGCTTCACAAACACTGAATAAAGTGGAAAGATTGCTTCAGGTACCTCATGATGCTGCCTGGTATCGCATTCAGCTTTCTCATAACAACATTATGTTGTTGACTTATGCTCTGCTGTGACCCACCATAATCCCCATATCTCCTCCTGGAGAAGGCTTATGTTTGTACAGCTGATTATTCTTTCCTGTCTGCTTCATCTTTCAGGTCTCCCTTCTGTTTGCTTTAGGCAGTACCTTCAATTTGTCTGGATTGCTTTGAATACTAATTTGTATTTGCAGTCCCTGCTGCTTAATGCCACCTGCAAACACAGTAAGCATCCTCTGTACTCCCTCATCTCAGTCACCAGTGGAAATATGAAGGGCCTCAAGGGATGTAATCTCCCATTTTGACAATGTTTACTACTAGCTACTCTCTGAAAGGAGTTGGTTACTCACCTCTCAGAAGATCCATCTAGACCGTGTTTCCTCATTTTGTTTGTGAGGATATCACTAGACAGACTATGTTAAGAGCATCTCTGTGATTTGTATTGATCTTCACAGCTGCTGTGCAATTATACATGGATCTGGGTTCTTTGAATTAAAATTGTCCTTTTTTGTCTATACAGTATATTAATCTGCATTTGTGCCTTTCTTCTATAAGAATGATTTTATAAGAATTATTTTAAAAGTAATAATTTGAGTAATGGAATTGTTTTTGTTGTTGTTGTTGGGGTTTTTTGTTTGTTTGTTTGTTTTTGAAAAAAGAAATAGGTTAATTCAGATTGCAGATCAAGACCGCAGGGGATACGTCTACCTATACAGTAGCTGTCTAATCTCCTGTTATAATCCACAAGCATCTAGTCAGGACAGTCAGTTCATTCTAGAAGGCTACTCAGCTCACCCAGAAGTATACATTAAATGTCTAGTCATATGAGTTGACTCTAAAGTCAGTCATTTCACCTGGATCTCCACAAACTCTAGTGGGAAGTTAGACATAGGCCTGATTCTGGGTGCCTTGACCCATGAGCCAAATCCTGCCTGCTAAATTCTGTATGACACACAGGATAATATGCTGTATTCAGTATGTTCCACTCATGTTTTATTACACATTTTTAGAGTGCAGAAGAAAAACAGAGAGAAGGATAATATTTACAGTACAAGTAGGAGTAATGCTGCAACAGTGGAATTGTTATTGCTGATGTCAGTAACTACTTACTGTAGTGGGTAAGTGATCTGTCATATGAAAGGGGAAGTCTTCCTAACTGACCTATGGGATCATCTTTAATTAATGTTTACTAATTATTAATGCTTGCATTTATAGTGATTGGGCATTATCCTGTAAAAAAACCCAGGGGACTGCGGAGGAAGATAAAGTAGTAACAGAATAAGAAACGTGCACCAGCAACACTGTTAAAGTTTGTTTCCCTTATAACCTGATTTCCCTTTAAGG
The DNA here is from genome assembly GCF_001715985.3 of Manacus vitellinus. Classification (NCBI taxonomy): domain Eukaryota; kingdom Metazoa; phylum Chordata; class Aves; order Passeriformes; family Pipridae; genus Manacus; species Manacus vitellinus. The sequence goes on along the minus strand of NW_021940813.1, from coordinate 3,120,810 downwards.
CATCTTATCCTATATAAGAGAGGGAGGTTTGGATACTGCTGTAAGAAATCACAAAATGGAGAAGGTTTTTTAGCATGGATGTAGTTTCAGCTGGGAAACAGTTCACTGAACAATTTGCTTTTTCAGAGATATTCGCAACCATCAGGGTTTTTTTCTCCTGCACAAATAGATAAAAAGACCAGGAATGTGTGAGAATCCAACTGAAATAATCAGGCCCTAAAAAGTAAGAACAAAGAATAGCATCTCCTGGTCCCTCTTTGATATCCTTGCAAGACCCTCACTGTTCCAACAGTTGCCCTCAGTGTAAAGTTGCTGTTCTAGAACTTTGCTGTCCGAAACATCAGTTCATCTCAGGAAACTCGTGAGTGTTAAACTATGGTGGGCAAGATTTGGGGCCATGGCAGCTCTTCTGTGACGTGATATTGCTGGGAGTTTTATGTATAAGAAAAGTGTAATGCGATGATTTAGTCTTTTCATGTTTTGCAGGTTTACAGATGATTCCTGTCCCCTTCTACAGCTGTCTAGAGCTGTACCCTGGTGCTATAAAGGATACCCTCATTCTTCATCCTCCTGAGCTGACACAGGCCCTGCTTGTGATGCCTGGTATCATTTTTATGGTGCGAAATAAACTGGGCTTTTACAAGCCTGACTTTGTTAGACAAAATTGCAAGCCCTCACATGTGACTTAATTACAGTTCACTGATTTGTGGTTTGCTGCAAGCATAGAGCTTTCTTCCACTCATTTCTGCCTACTCTCCAGCCTGCCAGATCTCAGAGAAGGGATGGGAAGAACTGGGAAACACACACTTTGAAGCTGATTTCCCATGCTGAGCACAAACCTTGCACAGAAACCTGCTCCTTTGTGCTTTCCACTGCATTCCACTTGTGCATGGCCCTCCTGTCCCAGCCACACAGCTTCGCTGTCCCACAACTCAGTGCAGCCTTCTGCAGCCATCCAGTAAAATGTGCCAGATGCATCCACTGTCCCGTCCTGCTGGGCCATGCTGTGCCTAATTCTGGAGCTGAAGGTCTGTGGGATCCTTTTAGATGGAGGTAGACCTGAAGGGAGTTTCTCTGGCTGTGTGGACTTACACAAAGAGTCTCTGATACCTCACTCATCCTGCAAAATCCTGCCTTCCTATCTCTGCTGGGCTGACCCAGGCCGGCAGTGTCCAACGGGAAAAGCAGTGGTAAGTGAGCTCCACCTAAAGGCTCAGCCCCAGCCCCAGCACTCTCCCAGAAAGGGAGGAGGAATTTACAGGGATTTCATCACGCCTGAGCTCACGCTGTGCTCCATCTCCAGGGAGAAGTGCAGGTTACTCAGCAAAATGTCTCCATTGCAGCCAGGAGTGCTGCTGATCTAGCACAGTTTTGTATTTATCACCTTTTATTTTATGGTTTTCAAGGTCATTTGTGCAGTTATTTTTTCTGACAACTGTGGCACTATTGAGGTTCAAATGCATAGCCATATATTTATGAATATATAAAGGTAGAGTTGTGTGTGTTTCTCTATCTCATTGAAAGACTGTAATACTGAAAGACATTTCCCACAAAGTTGGGACTATCCAAAGTCAAGGCTTGAAACTGCAGCTTTTCACATCCTAGAATAAAAAGGTTCCACCTTCCTTATGTGTGTGTGCACATCATATTTCTATACCTAACACTACAGTTAAGTAGTCAGTAGTGAGTTTCCAATACCAGGTCACAAAATAGCCCCAGTGTTCTCAAGTTCATGGTGCCTGCAGATGAAAAGCCAGCATTAGCACTTATATTTCCCTCCTGAGGCTGTTTCCAAACGGGAGAGTACATACCAAGAGTATTGGACTACCTACTTGTCATTGTTCAAGGCATTAAAGGCAGCATCAAATATAAACAAAGAAACAGCATGGGAGAAGTTAGGAAGCATGGGAATGGGTTCTCCCAGTGCAAGGACTCTCTTGTGCATCAAAGGGAATGAAATTTGTGAGGCAGTAGTAACTGTGGTCCCTGGAGTGGTAATATTTGAACATATCTAGCTCATGTAAAATTAGAATCACTTTAAAGTTTGCACAGTCATGCTGCAGTAGGTCGTATTTCCAGTTCTGAAAATTCCATTACTGGGAATGTTTGGACAATGTGGAGATGTGTCTGACATTAGCAGTGGGATCCCAGCAGCACGATGGTTTCCACATGTTAAGAGGTGCAGGGTAGGTGAGCAAGGCAAGCAAAAGGGATGAAGAAAAAGAGTATAACTGTGTTTTCCTCAGTTAAGGGCAGCTGACTTGGGAACATCTCATGCTGAGGACTTCCAATATCCTGAGCAGGTTCTTTGCAGGAATGGATCCTTCCCTCCTTGCCTCCCTCATCACACTCAGGCAGGAGGCTCTGTGGTGCTGACCAGGCTTTGTTCTCACTGAAGTTGCTGATTTCTCTCCTTCCGTGTGAGTGACAGTGGAGTAATATCAATACTGAGCACCTTTGAAAAATCCCTCTCAGAATTCACTGTGTTTATTCAATTAAGTATTAATTATGAGAATTTTTTTGGCTAAAGAAAATCCCTTACTGTCATTTCATCAAAATGTAGAATATGATGTCTTACTTCCCCCGAATGTTCTCTGCTGTGTTTCATCTTCTGATGTATTTTTCCCACAGTTAGAGTCTGTAGAAGAGAACTGCCTTTTTAAATATTATTCCAGAGATGAGAAAGGGCATAATTTCTAAACACCATACAACAATTTTGTTAAAGTGCCTATAACCTCTTTGTCAATACTCTAAAGGGATCAAAACAAGAGTTGGGAACATCTGCAATTTAATAAATGAGACCAATAGAAAGAACAGATGAAAAGAATAAACATAGCCATGAAGCTAGGTATGGGATCAACCTGATCCCTTCTCTACAAGGAGCTATAGAACTTTATGTCTGGAATATTTGTTTGGCTCCAACAAGTGACCCCTGATGTGAACACAGAGAGCTGTATTTGAGCAGTCAGCTGAGGGACTCAGGAGGATTTGGGCACCTACTGGGATGTCTCCCTTCAGGAGAATGAGGAGTGATTCAGGCCACCTGCTTGCTAAATTTTGTATATCTTACAAACAGTGGTGGAAAACAGCTGCTTTCTAAGAGTGGTAGAGAGGGTCCAGGAGAGGTCTCTGCTTCTCTCCAGGCTTTTGGAAATGGTAGAAGGACATGAGGCTAAAGAGAGATGCCTGTGAAACAGAGCCTTGTTTTGTGCATATACGTACCCAGGAATATGACACAGGGATCAAGAGTTATTACTTCTAATAGTACCAAACTGCATCTCAGTAAAGCTGTGGGGGCGATTGCCCTTGGGAATGTTTGAGTTCTGAAAAAGCATTTTGATGTCATTTTCAAAGAACAAAGCAGGCAGTGAGGACATCATCTCAATACCTGAAGTACTTTAAATGTGTATTCAATATTATTTGTGTGAATTTTTCAAATTTAATTTCTAATACAGTTAGGCACCTACCTGGGAAATTTCCAGTCTCACAGTGTCAGACAGAGGTCCCTCTGGCCTGTTAGCTATAATGCAGTCTATCTCAGAAGGCTGTCAGCCCCTTGTCTTTTAAATACTTCCAGAGTCAAAGAAAGTCATAGCATCACTCCCTCCCCTTACACTGATTTTTTTTAATGGCATTTGGATTTTTCGAAAATACTTAGGGCCCAAGTCGGAGGAAAAATTCTTTATCGAGCAGAACTGCATTTCCTAGAGAGTTTAATCCCATTTTAGGCAATTGCAGTAAGAAACTACTGTCTTTAAACATGTAGGACTAGTTACTGAAAAAACACCCACAGGAGGGAGCTCAGGGGCCTCTCTTTTCTCACATGAGGGACTAAGAACTGAAGTTAGACACACAGAGCAGCAGAGCATCAGACTATTGCTATGGGACAGTAACCTCTTTTATTTCTCTCCTCTTTCACAAAAATATTCTGGCTGCAAGTTACACAGTGCTGCCTGAGCTTCAGGGCTTCATGGTAAATCTGCAAGGATTTGGTGGACAGGTCTCAACTAAGGCTCATATGAAAGCCCAGCACAGGCTGTGGTGCTCCATGGATGTCAGCAAATTTGGCCTCTCCTTCACTGCCTTGAGCCCTGTGACAGCAGCTTACAAAAGCCCTGATAAAGGCCACTGAGAGACAGGCAGGCTCGGGAACCCTTGTCTTGCTGCAGTTCTTCAAGGTCAGCAGGCAGGGTGAGGTGCTGTAAGGAAGGTCAGGGGCCACATCTCCAGGAAAGAAGGGAGTTCTTCAGTTTAATGGTCCATATAAAGGCTGAACCAGCAAACTGGTTTTGTGTCTGTGCAGCTTTAAGTGCTTAACCCACTGAAGCTGGGAGCAGAATAAATAAAATTTGATAGGCCATGGGCTTTTTTGTCCAGGCAAATCACAGATTATTTCTGAATGGCAAAAACTACAGAGGCATTATAAGGCTTTTCTTACGAGCAAAGGGTCCCACCAAAGCTCTGCTGTTTCCCTCTGGTCTCCATGAGTACAGTCAATCCAGCTGAAACATAACACCACCACTGCTGGGGACAGGTGGCTTTCAAAAGCCAAGCTGGACTCAGAAAGTTAATCAAAAGGAAGGAGGGCATAGGGTGGCGACAGTCAAAAGTCTGTATCACATCTCATCTTGAGCAAACCACAGGATGATCACAGCTGAACCAGCCTCTCTGTGGGGGAAGGCAGTGCCTGAAAGGTGAGGTGCAGTGAGGGGGGAAAAAAGGACAAAGCCTTCTCATTCAAGTGCCAGCAAAAGGATGCTTTAGCAAAGAAAAAACCCCAAAACATTATCTAAAAAACCTGGGCATTGTCCTCCCTGTTGTTCAATTTAAGAAGCACTTACACAGTATTCTGACTCGAAAAACAGAGCTTAAGTATCCGGAGTGGTGTCAGACTAATAAATCAGGAAGCCAATTCATCTCCAAGCACTATTTAGACTCTTTCTCACTATGAGCCAGATCCTGTAGTTTTTACCCGAAGCCTCATTTTCATTTGCTTCAATACACCACTTGAATTTTACCTCAGGTAGCACCTGTGTGCTTCAGTCAGCACTTAGTTGCCTAAAATGCTGACCAAAAAAAGTGTCAAAATATAGTTTTATAACTGACTTTGGTGCGCTTGGTTTTGAAGAATAGCTCCTCCTTTTCTTAAATGTTAATATGAAGATTGCCTGACGAAGCCAAAAGGAGAATTTGAAAGTTTAATTCATTGTTTAATATCAAGTTCTAGCTATTTACAGGTATGTTTTGTCTTGTCATTCATAATTTCTGTTCTATTCTTTCCATGCAGTTATTCAACTCAGCAGTTCAGTTAGATAATGCTAAATTCACCTCAACATTTATGCCTGGCAATAGCCTTTGAGGTCACAAGGTGATGTTTTCATTAGAGGAACCAAGCAGAAGTGCAGGGAATGCGGGGGTGAGAGGGGGAAAAAAAGCTTTTGTGGAAACACAGATATCTTCTGTGAGACCTATTTGAGCAAATATAGCTTTGGCACTGTGTTAGCGAGGGGGATGTGGGAATAAATACCGGCCAAGCTCTTCTCTCACTGTTAATATTCTCTTTTTTGCTAAATCTCTCAGGCACGGTCTCTGCTCAACCCCCTCCTCTCTCCTCACCAGAGGACCATGGTCAGGGCCATGCTGTCCTGCCATGTCCCAGCCAACCAGCCTAGCCATTTGCAGCCATGCAGGAGTGCTGCAAACTGCACCCAAATTTCATGTCACAGCCCCCTCATTTTGCACTGGCAGAGGAGACCAGTGGCAGCCCAACCCGGGGGGAGGTGATGCTGGATATAGCAGTGACCCTCCAAACATTCCCAATTCCTTAGACAACTGCATAGCTCTGTTTGTGTGCAGCAGCCTCTATACCCCTGCTTAGAGGTCATGCATATTTTGCAGTACAGTTATTTGGTTATCAAAGGTATTGCTGATGTTTCAGATAAGGACTGGAATTTTCTATATATAATTAACAGTAGGGGGTGGTGCTTTTTTGGATAATGGGATCTTTAGATGCTGGAGGTTGAAAGAGAGTGGAAAAGGGACACACATATGATCTTTCATATAAAGTAGTCTGGTGATAATGCCCAGCTCATGCTCCCTTCGCTAGCCCTTTGATGTTCAGACCATGCATCAGATGTGAGAAGAATGACTGACAATCCTGAAAGGGTGCATGGTGTCTAATGAGCTCACTGGGGCTCATCAGTCCTGGGTTTGACATTTTAATCTGAGCTCCTCAGCTTCCAGCACTTTGATTCACTCTTTTGTTTGCCCACAGCTCTGTGTCATTGAAAACTGGCCATCTCCAGGCCATCTCCAGAAGAGAGAGACAGTCCTTCCCATGAATCACAAACCTCTTTAGCTGGTGTCTGCAGTCGTACCTGTCCCTCATCCCTTTCCACTACTGATTGCCATCAAACTCCAGGATTTGGCTTGCAAGGCCAGCGTCTGTCACCTCTGCATTCACACCCCCTGCATATCCACCGTCAGGTGGCAGAGGCAAAGGAATTTGTTTTTGCCTGACCACCCACAGTAACTCCAATGTAACCACAGGAGGACTGGCCTTGGGAGTTCCCTGCAATGGCAGTGTGCATCCTTGAGCTCCTGCATATGGCATTTGCTGCAGAAAAACTGGATGGTGTTGAACAGATGGACTGAACCCTATTCTTGGATAGGACTCCCTGTCCTTACCGTGGGGCCCTGCCAGTCATTGCTGTGCATGGGAGCCAATCCAGCCTATCCCAGGGAATAACTGTGGGACTATGCATGCAGGGGCTACAGACCATGAATCCTTACACAGCAGAGGTGCTCTCAACACCTTCATGACTTTCTGTCAAAACACTGGCTCCGTTGGTTTTATGTGAACATCACAGACATGCTGCTGTCTGACTGGATGTGCTGCCATTTAAGAAGAGAAGAATTGAAGTATTAGACAAGAACAGTTATATTGTTTCCTTGCAGACACAAAAGACTGTGAATGAACCTTCCTTAACATCTCATGTTAATGGAGGAGGGACAGAGTTTCTCTGCAAATACCAAATACCATTCCCAAACTTCGGATCCCCTGTTATTTTGAGATCCTTATACCCTACCAAACACTGCAATTCATCCAGCTCCTCGAGGCGTTTCTTTCTGCAATGGTCCTGCAGGGGAAAGCAGCTCATGGCCTCGCTTCTTGCAGAGAACCACTGGCTACCCATGCTCTGCAACACCCCACAGCTCTGATGTCCTGGCTGTAGGACAGCTTCTCCTACAGACTGTAGGCTTGTGCTAACCCCACCTCAGCCTCTTACATCCTTGTGTGAACACAAAGGACAAGTGGGCATAGGGACCAGCTGCCAAGCCAAATGGTGAGTCGGACAGGACACCAAGTAGCAGCAGATCATTAAGTAAATTGAAACACAGCCCTTGCCCTTGAATGGGTAACACTGGGACTCAGACTCTGCCTTAAACTTCCTACAGGGACATACATCAGTGTGATTCCCCTGTGTTTGGGATTGTCTGCCTTTAAAAGGCAAAATAGTAGTTGCTCAATGGCCTAAGAGCTATAGATGAAAATAAGTCCTAGGTTTAGTTATCATTTTGGTGGCTCTGGTTCTGTACATAAATATGTCTAAGTTAAGTTAATAAATGTTTCCATTTAGTATGTGGTATTTTAATATTTGATTAGTTTTTAGAGGTTGAATAATGGCCTTTGTGACAGATGTGATGTGTCACCTTTCTAGGCTTTTAGAGGGTAATAGTGAATCTCATGACCTTTCACTTCTCAAGAGTCACTCAAACACTGAACTCTGGTGACATATGGTGCAAATAATCATTTCAGCTGGCTAGGGCTGGATATTCCCAGCATGGCATTTCAAATCCAGTTCACTTTTCAATGGTTTATTTATAATTTCTGCTAAACCACAGTTAAAGTCATCCAGCACTTGGCTGCTAGATCAGTAACACATGACCCTTGCCAACAGCACAGTTTGTTTTGAAGGCCAGTATAAGTAGGAAACTGAGAATAAATTGATAGGTTAAGAGGTTGCATGTGGGAACTGATGCCCATCCTCTGTCTGAACGTATCGGCTTCCAGAGCTCAGTGCTGTCATCCAGCTGACCTCCCTCTCTGTTCCCCTGCTGCCCATGGCCAGCAGTAAAAGCTCTGTAGTCAGATCTGAGCCTGAAAAAGAAGAAATTGTCAAAAATATCCTTTCAGAAAAAAAGAAAGGCTTCTCAAAAACAAGTCCTCGCCCTTTCTCCTTTGTACACCGTGGTACCAGCATCCACCATCCAGCACCCAGGGTATTTTACACTTCAGCTCTCAGATTCGTTCCAGCCTGGTTAGTCCTGTCCTTGCTGCAATCGTGTGCTGGGAGCATCGGCTTGACTCTGGATTGTTTCTTGGGAGCCTTTCCCATCGGCAGCACGCCAGTCCCCTCCCTGCTGTGGCAGCCCGCCCCTAGGAGTTGCACTCCTCGCAGTGGCAGGAGAGGATGTAGCGGTAGGTGGCCGTGAGCCGCATGCCCCCCGAGCACCGCAGCCTCATGGCCTTCAGCTTGGAGGTCTGGGGGCGGCAGCAGTGGCAGGTGGAGCGGAAGGGCTGCTTCAGCACCGCGCTAAAAGAGACCAGCGGCTCCGAGCGCGATGTCTGGCTGCAGCGCCCCTCGCAGCGAGCCAGCAGCACCATCTGCAAGGGAAAAGAGACACGGGTTAGGGAACGTGCCCCCTCTCGGCTGCTAGAGCGCAGGGAACACCAGCAGATGGCTACCTTCTTCCAGCCTGGCTGGTTTTTTGTCACAGCATCCCACCACCCCGGTGAGGGCACCCCAGCCCCACGCAGTGCTTTGGGTCTGAGCTGTGTCTGAGAGAGAAGAGATAACACGGGCAGGAGGAAAAGCAGGGACTCCTCCTGGAGTCCCTGGCACTGATACCAATGAGGACAACAGGACCTGGAGTGACCTCAGGGCTCCAAATGATCACAGCCAGCCCTGCTTTCCAGACGCTGTGGCTGCAACTGTGACTTGCTGACCCCAGATTTGGGTCAGCCAAGCTCTTAAATCATCAGCCAGACTGATACTTCGGTTTTCCAGCGTTTTGAGCGTGTATACTAGTGGAAAACGTCTCAAATTCTTAGATGTATAAACACATAAAGTAGAAATATAAAGAAGATACTTTATTGCTTTAAAGAAGTTTGTAGCTTCCTCCTTTTACAAAGATCACCTTGAATATGTATTTGCAATTGTATGTGTGCATATATATTTATATAATTGCATCAGTTGTATCTGTATAGAATGCATTGCATGGCATAAGGAAGTGCAAATGTAAAAAAAAGATGAACTTGTTGCCAAACATGAGGGTTCCTTAGTGAGATTTTCCAAAAGCAGTGCAGGCCCCATGTTTCTTCTCCTTCTGAGTTCACCATCTGAACTGTGACCATAACAAGGGAACTTGCACAACAGGAGGCACTAAGGAAGGAAGGTCCATGTGCAGTCACCTACTCCCCAACAACCCCTTGTTGAGCAGAGGAGATGGATAGAGCACTAAGCACTATATAATTCTTGGAGAGGATCCTCTGAAGCTCAGGAAGTTATGTGTTAGAAACAGCTGTTACCACCCTGATAATGGATAAGTGTTGTACAAGCTTGAACAAACCCTTACACTTTCATGGGGACAGCTAATTCTGCTTAACCAACATAAACATCAAAATCAGCTTATTATGTCATCCAAAGTAGGCAGTGAAACAGTTGTCTTTCCTATAATTAAGGAAGAACATTAACTTTTAACCACGCTGCACATATCTCATGTTTTTTTCCAGAATATCTGAAATGATAACTACAGATGTGCCAGCAAATATTTTACAGCGTTAAACCCTTTTGGGCCTCTTTCACTACACATGTTCAACTGACTGCAAATCTCCAAGTCATGCAAGCAGGTATGTCAAGTGTTAGATTTTCTCTTTAGTCAGAGTCATAAGGAAAGACAGGATAGAAAGAGAAAGAGAATTTTCCTGATACCAAGCAGGAAATGCCAGCGCTGTCTGTGTCCATGGAAAAGGCTCTGATCATCCATTGTACAGTGCTTAAAAATTACTCTTCCAAGGGAACTTGCATGCTAAATGGTTTGCTTAGAAATGTATTCATATATTAACAACTACAGTTGCAGTCAACACAGAGAAATCACGAGGAATATGTCTTCATGAGCTGATGATCTGTGATTGGTACCATCTTGTTTCTCGGTTAAATTAAGAGATGGGTTCTTGTTGCTCTGTGACAATTTTGCCATCCCTTATGATTTGTAGCATAAATTTATGATCTCCTTCCTGTGATACTGCATATTCATAGACAAATTAACTGCAGCTGTTACTAGTAATATTGTGGGAAGGAAATTTCAGTGAAATGTTGAGTCACACCCAAGCTTTAGCTATGTCAAGCTCCTTAACACCAGTGTCTTTAGAGTATAGAGAACAGGGGAACAGACAATCCTTTAAGTGCTAGCACCCCATTAATGTCAGATAAAAATCCATTTATTTCCCCTTGGTAAACAAAACTCACTTCCCAGGCAGACAGCTGCTGAGGGTATTTCATTAGATACCAGCTGCACATTAGATACCTGCCTTGCAAAGGAAAGGCAGCAGATTAGGACATTTAAACCAGCTGGTTTCCTTTCTAGCATCTTGACAGCTCTTGTTAGGTCTCCTGCTTTGACCAGCTCACCAGACCTCTGTCACAGGCTATTCCCAAAGATTTGGCTGAAGAGGAGGGTGAAGAGCAATCCAATGGCAACTGAGAAATGCTCGAAGGTTGCAAAGGCAACAGAGCAGAACTCTGCTCAGGAGTGGCAAAGGGGGATGTGCAGGAGCCAGAAGTTGCTTTTTCAGAGGTTCAGAGGAACTCCAGAGTCCCTTCCAACCAACCATTCATATGATTCTATGATTTCAGCCCAAATATGACAGTGTGGCCAAGGTCACTTCTAATGGCCAATGCTTCTGGAGCTGGAACAGCCAGCCTCTTCTGGTACTGCTGCCCTAAGGGCTTTTCATGGCACACATCTGCTCCTGTATCTGCAGGTATTTTCAGAAATGCCAGGGGGAAAAAAACAAATCCCCAAGAAACAGAATGAAGGGCTACAGAAATTTGTAGCAGTGTAATTATAGGGTATAATTATCTGATGATGTGTCCACATCTGTGTCTCAATACATGTCTCATAAACAGCTGCTTTCCTAATGCAAACCCAGCCAATATTTATTCAATGAGCCACTGCATTTATAACTGCTTAGCAAACCTTGTCTTTAAAAACTTGTCTTAGTCTATGGAGGCTCTAATTTTAATCTCAAATTTTGCTGGCTGTTTAGTTTTTTGTAAGGTGATGGTCAGTATTCATATAATGTAACATTACAGAGTTGGGTTTATGCCCTGTTTCTGGATGACAGTGTAAACTCTTACAAATGGCACAGCACCTAGGGTATCAAGTCAAGCTTGCAGGATTAAAAAAATCCAAAATTCCCACTTTTATAGCTTTCTAACCCTCTGGGCTAACCTGAAGTCCTCAGTAAAATTTAACCTTCTCCTCCTCATAAATCCAGAACAGCACCAGTGGATTCTGGCAGGTGTGCAAACGAGCTGGAAATAGCATGTACTTTAAAAGCTTTGCTTTGCCATTTAATCAATTGCACCAGCTGCTTATTGCATGGTGTACTACAGTGCAATAGAGATTATCACCTAAATAATTAGTAATGCTGTAGTGGCATAGCACAGTAATACAGAGGGTGTATATATAGTAAAAACATGTGGGTATTTGTATTTTATAACCTGATACATGTGCCTCTTGGCTCCCCTCATCCCCTGCACATGTGAGCTTTTGTGTGTCACCTTGTGATGCTGGATCCAGAAGAACAGAGTCCTACAACAAGGGGACCACATGGATCTATGAGCAGCCCTGGAAGAATAGGTTTTCTTACTTAAAGTCAACAATCTCATAGGTACAAAAGAGGGCAAACTGAGGTAATATTTGATTCTGATCATTTGAGCTGTATTCTGGAAATCCAGAAGCTGTGAACTGGTTTGTTATTAATGGTGTTTGTGGTCCTCTTTTCTTCACTCTTCAGCAACAGCAGATGGGCTGAGGCGCATGAGAACAGATTTTCACGCGGTATCCATGGCCTGGCTGCAAGCAGGCATTACTGAAAATCTCCTGAGCTACCTCATGAGTCTTCAAACATCTGCTAAATCTCTCTTCATCTGGTCAGTGTCTCTCTGGGCTGGATTCTTTAGTGTAAGGCTGTCAGTGGTAGCACACTTCTGGCGCATCTGGACAAAGCACTTGTGACAGCCAAAACTGTAATTTAGGAGGCTCTGGTTGCAGCAGAGAGGCAATCCAGCACACGGATGAAGACCAGTGGGTCTCTGTGACAGAGGTCAGGCAGAATCCAATACGGTCAGGAGAGACAATACCTCACGAACTGATACAAACATTTCCTTGAAGTCAAAGGAAAACACTGTTTTTCAGGAACAAATGGCCTTCTTCCATCCCTCTTTTGTGTCTCTTTTATACTGTAATGGACCATGTTTCTGAAGGCTTTGGAAAACTGATTTCATCACCTGCCTGAGGCCACAAGCAAAAGGGATTTTAATGATTAAATTATATTGGCTGGATGTTTAGCAAAACTGCTTCCCATGTGGATACTATTGGCAGCCTCCACAGAGAAGCACAGTGGACATAATCCTTTTTAATCAGGATGGACAGCAAATATAATATATCTTGCAATTTCTGAGGTAATTTTTGTCTTCTGTAATTCTATGCTGCACTGAGAGGGAAAACATAAGTAAAAAAGGATGTCTCTGAAAATAGTTTATCACCCCTAAAAAGGGCAAAGTCTCTGCTTGACATTGTCAGCCCAAGCTTCACAATGGAAACTTGGTGAAAACAAGAAGTACCACAATTCCCACAGCTACTCCCACAGAAACTTCCATTTTTTTACTTGTTTATATTTTATCACTCTCTCTCTCTATATATATATGTGAACAGACATTGCATCTAGTTTTCATTAACAAGTCTAATATTCATCTGTGTTTATATGCTAGATCCAGAACAGAAGTTGTATGTCTACCAGGATGATTCAGATCCCTGAGACCTTAAAAAAAGGAGCTTAATCGAATAGGATTAATCTTCTAGGAAATGTCAAAATTATTTCACTTTTTATGGAAACTGTTTTCATTTTCTACTTCATGAGAAAGTCCACACAACTTGCAGTATTGTTAAAAAAATGTTCTTGAAACCATTGTGGAATTTGGGAAGCCAAAAGATGTGATAATATTTTCAAACATAATTTCCATTAAAGGCTTGATTTAAAAAAATAACCAACTTTTTCAGCCAAAATTGCAAATGTTTATGTCAACAGCTCTTTTTCTCAAAGCTCAGTTTTGAAATAATATGGTTTTCATTACAATGCATTCTGTATTCTCATTTCCATCTCATCCTCTATCTGTCATCTGTGGCAGATAGAGTTTTAAGAAAAACCCAGAGGGTGGTGGTGGCAGTGCTGGAGCAGAGAAGGTGGGCACTCAGTGACCCAGTGGCACATCCCAGCCACCAGGCAGCACATCGACAGAGTCCTGAACAGATCAAAGCTCCTGAACTCACGGACTAGGGAGCAGACCCCACCTAACACAACTATCCTAAAAGCCTCCACCAGGACAACCAGATGAGGAGCAAAAGCCTTTGGACTCTGGCAGAGAAGGGAGTGGAGGGTGAAGGCAGCTGGGTGGAGCATTGCCCTCCTGGACAAAACCACCAGGATAGCTGAGGGTCCTCAGGTCTAGCCGGTGATCTGAAGTACTCAGAGAAGGGAGGACTTGGAGCACCCATATACCATTAAGTAAAACCCACCCACATACCTACACTTATCAGCTTTGCCTCTTGTTGGAGCCAACTGCAATAACATCAATATTGCACAAACAGATGCACCTCTGCAGTCCTGTGTGTTAAAGCTGGATGTTTCCCAGATGGTAAGAAGATCTAGTCTGAGCTAAAAGCAAATCAAAAGACCTCTCCTGAATCACAAGTAGTGCATGATTTTACTGTTTGGATTTGGAAGCAGTAGGGCAAATGTCTGTGGGTTCCTACTGCTGTGAATCAGGCAAAGTGAGGCAGGCAGCACTGCTGAGAGATCACTGCAAGGCAGCCCAGAGCACGGCTTTTCCCTCTGCCCAGTTTTGAGGCCTCTCTGGTGAGCAAGCACAGGAAAAGCCTGGCTGAAGGGGCATGGCCGGGGCAGCAGCTGTCCTGGTGCACAGGGGAGGCACAGAGCACCGAGTAGGTCGTATTTTCTGTTGACACTTCTCTCTGTGCTTCATTTTAATTTTTATGATCTGCTGCTACCTATGCTGTTGCCTCACCCCAGCACCAACCATGGGAAGCAACGTGCCTTGTTCTGCACACAAAGCATCCGGGGGTGTCCGCAGCCAGCACTGCATCCATCTCAACTGCTTGCATCCTTTCTCCTTGTTAATGCTCCCAGGATCCCTGCTGCTGGAGTTTTCCATCAGGCAACATGGCAGGCACCCCTCTCATCCTAAACCCTGTCACATATCTGCCTCTCATCACTCTCTTGCCCAGCACAGGGCTGGCAGAAGCATTGGCTCTGGCAGTTATTCCCTGAATGCACAGACTGTATGAACCCAGATGGAACAAATTAGGACAGGACGAAAGGGACCAGCAAGGATTTTCCCATTGTTTCCTCCCATTCTTCTTCTCCATGCAATGAAATAAATGGCTGTAGGCTACATGCGCAGGCTTGTAAACCGTTTTGACACAAAACTTTTCAGGCTTGAAATCCCAAATGAAAGGCAATTTTGTATTTCTGTCTGCTCCTAAGCCCTACAGTAAACACCCAAGTGTCATTCTGCATGAAAATAAAGGCCTTGAAGTTAAGTGGGTGGCAGGGAGGAAATAAGCAATGTTCTTCACAGTCTTTGTTAGCTACCATTTTACAGCTTGGTTCTTTATCTCAGTGCTTCACCTCTGAAGTTACAAATTTACATGCTCCAGATTAAAGACTCGTTTGAAGGAGGGGGTGATTGGGATGATCTAAACTTCCAAACTAGCCTGTCTCCTTGGCACCCTCAGCTGAGACCCCAAATGAATCCTTAGCATTCATCCATAGACCCCTTTGAATCTTAGCATTTACTGCATGTGTGGCTTGTTCCTCCTTTTGAAAAGGTGAAAAGAGAGTCCCAGTTCTCATGTGCACACAAGATGTGTCCACATCCCTAAGTCTCTGAAACCTAGATTTTGGTGCATAGGAACTTATGCAGAGAAAACGACCCAGAATGGGTCGTTTTAACAACCCCCCTGATGCAGCTGCTGCAAGGAGGTGAGGGAAGGCCTTACCTTGGAGCTACACTTGTAGAGGGGGTGGGTGATGGAGTCGACGTAGTGGTGCCTCATACAGCGGCTGGGGTCGGAGTCGATCATGAAGGAGCTGTCTGTTTTACTGTCCGTGTCTCCCATCATCGCCAGGAGCGAGAGCATGGAAATCGAAGCCGCGAGTACATGATTTCCCATTGTCGAGGAACTTCTCGCTGGTAACAGCAGAGGGAGGTAGAGCATTAAAAAAACTCCAAATCCTGGAAGCCAGTTCCTTTCCAGGATGGTGAAAAGTCTGGTTTAAGTGTCTTAGCTGTCATTCTTCTTCTCACGTTGGAGTTTGCCGAGGTTGTAATCCATCAAAGGATCTCTCTGCCCAGCTGGGATAAAAGCAACATAAATCACAACCCTGACCAAAAAGACCGCTGGAGGAAAATAGACATAAATAATATTAAGGTACACAGGACCTTTGCTACCCAAAATATACGCTCTGAGTGATCATTGTTCCCACAGTAGGTAGAGAATATGGCATTAGGAAGGAGATGTCAAGGCCTTGTTAGTTTTAGCATTGCTCTATCCTTTCACTGGGGAGAACCTTTTGACTTTTAACATCACAAGTAATGCAATGCCAATCTTTTTCACTTGGTGATGTCCCTGGTGTGTTCCCCTCAAAACTGGTGAGTAGTAACACATTGGAGATTTCTGCAGACTGAAAGGACTGTGTAACCACTAAAAGTGTCAAAGAGGGGCAAAGCTAGGCTGCCTCCTGCGTTACAGATGGGAATTCATGGCCTGGGTAGCACATGGAAAGGCTGGAGGCAGGTTGAGCTGTGGCTCTAGGGGCTCTCTGTCAGTATCCTGCAGCTTCTGTGCTGCAGGGACAAGGGACACACCCAGGATGAAGGGATGCTGAAGGTCCAAGCCCAGGCATAACCAAAGTGTCCCCCAGGAAACTTGTTGAGCATGGACCTGCACTGCAGGAAGAACTAGGTTGCTGGCTGTCCTACCCTCCTGAGTTCCAAACTCACGTGCACATGGGTGGACGTGCTTTACCTGCTTACTTGTCAGGCAGCACTTGTTCAGTGTCAGTCTCTTCCGCATTAATTAAAACGCAGCATCTGAAAAATACATGTATTATTCCATAATATCTAAGTATATCCCAGCTATCAATTGGGAAAAAATATATTTAGGTGAAGTCCTGTGGCTATCTACTAGGTATCTGGATTTTTGGTGCATGGTGGAGACCAGGAGATTCCCCAGGAAATAAGTGCAGGACAGCCCCTGAAATGCTGCCCAGAGATTTGTGCCAGCAGGGGGAAGGAGGGCATCTCCCTCAGCTGCTTCTTCACAACCCCTTGATCCTTTTCTCAAAGCCCTTAGTCTCGACTGGGTGATTTAATTTCACTTTTACTACAAAGAGCTATAGCTTGAAAGAGTTGTGATTTACCCATCTAAATACAGCCCGATGAAGGACAGTCAAAACATACTCACAAGCGCAGTTTAAAAGTGCAAGGACTTTCTGAAGAAACTTAAGATAAAACAGTTCCCTGCTCCTGAAGAAATGCTCCCACAGAACCCCTTGAGTATTTAAAGATCTGATGTGTGCCTTTGTTGCCTTATACAAGCCTCTTTCAAAACTGTTTGTTGGCAATGCTCTAAACCGACTGATACTCATCTCCCAAACGTCCCGAATCGACGGGGCCTCCCCACCAGAGTGCTTGATGATTTGTGTTGCTTTATAGCTTGCTCAGACACTTCTGTGAGAGGAGTGCATAGCAGTGACAAACGCTTCCAGAGTTCATCCAAGTTGGGATGGCGCTGACGTGACATACGAAGCCTCATGCTGGGAATAAATGTTATTAGGGATGCTCTGTGTATTAGAGAGACAAAGATGCTCTGTGTATTGGACACTTTTGTTGTTGTTGTTTCAAACTGTTATCCATGTGCTTAAGTAGGAAAGGAAAAATTATGGGACTATAGATTTAAATGATAGTATATTTTTTCCCCCGAGTCTGGCATATGACCCAGTGTATTTTCCTCAGCAAATGTGACATTAAAAAAAATTGCTATGTCTTTCTGCTATAAAGAACTTAAACAAACAACACAAAACACTTAGGATCTCAGATACATTTATGCACAGTCCCATTCATGTCAATAAATATCCCTCCAAACATTTTTACAGGGTAAGGCAGAAATCTCTCGGTCATGGGAGCTGGGACAGAATCCCTCCCAGAAGTGAGTTGTTCTACTCTAGTTCATGCAGATGATGCCCAAGGATTATCTAACAGGAGGAGTGATGCAATTTTTTTTTCCTCTGTGTTTAACCTTTTACCTACATTCCTATTCTTTTTTATAAAGAGGCTGACCAAAACATGCTGCTTGGCAAGGTCTCTCTCCAACATAGTTAATCAGTATTACACACCCAGTAATTCCCTCTCTGTCCAAATAAATTTACTTGATATTAGACGCTCTCATCTCATGTGTTATTACATCCAGGGATCCTCATTTCCCATTCTCTCTGTCCCACTGTTAATTTTGTGCTTCTATATCTTTCCATGTTTTTGATCAGTATGATTTAATACAGTGAGAGAAATCTGAAGTCCTGGCTCAGTTTTCAAAGGCTTATCACTCCAGTTTTCTTCAGGAAATAATTGGATGACACAGAGTTTGCCTCATGAAAACATTGTGAGAAAGCTGTAAAGACACAGGGAAAAGTGTGAGAAAAGGAAGATGGCTGTACCTTCTTCAGGATAAGCACAGAACAAAAAGTATTAACACTTTCACAGTCTTTTAAAATTGCCCTGATACTTCTCTAGCAAAGAAATGTAGCAGGCTTTGGCAACAACAGTTTGAAAGAGGAAAAAACCCTACTGTTATCACATATTTATTAAAAAAAAAAAAAGAGAGAGAGAAAACAGATGTAAATGTGATCTACCTTCTGTGAAAAAGCTGTGTACAGTTGTGGATAGACACACTGGTAAAACGAGTGTGTAGGTGTATCTCCTGACATACCTATGGGAAATATGCACATACATTTCTCAAGTACATATGCCATGCATAATATATATGGAAGAAAAATTCCTAGAGGGATATTTAAAAATACAGAAGTTAGAGTGTAGATTTTTGATTCTGTAAAAAAAGTATAAACATTTTCACACAGGTACATCACCATGATGAGATATGTTGGTGTGACATTTTCCATATCCAGTTGATATTGTGCAATGGCATTTCACCTGAACTTAGTTTCTTTTTTTTTTTAAAGTTAAAGACTGTGTTCCTTTTGAAATGCTGAAATTACAAAATCCTAGACAGCACATGATATCAGGATTGACATATGAGGTTTCCAGCCTACTTTTCTGTCCAAAACCAAAAGGAAGTACACCTGTAATCATTAATCATCATAATCGATGACATTTTGTTTCATTTGGAAAATATACTTTTTTATTAAGATCCACAATTTCACATAGAAAAAATTTTTTCTTCTGTTTCAGCTGTGTTTTCCTCAGTTTCTTTTCATGTAAAAACTGTGGTAGACAGCCCATCTGCCAAGCTAACGAAAAGGAAGGTAAAATGCTTCCTCTTTACAGCATTCTGTAAAGAAAAAGATTAAAAGGTGACTTCATATTCTCAGGCTGAAAATTGTCTCCAAAAATATTTGGCCTAACAGTGGATGAAAATCACTACTTCACATTTTTTTCAGAATTCACCAATATGGGCAGTACATTTTGTTAGTAATAGGCTTATAGTTCCCTTTCTATATAACTAGTTTGCAGGAATTCATAGAGGCATAACATACTAAAAGCTGTTACAGCTGTTACCCAAAACTGCTACAGCTGTTACCTAAAAACTTCAGGGAAAAATAGAAAGCATCCCAAAGAAAGACCTTATTAACATACAATTCAAGCCTGTATTGCACATGGACATAGGGGCAGAGTTAGGGTTATTTTTCCAACTCTCTGTTCTTGTTAACTGCTTTCTGAATGCTAAATAAAGATTTCTTACCATAGTCTTAATATCATTTAGAGAGTGGTGAAGGTTAAGGTTTTGTTTTGCTTTAAGGACAGAAGAAAATTCCATCATCTGGAATTATTTAGCCAGTCACTTTGTGAGAACGTAAACAGAAATTCCCTTTTTGCTATGTATCTTGGAAAAAATAAAGGGCTGAGCAATTCTCCAAAGGTCTATTGAATCTGTACCATTTTTACCCTGGAAGGTAGGAAGAGAGCAATGGAAAAGCTCTTTTACAGTGTGCTTCTACTTGGCTGTTCCCTGCTCCTGAGCCCCCTGATTTAGGCATAAATGTACGTTCAGCTTGGCCTTCATTTGCTGTGCATTTTCTATGTTCGAGACTTCTGCTTGACCATGGGGGTACAGTTCAAGTCACTCAATGCTTTTTATGCTTTGGAGGCTGCCAAAATCCCGTTGAAGCAGCGGTGTGTATATATAACTTAAGCCTGGCCTTGCGTGCTGTGCATATTTAGTAAACACAATTACTTGGATCCTACCATGTGGTTCCCTCATTCTGAATTTGTTATGTAAACAGAAGAGTTACAAGACTACTCAGTTTCTCCAAACTCCAGCCCTGAAAAAGTGTGACTAACCATATATGTGTATATGTGTGTGTGTGTGTGTGTGTGTGTGTGTGTGTGCATGTGCAATTCACTGCTGCTGTTCTGACAAAAATAAGCCACGAAGTCCTTCATGAGACCAGAAGAGATTTCTCAAGAGCTTTATCTAATCTGGAAAAGTTTAGACCAGAAAGATGAGGATTTGGGGGCTTCATGGTTGAAGGTCTGGACTGGAGAGGGAACAACTGTGTTGGGCAAACTACAGTCAGGCTACACCAGGTTTGTTCTTCAGGGTTAAATTCTCCACTGCCATGACAAGGGTGGCTTGGTCTATTCCCAGAGATCCTTCAGCATCCACAGCACTCGGCTTCCAGCCCACACAACCACCAACACAATGCCTGGGAACTGCCTGGGAAGCACTGTGTGCTGTGAAACTAAATGGTACAAGTGACAATCCGAGCCATTTAAGAGAACAGTTTATGCAGCACAAGAGACAACCCAAAATGAGATGCTGTGTCTGATCCCGCTTTCTGCTGAATCAGCTCAGAGTCTTTGTCAGCTCCAAGGTATCTTTTAGCTCAGTAAATAAATGCAGTAATCTTTTTATCTAGTTATTTTACTGTGGCCATTTCTGTTACAGCAGGGAAGGAGCTGGCCTCCCCTATAGGCTATCAAAATCCTCTCTCCACTCTGCAAGCTGTCTGCCAAAACACCTGACAAAGTCACTGAGTGGCCATGTGGCAGCTGGGCAGCAGAAGGTGAACACAGGGAACTCCAGTTGTTTGGGAAATGCCTCCACATGCAGCATTTGAACAGGTTTCTTCCAATGCTGAGGCAGGGCAAATACCAAACAAAATATTTTGAGTGAGATCCTTACAGGTCTAAATAAGTGAACGTTCACCCAAGGCCTTGTTAAGCCGAAGAGGGTTTGCTCAACTGACATCCAGCTGTGCTGAAGCTTGTCCCCTTTGACACCAAGGGGAATATCTTCACCCATTGTACAGGAGCTCCATCCATCCCTTACACAGCAGGTTACAGGGCAGTGTGTGCCTTCAAGGGGAGAACACCAACAACATGCACTCCTGGACAGAGCTGGCAGCAGCTGGTGGGCAAGAGGAGAGGGGAAGGGAAAAGGGAGCAGGAAGGAAAACAGGTTCAAAAAAAAAAGGACTTAAATGTCTTCTTCTGGATGTCCACAGGGGGAAAGCCCATCTTCTGGTTCTACTGAGGTTGTGCTGTCCTACCATCTGACTGCTGACAATACATGGTGCTAATAATGCCAAAGTCATGGATTTGATCCCCATAGAGGCCATTCACTTAAGAGTTGGACTCAATGATCTTTGTGAGTCCCTTCCAACTCAGAATACTCTGTGACTTTGTGACATTGTCCTGCAAAGCCCAAGAAGATAAAAGGGACAGTCAGAATGTCAAACACACTGATCTGGTAGATGAGAGAAACTCCTGCAAATCATTTTCTGCTGTGAAGCTTCCTTAAGTATTTTAATATTTTGGGAGATGAGTACCTGTGACTGTAAGTAGATTGAAAAAAAAAGAAAAATAGGAAGATCATGGCATTTGAAGCATAAGAAACAACATAGTTATTGCTGGGAGCATCGGAATGCATGGGATAGGCACTCATGGGACTGGTTCCTTGGGCTTTGATGGGGCAGCTCATGTAAGGCCCCCATAAGTGTTCACATCGTGGGGACCTGGTGCATGAGATGGAACAAATTCATCTGAACAGCACTTGAGCTGGGTTGAGCTTCCCTCTCCTTTTGAAGTTTCCAAGAGTATTTCCAGCCCTTCAGGTAGGTGGGAGAGGGGGAGCTAACCGTGCCTTCCTGCTAGGCGGTTGAAATAACAAACCCTAGTGGGTACTGCGAGCTGGCACCTGGCCAGCAGACAGGCACAGGCCAACACAGAGAAAAGGATTTAATGCACTCACAAAGAATAACTACTGGGGGACAAAAGAGTGCTTGTATTTTTATTCTTTCCTTTTCCTGCTTCCAGGAAACTTTAAATAGATTGATTAGGGGCATGCATGGGATATCTCTCTAATGAGCCAGTAGAGCCATTTAATGGTGAGGTGATGCCAGCCTTGGGTTCTTTCTTTCTTCTTGTGTCTTGCTGAATATCAGAGTAGTCATGGTCTTGAGTCTGGGACAGGAGAGGAATACAGTTTTCCACTTGGTCATCCAGAGAGTTCTGGATGCCATCACTCCTTGGTGAAGCACCAGGCACAGTGCCGAGGTGTCTAAGTAAGGGTGCCCATCCCTCCCGGGAGGCAAACCAGCAAGGGTGGCTGCTGGCTGCAGTGCAAATGTTCCCAGCCAGGCATTAGCTATAGGATTTGCTTCAGTAATTACCTCTACTTTAGTCTTATGACCCAACATGAGGCAAAATGACTCTTGGCCAAATTACAAGTTGCTGAGAGAGGTCTAGGGCATTCAGGCATGTGTCCTCTACCTGTTGGAGTGTGTTGAAAGCAGGTGGGTGGGTTTTGTTCCCTGGTTTTTGCATATCTCACAGAGAACTCAAAGGCTGTAATTATCAATAGATACAGAAGTAGGAATGAGTTTCTTATTCCTTAATATTAAGCAAAGACATCCCTGCCACTGGGACCAGCAGAGTGCTATGCATTCTGGAGACAGCACATGATGGAAGGGGATGTTCCCTCTTTTCTGATGTTTGGGGCAAAATCCTTTCTTCTTTTATACACAGGCAAAATTCAGACCACCATCCATATACTTCTAATAATTAGGGAACGTAAATATTTGGCTCATGGTAACAATTTTATGTCTTCTAACAAGGGGAGCAGTGTTCCCCTAGGTCCCACTCCCTTTGAGCCGTGCTGCTATGACAGTAATGTGATTGTCACTGCCGTGGTATGCTTAACCTTTGCCAAACCAGAGCTGAGGCATTAACTCAGATCCTCAACTCGCGTCTTAAAGGGCAACATAACCTGTGCTGCCTCCACGCTGCTGGGCTCACACAGTCTGCAGCTCAGTCATAATGAGCACGGAAATGTGACAAGTGTGAGCCGTAACAATGACTGATGCAAAAAGAAAACTAACAAAGGGAAGCTGAAAAATAGCGATGAGGAGGAATTCCTAGGACCAGTGTCTCCATGGCACCAGCAGCCCCCTGCCCTGACACCAGAAGAGAGGCTACGCTTGCCTGTGGTAGAAAAGATCTCCATGCCACACAACGGAATTCCAACAAACAGGACAAGGACTGATGGTGTCTGGAAGTGGTAGTGCCACTGCTACTCGGATAATAGTCTGAATTAGATGATGTGAAAAAAGAGGGAATATATAGACAGGCAGCTGCTCAAAGGCTTACTACAACCTTGCTTTTATTGTTCTGCTAAGTTAGAGGTGGGGCATCAGAGGGATTCCTTACATACCACTACTGAGAAATTTTAATATGTTCCACACTGACACAGATAAAAAGGAAATAACAGCTGATCATAGTCAGAGGAGCCTGCAGCATCTCTTCATATACATGTACAGAATACAGAAAAACTGCTCTTGGCTCAGACACCCACACTAACCTGACCCAGCTAAACCTTTCTCCTGACACTGAGATGAGTTTCAGCAAAAGGACTGTCAAGTGGAAAGTCAGGCAGCAGAAAAAAGAGGTGATCTGGGCATGGGTATTCACCCCATCCCGAGATACCAGGACATGGAGAAGGATAGGGGAGCTGAGAGGCAGAACACTTAACACTGATGAAAAGAAACACATGTTTACACAACCGACAACGATCCGATGGAACAAGATATCACAGAGGGCAAAAGTTGAGCTGGGCTCAGCAAAAGGAGCTGTTATGCATGGGAGGGTTACAGTCACAGGGGTTTTACTTTTAAAGAGTTTTTGGAAGGGCTATAAACTCTTAGGATGCTGAAGGTTCAGTTGATGGGGTTAGGGAAAAATCCTTTGCCACAGCGAGTTACCCTGTAGCTGCCTGCCACGGGGTCTCTATGTCTTCCTTTGATGTGGCCACTTCCAGCCACGCTCAAGAGGTGGATTGCTCAAATAACATGTGTCTGTGGCACAGCCTCATGTAGCAAAACTTTTTTAAAACTCAAGACTCTCCTCATAATCAGGAGGACATTAGAGAGAGGGGAATTTGTAATACTGATAATACAACTATCAAATATTTATAATTGTAATTACAATAGTGATATTTGGGTGTGGGGAGAGATATTTTTTTTTCTATTTCCAGTTAAACAAGTAATCCACTAGATTTGTTGCAAAAACTAATGTCTCAGTGGCTTCATGCAAGCTTTGCACCGTAGATAGTCAACTCCTTTCAAGGTCCAAGAACAACCTTGAGCACTTCCTAGTGCATCTGAGAGCAGACAAGCCAGGAAGGGAACAAAATCAGCCTCAGGGGAAGTGGGGAATGAAGCCAAGTCCAGGAGGACTGCCTGTCAAATGAGTCAAGGCAGGCATCAATGTGAGCTCCCACCTGGGCAAAAGAGACTGCAGTCCTGGCAACACAAGCAGGCAGGAACATACAGATGCTATCACAAGCCTCAACGGCAGGTGAGGGGTTGTTCCAGTGGGACAGGTAGCTTTTGTGGAAATCAGCCATGCATAAGCAGCTACCTGGAGCACTGCTACTGCAAATTGTACACAAGACTACCCATAGCAAGTATCCTGCTCTGCAAGGGGCAGTCAGCAGCATACAGGCATCTGATCAAAACCAGGTGCTGCACAAACCCAGGAAACCTATGTGGGACACCTTCAGGTAGAGAAATGAGCTTGTAACTAATCAGCAGCAGCTCCTGATTATACCCTGCCCCTAAATCAAATCGCATTTTACTTTGTAAATGCATCTTTGAAACATCTACTCCTCACAGATTTGCTTTTAACTGGAAAATCTTTAAAGCGTTGTTTTATGGTACCAGTTTCGTAAGTAAGATTTCATTATTCCAGCAAGAGCATGTCCATGGATGTATAAGTCACATTGGGAACCCCCGATTCAAGCTGGTAAGTAATTACTCATCAAATAGTTCTATTTAGGTCCAGGGAATTATTCATGTGTATAACTACTCACAGATATGAGTAAGATCACACAGCCTACGCACAAATGAGCATTGAGCATCATTAGTAACTTAAAAGAAAGGGGAAAACAAAAAAAGAGGTCCTGAAATGTAGATATTCTTATATTCTTTTGAGGAGGGACAAATAACAACACTGTGATTATTATATCCACGTTTATTGACCAAACTAGACAGTTGGGTTACTTCTATTAGAAAGTAACTTTGCAATAAGGAGCTGATTTGAAGTTAATTTGTCCCCATTGCTGGTTTCAAATAATCATATGCTTTCAAGTGAATTGTCCCCACTACTGGTTTTAAATAGTTATTTGCCTGTCCTTTTTCAATATGCTGTGTTCCTACCTCTCAGCCACTGGGACAGTTGCAAAGCTTTAGAAACTGTAAGTAACATTTATCATATAGGAAACATTTTTTTCATCTTTCAAGAGCTGCAGAAACCTTAAAAGGTTACTTGCCATGCCATCTGTCTCAAGCAGAAACAAATGAGATGTGTTATGGGGGGGTTATGAGACCCCTTTAAATGAACTTGAGAGGTAGGATAAGAAATCTGCCTGACAGTCCCCCGAGAGTCAGTCCACACATACACCATCTTGTAAATTCAGATTTGCCACAGGAAAATTGCCCCCCCAGCACACACTGCAGCAGTTGTCTAACCCAGGACTGAGATTGGTCTGCACATGGTTTATCTTTGTTACTCTGTTATTTGCCACTGGACCCATTCATTTGAACCTTTATAGGATGAATTCACTCACCTGAATCCCAACAGGGAGACGGGGCTCTCTTCCTCAGCCAGGATCCCCCGGGGCAGTGTCGGTTCCCGAGCCTCGCAGTGCCACTACACTGACACTTTGTCACTGGGCTCATAACAGTGAAACTCTTCTTTTGTCCCAAAGAAACAGAGAACAGCTATACTCGTGCCTCTGGCGGTGACACACAGGGAAATGATCTGCCGGGAACGGAGGAGAGCCTCCCTCTCTCCTTCAGCTGGCGGTCTGGGGTCCTGCAGCATCCTCCCTGTCAGCTCCCGGCTGCACAGCCACTCCGCATTACGTGTCACGCTGACGGGGTCGGCTACCTACTAAATATACCCCTCGGCATTACAGCAAAGGCAAACACCGTGGCTTCCCTCACAGGTTTCAGCCAATCAAGAGTGTATGTTAAATCTGTCCTAATGCACAACCAGCCCACCCCATAGGGAAAGCCTCGCAGAAGTTTGGGTAAATAATAATGCGCAAATTAAGAGTGCTCCCGTGAAGCGTGACACACAAAGCTAGAAATAAATGTTGCCTGTTGTTTCAAATTATTCCAAGCACTCCAGCAGATGACTGGCAAGAGCACAGCATGAGTAAGGAGTGATAAAAGTAAACAGTCCGGTTTTAAACTAACTGGCTTGCCTGTGCTCATAGAGCCCTGTTGCAGTGTGACAAAGAGGGTGCTGGCGATACCAGCGCTCTCTCCATGAATTCAGGGCAGAGTCCAGCCTGTCCATTCACTCCAAAGACATACAACCAGGAGCAACAGAGAGCTGCAGGCAGGAGCCCGGCATGCTCACAAGAATTGATGTTTAACCAAGTTGCTCAGAAGCACCCTGGGCTACCTATTTGACTGCTTACAGGCATCCTTAGGACAGGAGATAAAGGGAGAAGGAAAAGGAGACACAGGTACTAGAGCTGTGTCGATTCCATTTAGACACACTAGAGTTAAAAGAATGGTACAAGGGCAACATGTATGTCAGAGAAAGACAGTAAGCACCCAGTTTAAGTCCATATAATACTCAAAATCTGTAGGAATCTCTAATTTGTGTGCTTACCTTTGGTAAATGTACCACTCCTTCCTCCCCTTGAACTCTTCAGAGAGCTAAAAAGAGGTCCTGTTACTTCCAAATGCTTTTGTTCTTCTGTCCCTCTGTCACATGGCTTGCCTTTTATATTTGCAACACACAAAAGTTAGGGCTGTTGTTTAAGAGAGAGAGGGGGAGAGAGAGGGAGAGAGAGGGAATGTCAAATGGAAAAGTGCCATTGCAGTCATATATCAATCAGGGCAGCAGCAGCAGCAGCTCACTGGCAAATGGGAATTCCACAGAAATGTGAAGCTCTTGTTATCTGAGAAATCACAAAACACCACCAGCCAAGCTCCCCTCTGCGGGGACTTATTATTGGCAAGCCAGGAAATAGAAGGAAATGTAGGCGCTTTTTTAATTGTTGTTATTGTTTTGGATCTGGAGACACTTACACTGTGGTATATGCAAGCCAGTGGAATATAAATCCTGAATCAAATTCCTTCCTGGACAAATGCACTGTGGGCAGGATAAAGCAAACCACTGAGAAGCAAGGTAACAGAGCTAATTGAAGAATCTGACAGTAATGATTTAAAGAAT
The DNA here is from genome assembly GCF_001715985.3 of Manacus vitellinus. Taxonomy (NCBI): domain Eukaryota; kingdom Metazoa; phylum Chordata; class Aves; order Passeriformes; family Pipridae; genus Manacus; species Manacus vitellinus. The sequence continues at coordinate 3,093,454 of NW_021940813.1, read as the reverse complement.
TTGATAACTGTTTGCACTGGGAAAATATCCACAGAAAATCTACCTTTTTCGTGGCTTACTAACATTAATCTCCTTTTTTTTTCCTGACAAGTTTTTCTTAGATTTTTTTTTTAACTATGATTGATCTCGGATATTCTGATTTCAAGATGTACTGTTTCACTACAATTGGTCACCTAAATCATCTGACATTCCCTGGCTCTCCAGTTGGGTAAGCAGACAAGCATTTTCTATACAAAATTCCGCTTCTTCAGACAACCTGCCCTGAAATTCTGAAGTTTCTCTCAAACAAACTCAGAATTTTGCTCACAGAAGAAAGCATTGTCTTTCTGCTTTACACACCTTTCTCTGAAGAATTCCAATTTAAAAAAAAAAAAAAATCTTTCAAACCTTTTATAAAAAATATTGTGGTTTATGCAAAAAAAGTATAATTTCCTGAGGGACTGAAGGCAGAAACCATCCACTGGACAACCCCATTTACCACAAGCACATCACAGCTCTGGATGCATCAAACCCTCTTCTCTACTTCCACAGGGGAGGGCATTTCCCTTCCCTGTGGAGTTGCCCCTGGTCATCCTGCAGTGTTACAGGAAGCACAGACCTAAGCTGGTTAATTAAAAAATAGGCAACATAGCTGGCTGTTCACAACCTGAATCTGTTCAGAGGCACTGGCCAGCAGATGGACGGGGTCCTGTGCCGACTGTGTTTGAACTCTAAAGGAAATTCACTTTTTGATGGATGATGTTATCAGCTAAATGTCTTATGTGGTATAAGATCAAAGAACAGATGGAAATTATGCCTTAAAAATAGAATAATCCAAAAGGGGGATGGCCTGTAGTTGAGTAAGCATCATGGAAACAATAAAGGAGACTTTCTTTGGCTTGCTTTGCTGTAGAGTCAGGTTTGACTGGTGGGATAAACAAATGACCCACTTAGGACTGAGATTCTTGGGGTGTGAGTTTTGCTGCACATTTTTTCCCTCATATTCAGTGTTTACCTTGTTTTGCCTCTTAAGTCAGTCTTGGGTTTCTTTCACCAAACATGTGTGTCACCAGCATCTTTTCCTTGCTGTAACTGCAGGATGAAACATTACTGATAATCTGGCACTAAACTTCCCTTAAACAGACAGACTACACACAGCAATCTTTTTTAATTTAGTCAACACCTTCCTTTAAAATGAAGGCTATTGGCCCTTTGGTCATTGTACTGTTCTGTTGTCTCTCTTTTTCCATAGGCAAGAAAGTGATTTACACATTCCAGTTATTTACACTAAGGACCTGCCATGTGCAAGGCCTTGCTAAGTAGCTCCTGCATGAAATCCTCCAGGAGACAGTAGGTATCCTACTCACAGACCTTACTGAAAATGTTGCTTTAGATTTTTTTTACTGGTACAGCTTAGGTTTCTTATATTTGTGTCATCTACAGGTAAAAATATCTGTATTAATTTTTGTTGGGTGCCAAGCATACTTTACACACTCAACAATTATCAATAATACCTCTAACAGTGGAATTTCTGAGTGCTCAGAATTTTGCTACCACAATATAAATTCCTAATACAGGAAAATAAGCAAAATTTTTCAAAAAATTTAAAGCGACTTTAAATTTTTATATCTTCAACTTCCAGACCCTGTTTGGCAGCCAGTGGAAGTTAATCAGCAATTAATTGACTGCACAGGCTGGTGACTTATAAACTGACACTCTCATTTGTGGCCTTCTGAATGAACTTACACAAGATCACAGGCACAAAAGTAGAAACATCGAATGTAGCCTCCCCCCACCTCAAGAACATTATGGCCCATAACTTTTTCATAGCTGTTCATAAATCTTCAGCCTCTCTCAACTTCTGTGACTTAATCCCACCCATAAAACCAGTCATTTTGAAGAAACAAATAAAAGTGGAAAGCACAGGAGCTCAGAGCTCAGTTTTCAAAGACGATTAGACATCTGAGATGACCCCAGATATTAGATAATATTTCCAGAAGATTTAAGGTATCTGCTCCTATCAGTTCTGATCTGAGTTCTCTTCAGAGGGAGTTTATCTCACTTCAAAGTAGTTGCCTGAAAACAAAGTGTAGGCTCTTCCAGCAGCAAACGTAGAATTGCTGTCCCAAACTACTTTCAGTATAAGCCCATTTCAGATTGGCATCAATTGCAAATTTTGTCTCTGTCAACAACCACAAATATTCTGCTGACTCAGTTGAGCTAAATATCAATTTTTTTAAATAGAGAAAACCATGTGAGACAAATCCCTCCCTCAAGGCCTCATGCTGTAATTTTGAAGAGATGGAGATCCAACTCTGCATGGACTTCTACCAATCTCCCTGCTTCAATCCCCATAAATTATATTGGAGGCCTGCAACCCTCATTTGCAGATTTCCTTATTCCACCACTGTATGACCTACAAGACCCATGTTTGTCCTCGGAAAAGTATTGTGCTGCCACTACCTGCAGTTCAGTGGGATCCAATTGTTTGCCCTGTTGGCATCACCAAACTCAGTGTTGCTTCCTCAAAGGAGCAGGATTTCATGTCTCCATCATGCATGTGTTGTGCAATGCATTCAGACTTGTGCAGCAAAATCGATATGTCGTTTTCATCTGAAGGATTTTACAGTGCTGCCACTTTGTCAGTCTTCCCCAGGCAATTTTTACATTCTGAGACAGTGGATAACAGACCTCCATGTCCAGAACTCAAATGTGCTGTCAGAACATGCACTACTTGGTATTTGTGCTGGTTGTGCCTGCAAAGATCATGAAAGGAGTACACTTGCAAGGACAGTTTTTAAATGTACATATATACTCATGCACAGACTATTGCTGCAAGCAGTTAGAGGGAGTAGGATGCATTGGAATGCTTTTCAGGGAAGGACAATGCTTTGTTCCATTACTGAATTGGTGAAGAGTGTTTTATATTTGGGGATTGGTCATCAGTATTCTTTTCATAGTTGGGAATGTAGGAGGAACTGAAAGTATTGTATTGACAGTCTACAACAATAAGCAACATAATACTTATATAATGAATATATACTTCATGCAGATAAGAGGTACCCGGAATTCTTAGAGGAAGTATTTTCTATCATTTTAATAATGACAACAAAATATTAGACAAATAATATTCCCAATAAATAAAATTACACACCGACATGCAGCAATGTAGGACCAGGAGACACAAAAGTCTGTTTAAGCACTCAGCATTTTTCGTCTCTTCTTTCTCCCCATGCTGCTTTATTCAGATTCATTACACAAAGATATTTAAATACCAAGACACATATATTCTTCAGTAACCAGAATGTGCCACTTCTTTCAGTGTTTATATGTATTAATGAATGTGAGTTGTTAAGAAACAGCATCTGGAAATGTTTTTTTTGGTTATTTGTACATACACAGTTATTACAGTAAGGCTCCCTTCATGTAGGGAATAAGGCTGCTATGGAAAAGACCATAAAAATTGGTGAAAGATTGAACTATTTTCCTATTCATTTTGTGACACAAGTCCCAAAGACATATTGCCTATGCACAATAGCCTGTAGGTTGACTTGAAAATGTGATTCTCCCACAAATTTTTCAACTCCTTTAAAAGTCCCTACAGGATTGCTGGCTGAGCAAGGGGCAGCACACCCTCACTGGATAGCAAGCACATGCTGTGCCTCCTCAGACTGCCAAAGTGTGGGTTCTTTGGTGTCCCTCTCCAGGACAGCAATAAGATGCAATACTCCTACTGAAGCACTGCAGCTTCTTACATGCCCAAGGAATTGTCCAGAAATTTAATTTTCTCTGAGACCTCAACCTTGCTGTTAAAATTGACTGAATTTGGGCATCTGGCTGAAAAACTAAATGGAGACACTAACATCAGGGCAGAGAGAAAAAAAGGCAATTCAATCCTATGAGAAAAGCATAAATAAGAGAGTAAAGATGTTTGTTTTCTACCTTCGGGCTGCTGCCAGGTAGATCGTCTTTCTTCTAGAAGAGACTGGGGCCACCATGATCCCCATTCCCATCACCTTTGGAGTGACTGGCTGCATCTCTCTGGTGTCCTCTGCCACTACTTTATACCTAATAAAGACAGAGGACAGTTACTGTGTTTCTCTGAAATTCAGGAACATGAATGAGACTCTTGGGAGATTTATCCACCCTCCCTGAAGGCAGCTATCTCAGTCTCAGCTGGGCTCCTCTTATTGCTGGTGGAAACCACAAATAGGTACTGCCTGAAGGGCTGTTCACTTGCTCATGATAGGATGAGGTGGGACTGTCTTTTGACAGTACCTATTTATCTCTATTGATAACAAAGGGAGCCAAGAGTGACTGGTTCAGATTTAGTCATCCAGCTGTTGAATGCCTTGGTAAGGGCAGATGAATTCCACCTTTAAGGTTGTTTCAAATTATCTTATAAGCATATGTGGTAGATACATAACATACCAGGTAACTGTAGTTGCACATGGGTCAATGTTAAATATCTCACTTTGTTTGCCAAGGCTGCAGGGAAAGTTTTGCATCAAACAGTGTGGGATAATGACACTTGATGTGCAGTGTGCAGTTTGCAGCATATGCCTTCCATCTGATAGGGGTAGAAAGAGTCTCTCTTTGAAAACTTGTAATATGTCAAATGCTTAGCTGATTATCAAAGAACAGTTAGGATGTGTCCTACAGGATCCCCAAGACAAAGAGCAGGCTGTGTTAACCCCAGTCTCTCGTAGGAAGGAGTTACAGTCATGCCCCTCAGGTTTGCAATGTGGAATTGCAGTAATTTCTCCCATGCTTCTCTGGTGTTTGCATCTGCCTCCCCCCACATGGGAGACACATGGTTCATCTTGGGCATCAACATCGATCTCTCTACCCCACCATCCCAAACCACAAGCAATAACATTTCTGCTGTTTCCTGCAGCATGGAAAGTGGTCCTCGAGAGGTCAGAGTTTGCCAGAAAGTCCTAAAGAGTGTCCAGTGGCACAACTGGCGGTTTTGCCAGAATACAAACTGTGGGTTAATGATTCTAAATGTGGTTTGAAGTGCTTTATCTCAGCAAGGATCAGATCCCGAGGGCTTCCTCGGGAGCTTGCATGTCACTGAGCATCAAACTGTAGCTTCATTTCTAGGATGGTTTGCACTAGAGAGAAAAAAACACTAACTAAGGTGGGAGGAGTATCTTCACCTAATTGAAAAAAGCATCATTGCCTTCCTCGGGTTAGGATTGTGATTTGAACAACATTTCCATAATGACAAAAAACTTCCCATAAATTTGCTTGGAGCTGCAAGAATGACCTGGCAAGGTACAGCCAGCTAGTAATAAAGGCAACCTTATTTTATTGCAGTCTCCTGCCAATACCCACACAATATGATTTTCTTGCAGTCCAAATGCAATAAGCAAAGTGGAGGGGACATTTTTCTGTGCTATTTACTACGAAAAATTAGAACTAAATAATTTGTCTATGACACAGGTTTGTGAAGCCACTCCCTGTGCAACACCTCATGTTTTAAAAGGAAGCATTAAATGGGAGTCAGTCTCAGCTAACCAATTCGGGTTAAAACTGCAGGGCAGCTTGGCGTATGGGAAGTTGCTGAGAAGAAATGCCATTTAGAGAAGGAAACTGGTGATTCATAATCGACATTAACTCCAGTTACCCTCCAATGTGCATGCTGTACTTCATGTGAAATTATTATAAGCAAAGGAAGGCCATTCCCTTGAGCAAGTTCAAGTTAATGTTTAGGAAACCATTTCAGTCATTATTAGGACAAAAGTCATTACAGTGCAGTGGTCAGATGCTCAGACTGCGCCCTCAGCTGCAAAACCTGTGCATTTTAATGCCTCTTTGCAGGGAGATCTTTAGACATATGGTCATTTTGGCCAATTCACTGAAATCCCAGCTTCACCAATGTCCCCAGACAAATCTCCCACCTACTAGACAGAGCCAGAAGCAAGTGCTTTTTTAGGACTCCCCGTGGGCAGCTGTCTAATTGCGCTGAAATCCATGCTGGTCTCTAGTTCTATGCACGCAAGTCCCTCGAACTCAGAGTAGCTCCCGGAGACCCAGCAGTAGGTGGGAGCAGAGCCACAAGGACATGCCCACACACAGCTGCATTTGGACCTCAGCTTCAGTGCAGTATTCTGCCTGACCTGGCAGATGTCAAAATTGCAGGAGGCAGGAAGGCAGCTTGCTGAAGTTCAGGCTAGAGAATGAGACAGCCCAGGGGCTGGTTCCTCACCTAATGAGAGTCAGCAATGCTCTGGGGCTTTTGCTGTAATCTGTGACCTTTTGCCAGGGGCAAATTTGGTGCCACCACTGGCTGGTCCTTAACAGCTGGATACTTTGCAGTTTGTCTCCACAGCAGAGGTGAAACTCCCTGAAGTTCCTCAGAGTACTGCCCTTTATTCAGTCCAAATGGACATATGAACTTAATTATTCTACCATACTATAAGCCTAGAATAAGGAATTAAATAGATCTTGTTATGGATTTTGATGTGAGTAAAGTTTTGGCATCTTATGCAGTTTTTTATGATTTTTTTTTCAAATAGAAGCAGAAACATCCTTCTAATATAGAATATGCCTTAAGCTGCAAGTGTAAATCAGACACAGACTTCATGTACAGTATCCCTGAGCTTGAGAAAAGCACTTTAAACCACTGCCTCATTACCACCTTTACAAAAGAGAGATTTGTATTCCTCTCTACAAGGAGAGACACTCTGCTGTGCATGACCAAGGACCCCATAAGAAAAATCAGTCAGTCTCCATGGCTGGTCAAGTTCCTGGGACCCTGCTGACTCCAGAGGGATGCTCAGGCCACAGGGGGGTGACAGGTCATGGAAAGCCAAGGCATTTGCTGTCCTTGGCCCTTGCTTGGCCTGTGATAAGCAAAACAAAAGCAGGATTTTTTGGGTAGTAAGGGCAGCAGCACACAGCTTCAGGAGCAACACAAATTAAGAAAACATTCTTAGTGTAAGACCAGAGGTGGCAAAAGTCCTGACAGAACTGAAACACACTGGAGTTGAAGAGGACACTGGAAGAGGGTATAAATTGTGGTGTACTGAGAGTGAGCACAGTAAGGATAATGGAGGTTCCAGCAAAAAGCAGCAGAGGCAGGAGAAAGATCCTTTTCTTGGTGGCTCCAAATAATCCTAGGTTCTGATGGGCAAAGAAGCCATTGTAGAAATGTGAGTCCTGTACTTCACCTGAAAGTTGAAAAGATGAATAAGAGATTACCAAATAGAGGTTAAAAAAAAGGAAAGTTTGCCCTCAGTTAGCAGAGCCGAATATGCAGCACAGCTTCAGGAGATTTAGGAGCAGACCCTTGGCAAGAGTATTCCTTGGAATTACTGCCTGGGGCAGAGCCTGGAGGCTACTGCAGGAAGCAGAATTAACTCTGGAGTAAGGAATTAGGATTTCCCAAGCAAAGGAGGTCAATCAGAACAGACTGAGGTTGATGTAAGGATGTACAGAGACTATGAAAAGCACCCTGAGACTGAAGGGCAAGCCCAGTCTGCACTGCCCTGGGAGACACTGAAAGACCACATATTATTCACATACCATGGTAAGGTACAGCTGTGCCCAGCATTTGGGAAAAGATGGAAGAATCACAACAGATTTCTTTGTCTGGGAAAGAATCAACATGAAATTATGGTACACAGCACGGGTGAGGAGGATGGTGACAGCACCATTAGAGGCAAGGGGTTGTTCACAGGAACCATGAAAAATGCTGTGGTGTAAGATAAAAGGACAACAAGGCAAATGGCAATAATCAATTTTCTGCTGGACAGAGCTGCACAAGCTGATAAGGTGCCTGACAGGGTTACGAGCACTGAAAGAAAAGCTGCAGGCAGCACAAGGTAAGAGAAGAAGGGCCTCAGAAGGACTGTTCCCCACTGAAGGAGATAAAGGCACGTGCAAATGAAAGAGAGAGTTCATAATAGTGTCAGGGATTTTTAAAATGTCACATCCTTGATCTCACCCCAAGGGTGAGTGCACTGGAGTTAGAACAATAGCAGAAATGGCTGAGGGACTCTTCAAACTGCAGAGCAGAGCACAGAAGCATTTCACTGTCCCCATCCCTGCTCCAGGGGGATGGTTGGAGCCTTGCACCCCCAGCCCAGGGTGAGGTTTGAAGGGCACTACTGGGAATCAGTTGTCCAGGGAGAAATTCAGCCCTGGAGAGACTCCACATCCATCCACGGGAAGGAAATGTCACTTCCTTAACAAATAAGAAAAATAAAGTCAGTCAGTATGTGAACAGAGCAAGTTTTCTTCTTCTCTCAGTGGGAAGGGCTTCTAGGAGACACACACACGCACTACACTGACACACCAGGCAGTGCTCTTAGGCAGGAGCCAGTATTGAAACAGAGTCCAGAGGAGGGACACAAAGGTGATTAGAGGGGTGAAACACCTCTCATACAAGGAAGGGCTGAGAGAATTGGAATTGCTTTGCCTGGAGAAGAGAAAGCCCTGGGGTGACTTTACTGTAGCCTTTCAGTACCTAAATAGGGCCAATAAGAGAGTAGGAGAGGGACTTTCACAAGGGTATGTAGTGATAGGGCAAGGGATAATGGCTTTAAACTAAAAGAGGGTAGGTTTAGATTATATATTTGGAAGAAATTCTTTGCTGTGAGGGTGGTGAGACACTGCAAGTTGCCCAGAGAAGTTGTGGATGCTTCATCCCTGGAAGTGTTCGAGGCAAGGTTGGATGGGGCTTGGAGAAACCTGGTCTAATAAGAAGGTGTCCCTCGTCACTGCAGGGAGTTTGGAACTAGATGATCTTTAAGGTCCCTTCCAACCCAAACCATTCTGTGATTTTGTGATTCTTTGTTCCTGTGATTCAGGATCCTCATTTCTGAGACATTTTTGCCTCACTGCCTCATGAGGCAAACTGACGGTTCTCCTCAGGAAAAGAAAAAGAAACCTACCAAGAAAATCCACCTTTTGACTTCACAAATCTTACTGGTCCCTCTTCTTGTCCAAAGGGAAGGCAATCTACAAATCTGAGCTGGGGAAATGACTCAGTCCCCCCAGGGCTGCAGAAAAGCTAGCAATGCCTGCCAGCTCCATGCAACAGGGATGGCATGCCTGGAAGGGGGAATAGCACAGGGAAGGTGCAGGCAGATCGTGGTAGGGCTGAACTCATTCTTGATGCATCTATCTCAGATGAAAAGGAAAGCATGCCAAATGTCACTGGAATGGTGACCTGCATGGGGAACCTACCTGCAGCACCAGAAAGCTGACAAGGCTCATGGGCAGCTCTAGCCAATGCTCACAGTGTGTTTGTGCCGATGAAGACATTATTAATACAAAGAGGAAGAAACCTTTAAAGAAACCTTAACCCTGCACCACTCTGAGAATAAGCTTAAAACTAAATTTCTTAGAGACAACTCCAAGCAAATGAGTCCAATGCCTGGAGAGTGGCATTTTGTGCATCATGACCCTGAGGTATGGGTTTGGAAATGCCACTGGCCATCCTTGTAAGCCCTGCTCAGTTTGTCTTATTGAAGCAGGCTGGGACGGAGCTTCAGAGCTCAGGACAGACAGTGGGTTTTCTGGTTCCTAACAGCACTGGTGCAGACATCTAGTCAAAGATAGCATCTTCACTTGGCAGCGAAAGGCTCTTTAGAGGGCCAGCAAGCACCACTAATTAATGCACTGTTTTTATGGCATTGATTCTGTGTTGCTGATTCCTCCTCGCTACTTCTATTTTTAACCCTGTAGGAAAGGAACAGGAAGCTTGTTTGGGATGCTTTCCTAAGAACTTGCTGGAGTTATGGTTTTGAGTTGCATAGTTCCTTGCTGAGCTATGCTGGTCACTTACAACTCACTCACTGCACGAATGAATAAAACAGTAAATGAGCACATTAATTACACAGGTCTTTATCAGGTTCCCTGGCTTCTGAGCTTCACAGACTTGGCTGTGACTGCCAACAGCTCTGCACTGTGGACTGGCTTAGAGCTGGTCCAAAGCTCATAAAAGATCCAGTTTTCATCCCCTACTCAACAGTACCTTCCCTTGGCTGCACTGGGATCCTGGGTAGTTACAGCCTCTGTAAGAGCCGGCTGAGGTCACAGCCTTCTACCACCCTGTAGAATCTATTTGCAATGACTGCAGTGATGCTTTGGAGCTGGAGAGCCTCATCCTGTTAAGCTCATTCCTTCCATTCCAAAAGACCACTTTGGAAAGTAAAATGGCAAGGCTGTATCCCTAGTTTGCAAAATAGGAGGGCTTGCATTAATTCCATCAGCAAGTCTCCTAAATTCACATCAGCACTATATTTACCCTTCCAGTCATACAGTGATAGCCCCTATTTTGGTATTGTCAATACTTACTCATCTACTAAATCCAATTAATAGGGTGTTGCAGTTGTATTGTTTTAATGCTTAAAATACAGTACTGTAGGATGCTGATTTCTCAGGATAAGTTTGGGAAGGAATCATGGTTGTGCTCTAGGCATCCTAAAAAATCTCTGAAGTTTGGGGACGTGGTTCCTGTGGTTTGTTGTGCTGTTGTTGGACACAGAAAAAGGACGGTCAGTCTGTAGGAAATGTTGCTATGTTTTTCTTCTGCCATTGATGTTCTGGCTTAAAGAAAAGAGAGGCCTTCAAAACTAGTTGTCAAAAGAAAGAAACCAACAAGACTGATGGCTTTAGTGCCACAGAGCAGACTGTTGGTGCAATGAAGGCTCTGGGAACTGTACATAAAATAAGTGCACCTCAGTCCCTGCTGTCACAGCTGCAGTTCCTCTGTGTGCCCAAACTGCCTTGGATTTGTCATCTGCAAATAGACACACAAACTCACCTTTCTGATGTTTCTGAGGTGTAAATTAATGCTGTAGGGCCACACTGGAAGTAGGTCAAGCCCATTCAACTATGTGGAGGACTTGGAGCTGCAGTGTAGCCAAGACACCAACATTTTTGGTACTATGTCTTCTAAAGCTGCTTACAGAACCACACTAGATAACATGGCAGGAGAAACACCTGCCTTCCTTTCTTCATCTGAGTCTCTCCCCTGTTGTTGCTGGGGGTGAACTGCAGCTCCTAGATCCAAACTGCAGCTTCCACAGGAGTGAAAAGTCATGATGCCAACTCCCTCAGAAAGTGCTGAGGGCAGGAGGGCCTTGTCACCGTGACAGGGCAACACAGACATCAGCACCTTGCAGAGGGCTCCAAACCATGAGGCTGGTCCTGGGAACAGTCCTCCCCTTAAGTTTGGCTGCTCCTCACCACCAGCATCCACTGCTGGCCACTGTGGAGCAGGGTGCTGGCTGGGTAAGCATCTGCCTCAGGCATGCTGAGGGCTCTGTGCTTGACGCAGTAAGACACTTTATATCGTGGCACAATAGTTTACTGAATTAAGAGAATCAAATAATGAAGTCCAAATGAAATGGTTTTGCCTCCTCAGAACAGAAATTCTCAAAACTTGTAAAATCAAGCCTTCTGATAAAGAAATGCAATGTCACGGTTTGTTGGTTTTGTTTGTCTGGAGATTTGTGTTGGTTTTTTTTTCTTGAGATTGCTACATTTTCACAGAACATTTAATTTACATTTATGCTGTACTTTCCTGGAGAAAATGATGCTGTTAGAAAACATAATTTATCTCTTCTGGAGTTTTATAATAGTAAAATTACAATTCGGGTTCTCTGTAGTGGTAAATCAAATACATTTATTTTAATGGCCTGGTCTACAGAGCTCGAGAGACCAGCTCTATCTATCCAGTTTGTAATAAATTGATGAACGTCTTTGTTCAGCACAGCAGTCTCAGACTGCTCGTAATAGTCAAGCATTGATGTCTCTATATGAGCAGTTTCTTTAATTACCATTACCAATTCTGATTTTCCAGGTAAAGGCAACCACCTTGCTAAAATTTTTAATTCATTTGTCACCTGTCATGAAGGAGAGAGTTTGTTGGAGTCCTCCTGTGCAGCGAGACGTGCTTTGATCCCAAAGTATTCCATCTATGGTATAGTAAGACAAAGCACCACCTGCTATGAAGTTTGACAGACTATATAAAATTTAATTTATGTACATTACCATCTTGTCTGACATAAAAGCCTTGCATAGAGAACAAGAAGCAAAAAAATTTGTAACTGTAATGTCAGGCAAAAACATCTTTAATTTATGACAGAATTAATAAGACAGTTATTCTTCCAAACACACAACTCTTCCCAGGAGCTATGCGGTGACTTCATTTATACAGCCTTAAATGAAAAGATTGCCTGCAGTCAATATAACGGTACCAAATCAAAAACACAAAGATCCAGGAGGTCTGATAAACCTGTCTGGTAATTCTCATGTACACAAAGGACCAGAAATCTAAAAACAAGAACTAAACCCACCAGTCAACATCTAATTCATTTGCAGATCTTCAGCTGGTAGAATTCTATCAGCAGCAATACCATCCTCTATGCACAGGAATGGGCAGGAGGATCGCCCGGAGAGACGAGCTCCAGTTTTCACTAACACACATCACCACATCCAGGTCCCTCAGATGCTCCAGAGCTGCCATCCAACTCCCAAAAACAAACCAAAATTCTTCTGTTCATTAACAGATTATAGATGGGAAGGGACCATCTTAAAAAAATGTTTGATGCCAGAGGAAGCTGGTGGAATGGCCTTGGGTTTGGGGGCTGCAGTGTCGGGGATGGAGCAGTCCCAGCAGCAACTTTGCAGCCACTGTGCTGGGATAGTCCAGATACATCCCCTCACAGCACCCAGAGCATCAGGATCCTTTATAGATATGGTATGTTTGTGGGGGCACTGTTTTTCAGGCACAGACCACAGACATATTAACTGCAATGACTTAGAGTATTGTATTGTCGTCCCTACTGTGTCCCTCAAAATATTTGGCTTTTTATCTGGGGTTAGAGAGTGAAGGTCCCTGCTAAAGAACAAATCCCTACTCGCAATCATACATGCTGCAACACTCAAAGGTAAGACACAACAGGGGCTTGTGAATCTCGTTTTAAAGTTTTCATTCTTGTCTTCAAGTCACGCCAAAGCAGGGGGGATGAACAACCCTCGTGTGGAAAAGTCTGTCTGAAGCATGGTCTGGCATCATTCTTCACCCTTGTGGAGAAGTGGGGTCTGGTAGGGTCAGCTGGGAACACTTCTACCCCAAAATTTGCTTCTCAGCTTCAGTCTTTGTGCCCGGTGCCCTCACCAGAGATGTGCAGTGGGGTGCTGACACCCACAAAGCAATGGGGAAATTTTGGCATCTGGGAACTGAAACCACGTGTGAGAAAGCAAAACTCAAAGAGATGGTTGGAGCAGCTCTGACTTGTGTCAGGCAGCAATGGGCTTTCTCAAGAGGGCATTTTTCCCACAGACCAGGAAGGGAGGTGAGAAAAAGCCTAATGCATCCATGGGATGCCAGCACTGTCCAGACTCTCTCCAGGCACAGACCAGGGAGTCCATGTTGGAAAGCCTCTGGTGGACTATAGGGTCTTGCAGTTTTAAAAGAGCAAGTCACTTTTACATATATAGGTCTGGAAAGGAGCATACAGGCTTGGAATTTTTAAGGAATCATTGCACGACATTTTTTTAACTTGGTCCATCTGAACTACTCTATCACTTCTTTTCCCAAAACAAGCCAGAGCCTTTGGATCAAATACAGAGGTGACATAGCTCTGTTTTCCTGCTTTGCAGTGTAACTGCAGAGGCTCCACATACAGACCAATACAGTGTACAGTTCTCATTTAGATTCAAGTGCAGTGCCAGAAACTGGTAGCAAGGGTTACTCAACCCTGCAAAGTCTAGTTTTCTTCTTGTTTGCTTTCCAAACGAAAAATATTTTTCAGTCCATTTTTTGATGGGGAAAACCAACATATCTATTGCCCTTTTCTCATTTTTTAATTCAGTAGTGAACCCCAGCCTTTATGCAAGAACTTTAAAGCAAGCCAAAGTGATTTTTTTCATGTTAAGAATTTGCACAGACACTAAACATGTTTAAATGTCATCTTCCATTTTCTCTAATGTCTGTACAAATTAGGTTATCCTGATACCGTTCTGCAAATTTGTTTTCAAGAAAAAAATTCCAAGCCAGTGTATCTCCTTTGCCTCATTTCTTGCTTTCTATCGAAGTCTGAAGTTTGTTGTTAGAACTTCCTTAAACCAGAGCAAAAATGATTTCAACTTATTGCTGGGCTGGAAAGAGAAGTGTTCGGTGGGAAAAGGCCAGGGAGATAGCAAGAGCAAACAAGGCAAAAAAAGGGGTTGTATTTACTGAATCTCTAACTTTCAAGTGTCCAAGCTATGACTGCTATTGCCAGCAGAGTCTGATGTTTCTACATTTTCTTCTGACATTTGAAGATTAAGTAAATCACGTTTAGGTGCGATAGTACCAGCAGACACTTGACTCCGGTCTCTCCCCACCTCTTCAGGACTTGTCGCCAAAGTGATTCCATGGAAACAGCATCAAGTGGAGATGGTTGGGAATATGAGCCAATACAGGAGACCACCACAATAAATTCATCTCCTAATTTAAGGGAGCACTGACATAACCTCCAGCTCTGCTTCCCTTCTTTGTTGAGCGGTTGCTATAGGTCTACATTCATGTGCAAACCTACCTGATAGGCATGTGCTTGTTATCTCCAGATTTCTATTTGCCTCTTAAATTTTTAGTAAAGATACGATTAAAGATACCAGTTAATGGCTGCTGTTTATTTTATAAAGCAAACATGAAGCAATTGACTATGAGTATTGAGTCTGTAGTGCTGTACTGAGGTGTGATTAGAAAAAACTAAAAGGCTACTTAAAAGTACTTCAGTTTCTAAAGGTTTCTAAAAGATATCTGAGACTGGCTTACAAAAGCAGCATATTGACATTGCCTTTATTGTCATTTACATTTGATCCTGCTTTTTGGGGCTACAACTTAATTTCAGCAACTTTTGCTGATGGTGGGTGAGAACAGACTCAAGGCTTTCTTTTTCCTAAGGGTTCCTATCCTGTATGGTGAATGAAAACTGTTAAGTGACAGACATGGATGAAGAGGGGAATGGGAGAAAGAAGGAGAAAGAAAGGAAGAGAGAGAGAGAAAGAAAGAAAGAAAGAAAGAAAGAAAGAAAGAAAGAAAGAAAGAAAGAAAGAAAGAAAGAAAGAAAGAAAGAAAAGAAAGAAAGAAAGAAAGAAAGAAAGAAAGAAAGAAAGAAAGAAAGAAAGAAAGAAAGAAAGAAAGAAAGAAAGAAAGAAAGAAAGAAAGAGAGAAAGAGAGAAAGAAAGAAAGAAAGAGAGAAAGAAAGAAAGAAAGAAAGAAAGAAAGAAAGAAAGAAAGAAAGAAAGAAAGAAAGAAAGAAAGAAAGAAAGAAAGAAAGAAAGAAAGAAAAAGGAAGAAAGAAAGAAAGGAAGAAAGAAAGAGGGAAAAGAAAGAAAGAGGAGGAATGCAAAGAAGAAAAATACAGAAAAGAAAGTGAGAGCTTTTTTATAACCTTGATTTAACACCCAGTCTGAGCCAAACCTGTTTTACAGAATATGTTTCCTTGGGGGTTTATAATGCAACTACTATAGAGAAACCAGCGTGATCTGACACAGCATGAACTATTCAGCAGCCTACTAAAAATACAAATAGCTCATAATGACAGGAGAATCAAACTGTTACTGCCTGGAATGTGAGATTATAAAATGTGAGATGACAAAATATCATGATCCAGATTGAAATTCAATATATTTGTTAAAGTTGTCAGCAAAGGCACACAGACTATTGGAAAACAGTCAGTACGTTCCCTACCATTGCTAACAGCAGCCTTTGGATAAGGCAAGAGGTTGCAAGTTTAAAATGAAAATAAATTAAAATAAGGGATTCTGATATCAATCCATAGTATTCAAAAATAGAAAACATAATGGTAAGCAAGTAGTGGAAAGCCAGCCCTGGAGAGGTGAACAAAGACAACTGCAGCCTGTAGCACTGGTATCTCAAATGCAAAAGGAGCTTTACCCTTACCTGAAGAGTCTTCAGAAGGTACTTTGCTGTAAGGTAATGCAGTCTGCAGTGCCTAGGGATTGCAGTATTTAAAGGGATTTGCTATCAGGAACTCTTGGATTAGGTGATTTTACATGCACCAAGTTAAATATCACAGAGAGAACTAGCCAGCCTGACAGGCTAGTTACTAGGGCTAGTGAAGGTAAGTAATAGCACTAAAGTTTCCCTGTTCAGGTGAGAAGCCAAACAAAAATTTAGACTGAGCAGATTATTTAATTGTTTACTAAAGTAATTTAGTACATCAAGGCCAGATGAATGAAGTTCAACTGCTATTCATCCCACCACACAAGAGCACCCTCCATACCAGAGATATGAAAGCAAATAAGATAAAAGAAAAGATGAAATAAGAAAAGAGGTGCTACTTACCTGTGCTATGCATTTTGTCTTTTTTATGGAGCCATTTGTAACTAATCTTAAGCATGGTTTGTATTAAGTCTGGATCACAAACGACACCTACCATGCAGCTGTTTGCATCTGGCTCACAGGTGTTTAACTGGTGTTTCCCAGGAGTAGTTGGATGCCTTAGAGGGACCTTTCAGGATTGAGATGCAGAGCTAGAGAGGAGGAAAAGGAGAGAATCTTTACTGTTCCCTACCTCTGTTACCTCCCTATTAAGCCTCCTGTTAGGAAATACCAGTAAACTTGCACGGAAAGTGCTTGGAAAATGCTCCTGGTTTTCCTCTAAGATAGTAAAAAGTGCAGCAGTGAATACATGCAGGAGTACAGGGCAAGCTGATTAGGAAAATATCAATATTGCACGGCAATCCAGGTAAAATTTAAGCAACAGGAGCTCAAGGTATAGCCTTTGGCTGCACTGGGATTGCAGAGTCTGTTGTCCTGAATGTGTGTCCTGTCCCAGGGAACAGAAACGAGTGCATTAGATTAAAAATCTGTCAAATGCTCCCAGGTATCTGGCACTGTAGTTTGTACATGCACCAAGGATCCCACCACGTGGGCATTAAAAACCCTCCTGTATGGTGAAGAGCTTGATACTCCTGTTCCCCACAGGCTGAGAGCCAGCCCTGGTTCTGAAAGCTCATTCACCATCATCTGCTCAGAAACCAAGTGCTGGGTCTGACACCAGGCAAACCTGGAGGCTGAGGGGAGACCTTATTGCTCTCTACAACTTCCTGAAAGGGGACCTCAAGTTGTACCAGGGGAGGATTATATTAGATACTAGTCAAGATTTCTCCACAGAAAGGTCTGTCAGGCACTGGAACAGGCTGCCCAAGGAACGTGGTAGAATCACTATTCCTGGAATTGTTCAAAAAATGGGTCGATGTGGCACTTGAGGACATGGTTTAGTGGAGAATGTGGTGGTGGTCCTAGGTTGACAGTTGGACCTGATGGTCATACAGATCTTTTCCACTGTTAATGGTTCTATTATTCTATCCAAACATGGCTGGAGAGCAGGACGTTTCCCCACTCGATAATGTAGAGCCAATGAAACACACGGGCTGCAAGGAGGATGCACCACCGTGTCTTGCCTACATTCTCCAGCCTGTCATAGCCTGAGAGAGCAGGAAGTAACGGGGCAGGATGCTGCAGGAGACAGGATGGGATGAATGAGCAGGAATTCATCCCTTGCACTACCAGCCTGGCACTTTCAAAGCCAAGTACGCCAGAGCTTTGGCAGGGGAGTTTTGTTCAAGAGGAACAATGCCACAGACACGGGTGTAACAAAGAGACCTTTGTGAACACCGCTGGCCTGTAGCACAGGATAAGGACTTCTTTTCAGGCTGGCTGCCTGGAATACTGAAGAAGGACAAACAGCTACACAAGTCAGGATAACATGACCAAAAATCCCAGTACATCCCCCAAGCTCCCTGCCTGTGCAACTCCTCAGCCGTGCAGCAACCTCTTCCTCCGTGGGAGGATTTGAATGGGAAAAAGGGGGAGAGGCAGGAGGTCAGGCAGCAGCAGAACAGGCAGCTCTTTGCATGCGTGCACACGTAACCCTGGCAGTCGGGAGCCTGGCTGCCGACGGAGGCTGGTCAGCTGCCTGGCTCCCGACTTTGGGAAGCCCTGCGGCACACAAAGGTTGCACTGAGACAACAATTCTGAATTCAGAGCTCCTGCTCTCCTGAGCCAACAACACACACACAAAAAAAAAATCCCCCACCAGCTTCGACAGATCAACTGCTTCCAACTTTCCTGATGAATTATCACAAGAAAGAGAAATGATCCTCAGCCCGTCCTCACACAGAAAGCTGAGGACTTTTTCCTCAAATGAAGCGCCACAAGCTATCACAATTCATGCTTCCACAGCCAAGCACTGCCTGTGCAGCAACACCCCCAGTGAAATGTTACAGCCTCTCCTAAGGACCTACAAAATAAAATATAGCCACAGATTCCCAACTCAAACACACCACCAAAGTCACCCACTTCATCCCTACCTCCACCAATATTTTTTTTCCCCGTAAATTCAGGCCGTAGGCACCCAGCTTACACCAAAATATTCCAACATCTTTATAAGACAACTCCAGAGAAGATTTTTCTTTTTCAATACCTATGTCACCAAGTCTATGCTTTAACCAGCATTCACAAACCATATGCTCACCAGCTGGATTGAAGCCTGTATTTTGTTTTCAGTTCCCATCATAAATTCCGTCATCGACAATGCCATTGAGCTGCGTCTGAAATACTCTGTCAGCTTCATGTGCACTGTCATTACAGAAATGAAATCCTAAATCTTCCTTGCACAGGTATGCCTGAAGATCAACACACCTCTCTCCACTAAGCTTGCAGCTATTCAACATATATCACACTGCTGTGCCTTAGAGGGGACTCCCAGGGACCATTACTCACTTGCAGGAGAGCAATGATGGTGCTTACTTTTCTGGTGTAAGACTGGGTTTTGCTTATCAAAGGAACTACTCTTACCTTACAGTGATCTCATTATGGTCTTCCACATCCTCACGAGGGGGAGTGGGGAGGCAAGAACTGATCTCTTCACTCCTGTGACCAGGGCTCGAGGAAGTAGCATGAAGCTGAGTCAGGGCAGCTTTAGGTTGGGTATCAGGTAAAGGTTTTTCACCCAGAGGGTGTTTGAGCACTGGAACGGGCCCACTCAGGGAAGTGATCACAGCACTAAGGCTGACAGAGTTCAGGAAGCATTTGGACAATGCTCTCAGGCACATGGTGGGATTCTTGGGGTGTCCTGCGTAAGGCAGGGAGTTGGACTTGATGATCCTGATGAGTCCCTTCCCACTCAGTGTATTCTGTGATTCTATGAGGAACCAGAAGCTGTTTCAGTGCAGAAACACAAGCCAACCAACTGCCTCTATCCCTCAGTTTTCACATATTAGACCCTAATGGGATCCAAATGGAAAATCATCAAGCAACTACAACCTGCAATAAAATACCATATGTTTTGAGAGAAATTTCACCCAGCATCCAACTTTCTAAATTTTAAATAACCTCCACCCCCAACAGACAAATAATAGGAAGCAAAACAAAATGAACCCGCCCTTCAAAAATGAACAGCACCAAGCAGAAAATAAAAGATCTGTAAGCCCATCTCTGCAGCCACTGCCACAACTGCCCTCTGAGCAGCTCCACTGCAATCCAGGGAGCCTTCACATGCTCCCCATGAAACATGACACACTGTCATGGTTTGAATCTTGTTTTCCCCCAGAGGCTAGAAAAGTGGTAGACCCCAAGGGGTGGAAACCCCTGGAAGTTTTGAAGTTCTGTCCAATGGGCGCTCCTGCAAAAATGTCAACATCCCACAAGCTCACCGGAAGAGATGAGTTGTAGTTTTGGTTGTTGAGGAGAGGTGGCCATGTTGTAGAGCCACGAGGAAGGGGCTCTGAGCCCCTTGGGCCCTCTGGGGCCTCCCAGCCCCTGGCTGGGGGGGGGCTGCGGGGACCTGGAACAGCATAAAGCTGGGCTAGGTGCCTGTGGTTATGCCGGGAGATGTTTTCTCCATGGGCACAGAGCAGCAGCCGGCACTGACCAGAGAAACGGTGGCAGAGAGCCAGGATAGATAACACCTGAACTGAAGGAGCAGCAGAAGCAACATGCAGCACCAGAGAAAGGACTCCTGGAAGGAGAGCCGGGAAAAAGAGAGCCAGCAGCCTGAGAGACAGAGTTCTGGGGGTAAGACTGTACCAGCCCCCCAAAACTCCTTTGAGATCCCTCTGAGAAAAGAGGGAGATGGACTCCTATTAAGGAGAAGAGTTTTAGACATGCAGCACTGGAGAGAGAGAGGAGCTGAGAAGCTCAGAGCGTCCCGGAGCTGGACCGGGACGGCCAGAGGAATGCGGGGGGAGTTGACCTTGGCTCCCCCCCTTGCACTGCTGCCACGGTGGCAGCCTGAGAGACAGGGCACAGAGGCCCTGCAAGGAGCTGAGTCTCCTGGAGATACCAGACCGTCACGAAGACCCCCTGTGTCTTCGTGATATGACGTGGTGATACGACCTTGTCTGGGGTTACGAAGCCCACGGAAGACCCCTCGGTTGGAGGCGATGGGGCCGAGAGAGGCTTGAATACCTCCCTCGTGAGTGCTGGCAGAAATCCAGCTATCAGCTGCTGCATGTGGAGAAGACAGACAGACTGCTGCCTCAGAAGATGCTGCTGTTCAGAGACTGGAAGGGATCTGTCCTTCTTTCCCTCCTGGACTTTTATTTGGAGGGGAGAAGAGATCTGATCATTGTAAATACATATGTCATGGTAGAGATAGTTTGTGATCGTGTGTATAATGTGATATGGTATTTATTTGTACAGTCATTGTAATATATTCCCTTTCCCCCACTTTGAGTCTGGTGTGTTTTGTCTGGAAAAACCCATCTCACATTAGGTTGAGATGTGGGAGGGGGGATGGAGCTAGGGAATTGGATTTTGGGACTATCTCAAACCATGACACACACACTTACACCAGTGCATGGCAGGACTTACGGAAACTATGCAATTGGACAACACATATGTGCTGAAGTGAACCCTGCTGGGCAATTAATAAAGGACCAGAGCATCCAGTTACCATGTAGAGAACATTTTTCTCTAAATGTTCCCCTCTGATGTCTCGAAGGGTCACCCTGGAAAGTGGCTTCTGATACAACTCCAAAAGACAATGGCAGAAAAGAAAATGCTTAACTATACAGAGTAAAAAAAAACCCCAAAGTCCACGTATTTAGGCATACTTTGATCTTCCTTCTGTCCAGCTGAATGATGCTCATCCCACATGGGCCACCTGGCAACCTGATTCCCTCCTGCTTTGCTCTGAAGAAATAAACGTGTTATTCTGCACACAGTGAGAAATGAAAGATCTGCTCAGATCACACAGAAGTGGGCAGACATCTTGACAAAAAAAATTCAGGATGGAAAGCTAACTGTGACTTAGAGGGCTGGGACAAAGCCCCTGCTCCCATTCTTCCATAGGGATGCTCTATCCTCCTCCAGGAGCTTGGATGCACTACCTGTGCCACATGGTACTCATGGTGGTGGTTGCTCTTCCCACCATTTCTATCCCCATGTCCATGTTTCCCATGCAAAGATGGGCCAGCTGTGGTCCTAAGGCTGTGCCCCAAGCACAGTAAACCTGTGTGGCTGAGACTCTGTGCCCTTTTGGCACAGTTTCTGCTGCAGAAGCAGCTTTTCTGAAATGCACGTGAGACTCCAGTTACTTTCAGGAATGTGCCCCCACCAAGGATTAAGCAAAATAAATGTTATCTGGTTCCATATCTGTTTTCATGTTTGCACATGCATACCTGCCTCTAACCCTGTCCAATGCTTAGACCTGCCAACTGCTCCTAGCTATTAGAAAGCATCTTGGATTTACAGGGTCACTCCTCACTTTTCAAGAGCCTTTCCTCTAGAGGACAGTTACATCTGCCTGCTCACGTTCCCTCCCCAAACTCACAGATATCATATATAGAGTTACAGTTCCCTGCAGAGGCACTTCAGAGACTACCCCTGCATTGCGAAGAAATAATGCTGAAAACAAAAGGAGGTCACATCTAAAGAATACTAAAACCTGCAAGACTTCCTTGGGTGTGCTAGTGAGCTAAGGGTGCCCAAATATTTTTTTTTTTCTTAGGGACTTAGGTGAACTGTCCTCTAAGGCATTTAATTCATACTTCTTTTTGAACATATTATTTTCTTTGAGAGCATTTTCTTCTCAGCCATAAAAGCATTGATTTTCTTGCTTCATTTTCAAGCTAACGCTTTACAAACTGGCCCAATTTTTCCACTAATTCTCACTGATGCCACCAGTGGCATTTACAGAAAAGAGCTGCCCCAGAATTCAAGTGCCCAACAGTGCTGATTTCTAGCAGACCATATTCTTCCTCTTTCCCCCACGCAAAACCTGCAGCTATGACATTTACTGGTCTGCAGATGAGAAAACTCCTGTTGGCCCTAAGGGAAAAGACCAACTCTCACACTTGGAGACATGGGGACCTGAAACCTGGCTTCTTTTCCAGCCCATTTTGTCAAGCTGCAAGGGAAGTACCAGTCTTGTCAGCAAAAAACACTGAGCAGGTGGTGCCAGCCCCAACAGATTTTTCCTTACAGCCAAGAGCAATGACGCTCTTTAAGCTTGAAGGGGACAGCAGCATCCAGTAGAATAAAGCAGAAGTGTCCAACTTATGCTGGGTGAGAGGAAACTCATTACTGTCCTCAGTGGTCAAGTCCTTCCATCTGCGCAACTAGTGTTGGTTAACTGGGTCCTCAACACTCTCCTGTTTTATGCCAACAGAGTTTGGCACAGAAACTGCACGTTATCAAAAAAATCACAGGCAGTTCTTAAAAATGGCTATGGATAGGTTGTGTATCTTGGGCATTTCTGAGAAGGGTTCAGAGACAGCTCCTCTGCAACCATAGGAAGGGTTCAGTGCAGCTGTATCTTGCAGGCAAGCAGACAAATTTGCACAACACACAGTGATGAGAAGAAAGCTCCCCAACTGCTCTTTGCACAAGAGGTGTTAGACAGTGTGTGAGGCTGGACATTGCAGGTGATGCTGAATGGAATTGTCAGCTCTTGCTTCCCATGGAAAAAGAAGGCAAAGAGACACAAACTACCTCAGTTTCCAGTCTGGAGTAGCAGAAATAACTAGATTGTCACTTTCTGGAAGTTTATAAACTGTGTGTCAGGATCCAGATGAGAACTGTGTGCAGAGCCCTGCAAACATGAAGCCTAATGAGTGTGCAAGAGCACTTGTTGGCCCCATGACTCAGCCAGTGATTTTTCCAGCAGCCCAAGTAGTGGTGCTTCAGGGTAGATTATTTTAAAAAGTGGTCTTGAACCTTTCACTTGCACTTACAGGGTGGCACTTTCCAGATGAGTTGCAGGTGCAAATAAGACCCTGTGAGTTTTTCTTCACCTGTCTTGCATGAAATTCAGCTGGGGGGGGGAGCAGCCCTCAGAGGTATCTGTGACCGGTCCTCAGAGTGACAGCAGAGTGTTCGTTCCTTTATTTTCCACTCCTTCATTTCTGGGTGATGCATGTCAAGACCACTGCAGAGGAGGGGACAAAACCCTTCCCTGTGAAAAAGCTTGCCTATTGAGACATGAATAGAAGATTTGTACCTGCCAGGAGGACTGCAAGGAGGGTAAAAAAAAAAAAAAAGAAAGAAAAGGAAAAAAGGAAAATGTCATCCGGTGGATCTCAAGAGCTGTCACCACATCAGCAGCGAGTCACCAGAGCCGTGAGAACCTTCCTGCAGCCCCAGCCAGGCAGGGCACTGCCAGGCCAGGCCAGGCGCGCTCGCCATGCTTCGGTCCTGCACTCAGAAAAGAAAGGACCCCAGTTCCTGACAAACAAGCTGTGGGCAGGGTGCCAGCTGCCTGGTTTCTGAGCACTAAGGAGGGGGGAAATGCTGCTCCTTGGAGAAAGGCTGGACCCAGGGCACTGGAGATGGAAGGATTTAACCCTTCCAGGCTGGTGTTGCAGAACGTCACGGGGACGGCGAGCGTGCCCAATGTGCCAAAACTCACCAGTGACAAATCCTGTCTTGCACAACCTGATGGAGCTCACTTTTATAAGTGTTTGCCATCAAAAGCCTCTATGCAGCACCTTCAGAGCACACAGCCAACTATTTAATAATTTGCAGGATGGTGTCAAATCAAAGACATGACAGCAATTGTACTATCCCCAGGCACACAGAGAAAGGCACTTACCATATTTCACCTGGTGGTGTTGCAGTCTCCACAACTCTAGTGCATCTGTGTGGCAAATACTGCCCAACAGTGCTTTTTAGCATATTTAGCATTTTTAGTTCAAAAAAAATATGCATTATCTTGAAAAAATGAGTCAAGGGTAGTTTGTGTAGTGCTGCCAGTTTTCTTTTCCTCTGCAGTCAAATGCGGCTAATCTTCAGTGTTAAACTTCAGATGTTAATTTTTAAGTGTTTCCCCCCTAGTTTATTTGTTTCTCAGATATGTACGAATGTGCTTTGATTTTCTTACTTCTTTTATCACCCACAGACCACCTGCCTGCTGCCTCACAGACCAGCACAACATGTTGTATACCACAGACTGGAAAGCACTTTCCCTTCTAAAGCCTTACTATTACAAAATGCTGAATTAAATTGCAGTTTTGTATTAAGAAAGAGTAACCATAAAATCCTAAGAAACAATCTAGCAGGATACCTCCAACTGGTTATAAAGGTAACAAATAAAATACAGAGGGGCTAAAGAATATTGCCTACTTCAGAGAAAATGCAAAAGAAATTTTTTCTCAAATTAGCACACTTTGTAGTAACTTGTAAATGCAGGAGAAGGAGTCTCAGAAGTTTTCACTGTGAATTACTAAGGGTATGGAAGGAAGTGCATAAGAAACATGGGAAAAACACTACTGGTCAGTTTGTCAGGTCTTGCTAAGGGACATAAGCATCACATAGTTGCTATAGCTATGAAGAAGCAACTTGGATAAGAGTCAGTGCTTGATCCTGTGTCACATCCTACAACTGCTTTGATTCCCTCAGGCTTACCCAGGTTCCTGACCTTTGTCCCTGCCATTCCCTGATGCACTCAAATCATCTTTTCACACTGCAGAAAGCCTGCTTGGGGGTATTCCATGGATTATGGATGATACATGTGCTTAAGAACCTCGACACTCACTGTTCAGGAAAACTCACTACGTGACCCCATGTCCTTCTGTGACTGCCCACTAAAACACTTATCTCTCACATGAAATCATAAACTTATATGGCTGCAAAAATAGGCAGTATCATCCGGTTTAGAGCTGTGAATCTTAAAACATCAGCTGAATGAGCAGAGGAAAGCCTGTTCTGCATTAATATGAAAAAATAATTTCCAGGGTGGAAGCCTACACAGAGTAACTTGGCCTAGAGATGCCTGTACCCCACTTTTCCTTTAAAACCAGATGATTCTGGTTTGAGTGGTGTCAATGCAGCAAATTTGGGAAGAATTAAATACTAATGAGTTGTTTCATCCCCTTTTTTATGTGGCTGGATAGAACAAAAATTCAAATTACTATAGTAACAGGCTTAAACAGTACTCTGGAACTTGTCAATACTTATCCTGTGATCTAATGGTGGTTTGTTGACTGTGCTTCTCTGCAAGGCAAGGGCATTAAGCCAGAGCTTTATTCTTCTAACATATGGTCCCCAGAAAAGAAATTTTCTCCTTTGCTTTGTACTCTGCACTATTCTTAAGTGCACCAACAATAAGATTCATAAAGAAAGGCATTAGTTACCTGTGATTAAATCCCACAGCCTAGGTATGGATTTAAAATTTATGGAAATAAAATCATAGACATAAAAATGAGGCTGCATAGATCCAGATGAGTGTTAACGAGTGTGAAGGCCTGCGAGAGTAATGTGTTATTTTACTATTATTGTAGCATATGTTTATCTTTAAGGAAGGTGTCTGTGAAAGGTATTACACAGGGATTTAAGTCATGTGGGTAGGTGCAAGTAGCACAGGATTAGGTGGCTGGGGCACCAGGCTAAGATCAAGGAAATTACATCATTCCCAAATTCAGAAAACTCAGGAGTGAATCTCAAGAGAATGGGGAAGCACTCCAACAGAAAATGTTTCAGGAGACAGGTGAAACAGAGGATGTTTCATTTTTTGGTTGGTTTTTTTTGTTGTTGTTGTTGTTGTTTGGCTTTTTTTTGGGGGGGGGTGTGGAGCTGTATTCCTGTGAGTCTTTCAAAAAGTACAGTTCTGTTGGTCAGCTCAGGCATCGCTCCCAGACCCACACATGGAGACCCACCTCCCGTGGGACAAATTCTGTTTTCAGAATTACACAGGAGTTTTTGACTTTACTTATTTTTGAAGCTTTTTTGAAAGCAGAAAACTGCTTTTTAGGAACACACAGCTCATTCAAAGCTGGCCAGTAAGGGTATGTGGATCTACCTGCAGGACTGGCCACATACCCACACGCGCTGCCGGCACTGCTGGCAATCCCAGGAAGAGTGCTCCCAAAAAGTCAGGTATGAATGAATTTTGAGATGTGGGATTCACTAAGCAAGGGGAAAGCATGATGTCTGGCTTTAGAAGGGAAGAGTATGACAACATGGAGAATGATAGAGCAGTCAACTGAAGTTCAACACTCGGAAAACTACCCAGCCAACTTATTAGACAGTCAGTGACTCTCAGAGCATAGGGGGAAGGGAAACAGCCAATGTGGATTTGTGAAGAGCAAATTGTGTCAAACCAACAGAGTTTCCTTCTCTGGCAGAGTCATAGGGCTGGTGAGTAAGGGTGTGCTCTGGATGTGGCATATCTTGGATTCAGTGAGATTTTCAAAAGCATGAGGCTGAAGAGGTCCAAGCAGCACTTTCACAGATAAAACTGGAATTCAAAACAGCTCTGATAAAACAAAGTAAAACAGATCTAAAATCAGCAGGACGAAACTCAGTGAGAAAGCAGCATTCAGGAAGGAAACTCGGGTGTCCAAAAGAAGGCCAAGCTGGTGAGAGGGACTGGACTGCTTCAGAAACCAGACTGGGGGATTGAGCATGAATCGACAATGTGATACTGTTGGAAAAAAGGCAAATGTCATTCTAGGACATAACAGCAAGTGCTGTAAACAATTACTCTACTACATTCTGCAGAGCCTGATGCCAAGGTCTGGGCACAGGGCTGCTTCTCAGGGTTCCTCAGTGCAGAGGATTCAGGCAGATGGGAACATACAGGAAAGAGGAGCAAAAGGAGCTGCAAGGGACTGAAATGCATTATTTATGGGGAAAAGATGAAGGAATAATTTATTTCGGCTAGAAAAATGGTTCTGCCATACATAATACATAGAACAATATTAAATGCAGAAACTCATGGGTTTGCTGGCAGTGGGGTGGCTTTGATGGTGATCTGTGAGAGACCTCAGGCACAGAACTGGGGAGCTGGTCCAAAATACTTGGGAATGAGCACACTG
Source organism: Manacus vitellinus (assembly GCF_001715985.3). Lineage (NCBI taxonomy): Eukaryota > Metazoa > Chordata > Aves > Passeriformes > Pipridae > Manacus > Manacus vitellinus. The sequence continues at coordinate 3,066,178 of NW_021940813.1, read as the reverse complement.
CCAGAGACAAAGCAGATACACTTGGGCTTGCTTAAAGGCAGGAAATGGTCCCACTGACCTCTCAGGCCACCACTTCATAGTCCCATCCTCTTTTTCACCAGGATCCAAACCCCTAGGAACCCCTGGTCTGAGCTGATATCTCTGGTGAAAAGAGCAAAGGGAACTGAATCCCCTGATACACATTTCAGTGTGTGACTGTCCCAGGAAATGCTGAGCCCCTGAGGATGCCATGATGGGTTTTTGGCATGCAGGGTGGGAAGGACAGGGCCCCGCTGTCAGTCTGTCTGACACATGGCACCCCGGGGTGGCTGGGCAGGTGTGGAGCAAGAATACTTCAGTGCAAAAAAAAAAACAACCACAAAACCACATCAACAACAAAAAACACAAACCAAACCAAAATCAAAACCAAACCAAATCAAAAAACAACAGCAAATAATTTCTGGCTTTGGAGTACAGGAAATCTGTGGGTGATAATAAATCTCCATAAAGAGTGAACCATTCAGCTGAGAGAGGTTGAGCTGGGGATTATTGCTGTCGTCCAGGACTGCCTTCCTATGAACAGATGAGGGTGAGGACAGGATACCTTCCTGACAGCATCACTGGCTGGGGTTATCTCTGGCAAGTACCACTCATTTTGGGGTGGGAGGGTTAAGGAGAGTCACATGTGTCTCTGACAGTTGCCAAAATCATACCTGCTTGCCTTTGGAAAACCAAAATCCCATTTACTTTCCCTGTGCTTCACATGACATTCCTCTGCCTGGGTCTTTTGAAAGATCACAAAGTGACCATGAAGTTTGCTTACTTTGATGCTCATGATCATAAGATCATGGTATTGCCACTTGGCTGGTGGCACTGCACAGACCACGTGTTCAGTGATTTTCTTACTCACATACTGCCCTTTGGTCTTCCCTCACTCATACACTTCTTCTGGGAGAAGAAATGTTTTTGATAAAGGATTCAAGACTGATTCTGGAACTGAAGAGGAATTTTTTTTTTATCAGTTTTTCATCAGCTTTCTGTTTCCAGACTAATTTTCTGGGTAGCTGTCCCCTATAGTCCAGAATTGGATCACCCTGGAGAGTTCCACTGCTCTCTGACAGTGGTCCAGCCAAAGCAGGTGTAAACCTTCCCCACCTCCAGAGCACAGTTCATAGTGGAATGCTCATGGCTTTCCATGAGCCCCTCTCAACTGTGCAGTAAATCTGCAACACCAAGGATGTGATCTTACCCAGGGTAGAAATGGCTTTTCCATCAATGGACATGATTTAATGCACATCTGCTACAATTCTTGAGTTGTGCAAAGCACTGTATGTTACTGTTAGCACATCTTCTGGGACTGTGCATCCCTTTGGATTCTCTTGGAGGGTTCCCATTCCATCATGTAGAAGGGCAGAGAGAAGTAGTTCCCTCTACTACTGAAAAATGCCCCTCCTGCCGTCACCCCCATGACTTCTTCCTCATAGAGAACAACCAGGCTTTCTGAGAACAGAAAAGAAGCATGTGATAGTGCTTTTAATGTCTGCTGCTTTTCTGTGCCCTCCTCTGTGTTTGTTTCCTGGGGCTGTACACGATCTCCAGCAAAGAAAATAGTTCTGAGCAATCCTCTGACAATCCTCCTCCACTGTGTCCAGGGAACTAGTGTTGTGGGACAATACCAAGAAACAAAAAGCACTGTGGGCTTCCTAGTTAAAGGAATAGTCTTCACTTGAGCCATGGATGGCAGAGATCAAATGAAAAAAAACCAGACAAGCATCTCAGTTATTCTAATTACCACAAATGCTGACTCTCACAAAGTCCTTGTTTCCGTTGATTGAGGTGCAGCAACGTCAAACTCACTGGGAGCTGTGACAGTCATGGCAACACCCCACTGTGTTCATATTCTGGGTTATGAAACTGCAGTTGCTCCAGGCTTAATGGGTTTGCTTTGTTGTTGTATTACAACCATTTTGGTCTGCACAGTACACTGTGCAGAGGAACCACAAAACACAAAACTGCTCAATATTGGGTCCCAACGTTCAGAACGAGGCTCTCACCCCATGATGTGCATTAATATGCCAGAAAAAGTGATGAGGTTGACAAATACATTCATTTGCCACTGTATGAGCCTTCTGTTCCCATACTGGGTCTCAAATGCAAGGCGGCTGTCACGGAAAGGAGAGCGCCTGCTCTTCAACAACCACATGGACATTGGTCTGAGGAAATGTTGCTGAAGTCAACATATATGCTACTACAGGTCTTTGCAGAGAAGATAACTTAGAATATGTGCTGCACTTAAAATATTAGTATGTAAAGCAACATGTATCGTGTGTTTTTAAAAGCTTTCTGCGTAACTGGAAGACTGGATGGTAACAATCTGTCCTGTAGTGTATTTTAGATAAGAGCCCATTGTGAGACGGAAGAATTCCCAGCACTGAAAAGTGCTAGTTGATTGCAAAATTCAAGAACTTGTTCACTTGAGATCTGTGACCTTATCCATGCCAGGCAGCCCTGGTAGATTCCGTGATTCACGTAGCTGCAGGTGAGGTGGAGTTAACACTTCAGACAGAAACCATCTCCCAAAGAGGTAGCAGAGACCAACATCTTCTGACTTTTTTTTTTTTCAGTACAATATTACCCTAGGAGGATGTCCTAGTTAGGACAGCTGAGATCAGTTCATCATGGTGGGTGTAACCCAAAACTGTATTCTATAGCCTTCCATGTCATTTCCCAGAAACTAGACTATTGTTGTCAATAGACTATTCGCACCCTCTGCCCATAGAGCCTGACTCCTCAGGCTATAAACTAGGTGTTAAGAGGCCTGTGAGATAGGAGGATGTTTCTGTCCTCACACCCTTTGTGAAACTCCCTGCCCTGAGGGGAGTACCAAGCATTCCTGCCTGAACTGGAGGATATATAAAATCTTGGAGTTTTGGAACATTTTTCAACCCACTCGTGGGATCCAGAGGACGGCTGCAGCTCATCGCTCTCAACCAGACTTAGACCACCACTGGACTGCGATCACCAGTTCTGGCCAGACTGCAGCAGCTCTCCCACCAGCAGGTTCTTCCCCTCTCCCTCTACTTTGGACTCAAACAGGGCCCAAGGAACACCACTTTGTTCATGCCCCAGGGCACTGGGTTATACATTTGGGTTTTTGTGGGTTGAGACCAATTGTTTGTTTGTATTATTGTACTTACTGTATTATTTTAATAAATTGTTATTCTGACTTATAATCTCTCCTTTGAGTTGAGTTCATTCCCCCTGCTGGTTAACTTTTAAACCAGCACAGAGGATGAAAAACTAGAGGTCTGCTGTAAGGCTGAGAATTCATGATCATTTCTGAATGGTTGTGTGTCATTAGTGAATCACACTTGTTATACAAATTAGAAGCAGGTAACATCATGGTTTCTGGCTGGACAGAGGAATGTTGTTTACAGCTATATTTATTTTCCTGGAAAATGCTGACGCAGATTGACAAAGATGAGTTCTAATTTATGCCCAACGTTGCCTAGTTGGACTGGTCAGATAAATAAGACCCTAAAAAACCCTGACAAAGTGAGAAAATAATTAAATGTTCATATTTTGAAGATGAAATGCTATGCTTTCATGACTGAAAGCATAGTTCCAGTTTCGGTTAAACACTTGTAATATTTGATTTCAGGCACAAAAAGTCATTTTATTCAGCCACAAATTATTTTTTTCACTCTTCAGTTCATATAAAACCCTTTGAATATTCTCATTTTGGGGCAACCTGAAACAAACTGTGGTTTAATTCTTTCAGTAGTCAATTAATTGAAAAAAAACTTTATTAACCAAGCCTTATTTGCAGGTCCCATGCTCTGTTTTAATCCTTTAAAGTCTCTCTGTGTTTTCTAGTAACTGTGAGTATTTCAAAGAGAGCATGTGTACATTTATCTATAAAATAAATTCTGGCACAAAGCTATAGTATGATGAGAAAAAGCTTTCTGATTTACGAGCTGTTTTGCTTTGTCTTGCTTCTTCAATACCTGGTTGAAATGTGGGTAAGACTAAGTTAAAGAGGACTTGAGAAGGATATTTTATTTTAACCTAGGATTATGGTCATTTTAGCTAATGACATATAAGCAGATCAAAGTTTAAAGATGTGTTTTCTGTTTCTGCCTGGAAAACCAACCAAACAAAAAATGAAATCTCATCCTTGTTCTGGAAGTCTTAATAATATTATGGATTCTTTTATTTGTCACTTCTTACACCTGCCTGTGGAGTGTCAGATGGTTTGAGTTCTTGATGGTTACTTCTATAAAGAAGTAGTCATTGACTTATGTGAGTGCTGACAGAAGCCAAAAGCAAAACTGTTTGTCACCATAACAGGAGACACACTGAATTAACACTGGGATATCTCTTCGGGAGGGGAGCATTTCTGGCCCAGAGAAGAGCAAACCATCTGACTAAGCATCTCTTCCCTTAGGGCTGTCATTCTCTGGTTTTTGTAATGCCACCACTTTCCCAGCTGTCCCATGACTGCAGCACCTTCCAGGAATGCAAGATGTAGACAATTTTTTGATTCATCAGCCCCATAAAACCACATGAGAACTGAGGCAGCATCAAGGCTTTGGGCCCTAAGAAGCTGATAAGCCTAAAGACAGGGCTTTGCTCACCCAAAGGTTGCACACGGATCAGTCTTTGCATCTGCAGCTGAGTGAAACAGCAGCTCACACACGCCCTGTCCTCCTCTGTGCACAGCAGTGTCACACAGCACCCCTTGGCCACCCTAGTCCAAGCTGATGTTCCCAGGAGTGGAGAAATAACAGCCCAACAGCGGTGCAGGGTGCTGTAGAACTTGGCCATGCAGAAAAACATCCTTTATAAACCAGAGCAAGGCTGATGTTAAAAGGAGAGGCCTAGAGGATGGTTTCTGTGAGAGGGGAAGGGCACAAGTGTAATTAGATATGGTTATGTCTCAACCCAGCCCTTGGCCCCTCCAGATCATGTACTTTTTGCAGGATGTTTTGTAGGCAAAAATGGAAGGTGAAAGATAAGCAGTTTTAAAGTGCTGGTGTCTGGCAGCATCTGTGAGGAGGTTGCCTGCACAGGATGTCCATCCCACCCAGACAGCTCTGCTGGGAATGTAGATTCATTCACTCATCTCTTTCACTAACAGATAAAAATGAATGCTCAACAACATTATAATATCTCCTACATGGTGATTTTGACATGGAAAATACCTGATGGGTGTGTTAGGTGTTCTCAAACAGCTCACATTCCTGGAAACAGCCAACAGCAGTAAAGAAGGAGATTAAAATGCAGTGGGTGAACAAAAAAAATCCAAACATATACGTGGTTTTTTGTTATCTTTTTACAAAGCTCTTTTCACAGACATTATTTCCTCTAACACCCTGAAAACTCATATTTGTATCGATATATGTTGTGGACAGGTGTTTTTTCTTTCTCTTCACCATGGTTTCAATGACTGTAAAGGAAGCGAGAGTGTATTTTCCTTTAATCCAGTTCTTCCTCCAATTTGAATCCAAGGTTTACAGAGCTAAAACGTCTGCATTTGTCTTCCACATACTTCTGCCTTGGCAACGTCAGCTGTGGTATGAGAGTGTTGGCTCCCCAGTGAAATATAGTTGTAGCTCTGAGTTTACTATCTCTCAGACCAAATATCCCACTTTGGCTACTAGTAAATCAACGGGAAATGTGTCAGAGGTATTGGGTGCAAAACTTGCTATATTAGTGTTAAAAGTAGGAGAGTTTAATCCTGGTTTTATGAAAGTCTGTAGCAAAGCTCTTGCTGTCTTTTGAAGGGCCAAGTTTTCAGTCACTGTGGTTTCTCTAATGAGCAGATGGACAGTGTCAGTCAAACAGGAATCTTCCTGTACTTACTATCTCCTCTCCTAGGAAAAGCAAAACATCTCCAAAATACCACACAGCTGTTGGTATTTTATACAGATAGGAAATTTATCTTCCATTTCTTTTGACAAGGCATAAAATAAAATATAATTTGTTTTATTGCCTCAGAATTGTGCCAGCTTCTCTGGGGCGGCAGGAGAAAAAGCTCTATTGTCACCCAATTCAGCAAGCCCCACTTTGAACTGATGTATCAAACCATAGTGGCTTCTTGGAGCAAAACTGCACATTATCATTTAGCTGGATGAATGCATGACACAGAAAAGTTGTTCTTGATTAAAAACAAATATCCAGCATGGCAAGAAAATGAGTAAGGATAAACAGTGATTAAGTGTGATATGTCTGAAGGCTTCCCACAGTATAAAAGCCATATGTGGGAGGCATGAACCTAAAATTAAACTCCTAACAGTGTGAGTTAAGGTTTTTGAAAGAGGCACCTGACACAATCCAAGGGGGAAAGTCTGAGTAATTGGCTCACCAAGGGAGGTTCTCACCACTTTCCCATGATCTGCACCTTCTTTCGCCTGCTGTGCTCATCCAAGCAGGAAAACACCATCCAGGGGTCAGCCCAGACAAGCTGACTTACTCATCCCTCCAGACCCACTCATCCAAAGGAGTTCCTGTGTGGAGCTGAAGCAGCCCTGGCTGAGCACGGCCTATTCAATGCTACCCCGAGCCCGGGCAGGCTGGAGCTGGTACAAATGCTAAAGTCAAATCAGTCTCCTTGCAGCCTCCCCTTCCTGTGCTCAGCCACCTAAAGCCCTGCAGGACAAGTTCCAGTATGGAAGAAAGAGCCACAGAGTAATTGCAACAAGCAGTTGCTTTGGGCAACAAGCAATTAACACAAGGCCCTTCCTCACAGACAATGAACTGGGGGTTGCTGGCCCTGTGGTTGTCATTATGGGCTGGAGACTCAATGTCCTCACAAGCTGCAAGGTGGAGTGGCACATTTTCATTTGAGGCTGCCACTTTTTACTCCCTTTGGGGGTTGCTGCAGCCTTGGATTCCATAAGGAGCCTGTACTCCTGGCAGGAATGTCATCTGGCTTTCCCGACACTTGGGGTCATCTGGCTTTCCCAGCGCCTGGTGGTCATAAGGACAGCCAGCAATTCTCGGGCTCTGCATCGCCTGCCACCCTCTGCCATGCAATGGGATTCCTGTTTGGCCTGCCAGAGGCTGCCTACCTTCAGTAGATGAGAGGGAGCCTACCGTTAGCGGGAGTCCAGCGTCTCCCAAAAGGAAGCTGTTTGCACTGCCACTCAGACCGCGTTCTGCAGTAGCTGCACAAACACTCATCCACGCAGACCAAACTCAACAGCTGTGAGTCACTTTAGCTCGTTAGTCACTCAGCTATTCTGGTTTCTTCCCCATTAGTCTTCATTGTAGGCACAATCAACAACATCATCTCTTTTCTTCACTGAGGAAGAAATAAACCAGATCCAGTCAGGGTACATTTGTTGGCAGCTGGGAAATCCTGACGTTTTGGGTTCTCCCTGTAATGCTGAAAGCCTGATTTCTACCTTACCCTGAGGCCTTTGCAGAGGGAGCCCTCATGGTAGCCTGGAGGCTTTTCCACGCCCTCTGGGCATGTTCAAAGAGTGAGACTGCAATCACTCCCTCAACCAGCCTTGCTCACACAAAGACCTGTTGTGACCATGGAAGAAATTCCTGCTCAAGAGGAGCATACGTGGCTTGCACATAACATGTGTTGCAAAATAAAGGTATAAATTAACTCCGCTGAGAGAAAAACAGTGGAGACACCAACCCTGAGAGGTCACTATGACTCCTAGAATACCAGCAAAACTTGCCAGCCTTTTGTTACCTGATCTTTTACCAGTTAAATAGCTCTTCTCTTTGCCTAGTCAGGGTGCAGCACTCTTAGCCCATGCTTGGCTGCTGTTTTGGCAACCCCAGGACCAAAACTGTGGTGCCTGTAAAGATGCTTCACAGCCGTGGGAAAGGCAGGCAGCGCCCTGGTCCACACCCTGCAGCAAGATCAGCTGCAAGGAAATGCAATGAGCGGATTTGCTGTTTAAAGCTATCGGCCATCCCTCATCAGGCATGAGATTAATAAACGGTTGGGAAGGGGAGCTTTTTCTCTTCTCTCTCCATGGAGGAGCTGTCTTCATCCAACTCCACACTGCTCCAAGATGAAGTAATTTTGGCTCCCTGCATTTTAGCTATTTGAGATAACGAACTCAAATTTCTTAGTCATCCAAAGGCCAAACTGTCTTAATGTTATGGCTTAATTTTCGCTCTGACCCGTGCTCTGGGTGCAAGCTTTTGGATCAGAAAGACACAGAAGCTGCCCCCACATGAAGCAAGTTTCCTAAATGAGATGTTGTGGAAGGGCAAGAGGTAGAATTCAAGCATTATCAGTAAAATTTCCACGCGGTGCCCACACAACTGTTAGCAGGAGAATTTAATTATTGTAACATATAACCAAATAAAACTGATAGAAAAGAGTTGTAGGGTTTGCAGTGTTGCTCACGAGTTCATAGGCTGCCCACTTTTATAGTCATATCTGTTTACTGAGGCTGGACACAGCAAAGGGATTAAGGGAAAGAGCTTCCAAAGATTTAGCTGTTACTAGAAACCCAGAGCCCCAGCAAGCTCCAAAAACCAAAGGGAGCATGTCTTTTTTACAGGCTATGTTGCAAATAACATTTTTTTATACAGGTGAGTGCACCTTCCTCTATGTCACATCATAGTTGGGTAATAGATACGGTTACTAGAAATCAGATTCTTTAAGCTGCACTTCCTTAGTCAGAGAGCAGAAGCGTGCTACATGGTGAAACATGCAACCAAGGCATCATAAATATCTGTTACTCAATGTGACCTGTTCTAGGCCAACAGAGTAAGAAATATTTTTCAAAAGTTATCCAGAAAATATTGCTGATTAATGAATGTGTTCAAAATAATGAGCTCTCTCAGAAATGTATTAGAAAAAAAATAAAGATATGAAATTCATCAGATTGATTTTTGCTGACAAATTATTAACAAAGCTTTGTCAAATAGCAGTCTAATCAAAAAGGACTGTATGATCTGCTTTTACTTAACTGCCCTGTTATTGCCTCTTGGTTTGTCAGTTGTATAGAGCACTTTTTCTCTTCTTTTAAGCTTCAAAGAATCCTTCTCCATCAAAAAAAAAAAAGAAAATTGGATTTGAATTGGCTGCTTTGAGGAAGATTAATTTCCATCTACTTCCCTCATCTTAATCACAGTGGTCAGACAAAATTTGGAATCCAGAAGACTGTCAAATTAAGGATCCAGTTGATTTATTGATGGCATTTGTTTATTTAAGAAATTAGGCATAAAGAAAAAAAAACACTAAAACTGTTAAAACCTGTTCTTCTGAAGATAGGAATAATCACCATCAGGAATGGAGCTCTTTGAAGGTACCCCTCATAACCTTTCTGGACAGCAGCTGCTCACAAAGGGCTTGGTCAGAGCTGTGCTCCCTTTTCATCATCATCATCATCATCTCCTTCCATTGTGGTGTCTCTCATAAACCTCAGTTCTCCTCAAAAAGCCAAGTTTAAATTCTTGAGCTAGTTGTGACTCCTCTGAGCGTCATAACTGATACATCCATTTTCTCCTAAAGAAGTTACATCACCCAAAATGTTTCTTCTGTTCCACCAAAAAGTTACTTGTTAATGATCTCAACAAAGTCAGTTAAATGTCAGCTAAAGGGAAACTGAATTTGCTCAGATTTATTTTGGCCATAAAAATATGTGCCAAACTCTGCATGTGTGTGTGTGCACACATATGTCTATTTAAATACATATATATATGTAATACATTGTATATATATATATATGTATATATTAAGAACCTACATCTGGTGAGGAAGCTGAAGGTTTGTGGGGCTGCTGCTGCCAACTCAGTGTGGCAGGACAAAGAGGAGAGGAGACCATACACAAAGGTGCTCCACAGAGGAACGTTAAAAACTGAAAGAGAAAATTCTGCTCCTTTTTCAGGACAAGACCACCTCTTATCACTGTGTTTTTAACCAAAACTATCCTCTGGGGAAGGTCCTTCTTCTGTTTCCCAGCCTCCTATTATGAGCTAGCTTTAAGATTTTATGACCACCTAATGTAGCCCAGGATGGTAAATGCCCATATTCCTCACTTTCCCACCATTTCTTTTATCTGTCCTAAGGAAGGAATCAGAGCATGGACAAATCCCATTGACGCAAATGCTGTTGTGTAGCAAGAATGTTTGCAACCAGGCCATGCTCTGGAATGACAAATATGCAAGAATTAGCATCTACAACTCTCCATAAACATTGGGGTTAATCTCCAGGGTTTACAAGACTCTTTAAATGTGCTTTAATAGGACAATATGCTTTACAAAGGACCCATCCAACACTTCACATATCAGCAAAGTTTACAAGAAGGTAAACTGAGCTGGGGTAACAGTTCAGATGTACAGCCAAGGCTCTAATGAGAATGCCAAAGTCAAAGTAATAAACTGATTTGCAAGTCTACTACCTTCCCAAATGGCTGAAGAGCATTCCAAGTCTGGCAAGACAGTTGGAAGGGAAGAGCTGCGGGAATTACATTGCTGTCTCTCAAACTCCAGAATCCGAACTGATCAAATCACCACATTTTCTGTGCAAAATGATGAGCTGGCTGTCAGCCCCACCAGGCTTGGGCAGGACTCTGCTCCTTGGGCAGTCCTGCTGAGGGTACCAGCACTGCCCGTGGGGTTTGGGGCTGTTGAGAATGATTAATAATGGTTAATTAAAACTGAAGGCTGTGTGTACACCTGTTACAGGAAAGGAAGACTGAGCACCCAGACAAACCTGCCATTCTCCACTGATGACAAAAGCCTCCTTCTAGCTTCCTAAGGCCAGGTGAGATGAATCCTGCCCCGGGTTTATTCAAGCCTTGAGTGCTTCAGGTAGACTCCACCTCGGTAGTCAGGGCAAGCCACCAGCCCCAAGTGGTTTAATTTTGGAGAACAGTTTTTAAGATGACTGGCCTCAGCCTCACCATCCAACTTTTGCATGTACAAAAGGCAGAATAAGCCTTTACTAATAAACGAAAAGTTTGTTTCAAGTTATATTATTCTTTCCGTGCTTTTCACCCAAAACTGATTACCAATAAGAAAATAAAGCTGGGAATTTTAAGAAGTGATACATTTCCATTAAATCAATGTGAAAACCAGGCAGATAATCCTAATAAATACAATTAATGAATTTGACATTCAAAGAAGAATGACCTTATATTTCTCTTCTTTATCCTAATTATCACAGAACATTGGCCTAACCCAGCCTCTTTTTCCCCTCTGCAAAGACCTGAGGGGACTTTTTGGAGGGAGGTAGCCAATATCGTAGCTGCATTTGCTATTGTTTCTGTTTATCACTTGGATTGATTTGCAGTAAGAGGATGATTGCTTCATTACAATAATTCAATCTGTGCTGAGACAGGCTGTCTCCCATGTTACGTGACAAACAGCTAGAAACTTTATTTCATAAGCAAAATCACCACTGGCTGTTTTAAAATGCCAAGAGCAGCTATCATTAGATTGTGGTTTGGCTGGCTCTGTTCTCTGGTGCAGGGGCTGTGGCAGGCTGGGGAGCCTCTGTCTCAGGAAGGAACCCTCCTGGCTTACTGGAACTAAAGAGAGACAAGCAAGAGAAGATCCAACCATTCATGTTAGCATCAAATTAGAAAGTCCAGGGAAAAAATAAAATCTGTAATTTCTCATATAGCGAATTGAGGAGAACTTTTGTTCCTTTAGAAACACAAGCTTGACTGGTCACCATCGCTGAAATCTGGTGGGATGATTCCCACAGCTGGAATATTTAAACCAGCCTTTACTCAGGAGGATCAGCTGAGCTCAGTCTGAGGAGGGTTGTTCACTGTAGGTGCAAAGGGTCTTGGCCTGCTTCCAAATTCCTAACAACTTGGGAACAAACGTTCTGGACTGGGTCCTCTGATGTCTAGTAAGTTGAGAACCTGTACTAAAGACCTAAGTCCAGAGAAGTCACTAAACAAAAAAAAGATAAATCGATGTTCATGAATATGAATTACAGTCTCTAAATTATAGCAGTGTGGTAAGAAAAGGACAAAAGCAGACATCTGTGGTCAGCAGGAGTTTTAAAAGTGTGTTAGCTACAAATGGGATCATCAGAAAGGTACCACATTACTTCTAAATGGACTAAGTCTATCAGCTAAGACTGTTAATAATAAACCCAAAGAAGTAAAAATGATGAGTAAATATTTCCTACTTCTGTTTGGGGAAAAGCCAGATAATGCACTGAATCTTACATGAGAAAAACAAGCCTTTCTTTCATAACAATACTTTCTAAACTTAGAAATTTTTAATTGGCAGTTCCTGAATAATTTGCATCCAAAAGGGAAAGATGTGTACTGAACCCCTGCTGCTGATTTTGAACAAGTCTTGGAACACTAGAGAAGTTACAGATGTGAAGGAAAGATAAAGTTGTGCCAGCACTTAAACACAGTAACTAGGATGACATGAATAAATATAGGCTTTTCAGCCTGACACCAATCTGAACAAAATAATATAATGGTTATTTGGGAACTCTCTTAAGAATTAGATGGGAAAAAATAGAATGACATTGACATTATCATGAACTTATTAAAAACAGACCCTATCAAAACAATTTTAGAACGCGGGAGCATGAACATGTTTAATCAGCAAAGGTGATGGAGCTGATATAAATGATACTGTTGGACTATTTTACCAACTGGACTATTTTGCCTCAAATAAAACTGTCTTTGGGGAATTGCCCACTTTCATGAGCTGGGCTCTTGGCTTATCACTCTTTAACTGTTCCCTGCTGATGAAGCTGGCAAATAAGGCAGAGACTGTGAGGGACTGGTGAATGGCAGAGCTGGTTTGCTCCTCTGCTGAGACAGAGCACAAGTCAGGGAGAGCAAAGCAGGTCAGACTTTCCAGGTGAGGAGACTGATGATTCTGCAGAGATTTCCAGATCCTGGTAGAAAATCAGAGAAACTTCAGCTCAGTGTCCGAAGAGGCCAAGCCAACATTTTGCTGTGCAAAGCAGGGTCCATTGTGGAGTAGGTGTCTGCTGTGTTTCACCGTGGTGTGGTGGCTCCTACAGTTGCTTTGGTGTTCAGAAAACAAATGAAGGGGATTCAGAAAAACACACACTAACTTGATTAAAGGATAGGAAAGCACACCTTATTCTGAGAGACTCAAAGGCTCAATTTATGTGGTATGTCCCAAGGAAGGCTCAGGGATTGAAATCAAGAATTTCAAGAAGGAAGAAACCAATGTGGGTTCCATAGGTTGTATTACAATGAAGATCTTTCTAGAAGGCCCTCAGGTCTATTCTAACCCTAAGAAACCTGAGAAAATATGTTGTCAGTGGCAACACATATTTTCAGTGGCTTTTTCAACCAGCAGACTGTCTCACCACTGAGAAGAAAGAAGACCTTTCTCTACACATCAGAGCCTTCAAACATTCCCAAAGTTACTGTCTGCTTTTACCAGCCAGATGCTCTTACAGGCAAATAAAATAAGAAGTATTAGCTAGTGCAACCATCATGTTTAGTCACTGTCAAGCTTTTCAGCAGCTGTTCTTTTAATTCTATCTTGACAGTACAGACATTTCCTCATGGCAACAGGACTTACTGGTCTTGAAAATTAGTGAACATTTAGTAGCAAGGAAGCTAGAGGTTCAAAATCATTTATCCTGTTTCTTTATGCTCCTCAGTTCCTTTTGTGGCCTTGTAGGACTTCTTACCCACTGATTTTATGAAGAGGTTGGACACATCTTGCTGACGGGAAGCGTCTCTGTGAGCAGATCTGCTGCATTCAGTGGGAAAGTTTCCACTTGCATGTCTTGTTCTTTTAGTTCACAGGGCCTTGCAGCCCACTAATTTTACCAAGTCTAAAGTCTTAAATCACAACTTAAGCAAAATCACCACAGTTTTCCCCTTATTCCCAATAAAAATCCGTGAAATTACCAAGTTTTCCATGGCTTTTGCCCAAAACCACAACCTGCTGCAAATTCATTGAAAAGTAATTCCAAACTTAACCCAGATTAATAATGCTTCAACTACTAGGGCCAAGTTTTGCAGTTTAACAATTTAAAAATTGTCACGTTTCGTGTCTCTGTGTGAACATTGTGTTCCACTCAAGCCACAATCGGACAAGAAATCATTACTGTCAAACTAAAGTGATCAAAAAAAAAAATCCACCTTTGCATTATGTAAACTACACTTTGGAGTTCAGATCTGCAGTTTAATTTTTGTCCTGTTGCATAAAGATGGGAGGAACCTGCTTCTGGATCCAGAAAGGTTTCCAAGTCATAGCCCTACCCAGATCAGGATGTTTGGACCCATATGCTTTTGTTTGGACCCTTTGCTATTTTTTCCTTTAAATGGAGGGTGTAATCAGATCATCTGCAAGTGTTTCAAGCTAACATGTTTTCAGCCATTAACCTCCCCTTAGCTGCAAATCATTGCTGTCTGACTGAAGTGTAATTCCTAACCACAGTTCCCCACCAGTGCAACGTGAAACAGGTTTCTTGGCCCATCCTCAAGGATAACCAGGAGATGAGAAGGGTGAACACCTACCAAGATGCTAATTCAATTATTTGTGATCATGCTGGATACCCCCTACATTTTTCTGAGGTTGGTTCTTTCCCCTGGCCTCTGCATTCTCTCTAGGTATCATATTTGGAGACAGAAGCATAGGCTGTTGATGACTGAAACCACACACCCCAGAACAGGATGGCCCTTGCATTTTCTAGACCAAAGTACTCTCTGGGACTGTGCTGAAAAAAAGATTTATAGTTTTTAATCTCTTCACAACATGTGACTGTTAAGTACGCTATAATATATAGGACAGGAATTAATCCTGAATTTATTTAGTAAATTTTTCTTATTTCATCTGTCAGAAGAATGCCATTTCAATTATTTATTAAGAAAATTATGTTTTTCAAGGTAAATGCATTATTTCGTTATCTGCTTCCAATTAGCTGGGAATTCACTGTGTTCAGCCAAATGTCCATTCATCAACAAATTCCAGATTCCTGGCAGTCTGAGCAAATTCCCAATTTTCTTCTTTTATGGGTAAAACAAGTGAAGATATTCATGCCTTATGCTAAATTATGGCTGGGGTTAGACTAGCCTGAAGGGAGGCAAAAACAACTGTGGAAGGTCTTGAAATATATTAATAGATGTTTTGATAGAAGTGGAGCTGGAATAGTTCATAGTATTTTTTCTTCAGGTGCTTTGTTATTGTTAACTAAACACCCTCCTGCCCTCCTTTGTGGGCAACTAAATGAATTGAGCTGGTCACCCTCCAAAATGTGTGCAATGATGAGGACACCTCCAGCAGCAGGGCTCTGTCTTCCACAGGGACATTGTTTGAGCTCTGGAACAGGCTCCCCAAACCTGTCTGAGCTCAAGAAGAGTCTGGACAATGCTCTCAGGCACATGGTGTGATCCTTGGGGTGCCCTGCATAGGAATTGGACTCGATGATCCTGATGGGTCCCTTCCAACCCAGCATATTCTGTGATTCTGTGACATACAGGAACAAAAGTAAAATACAACCCACACCACTGCAAACTCTTCATGTCATGTCCAACCCTTCTGATTAGTGAATTCCCATTTTCAGTGGAAGGCTGTGCAAAGCAGCTCCAGCAGTGTCACAGGCTGCCCTGGGGCCACCCTGGGGCACTGAGGGAGCAGCGAGCAGGAAGAAGCACAGTGGCCAGACACGTGCCTGGAAATACTCTGGTCTGCCTCAGAAATACTCCTCCTTTCTCCTTCTGCAAAGCAAGACTACAGAGGTGAGTGCCAGCCTATGGCTGACACAGGCACATGGCTTGTGAGACCCCCACCTGCTTCTCAGCCCAGACCATGCCATGCCATCATCCATGGCTGCATCCATTCCAGCTGGTTCCCTCCCCAGCCAGCTGCTTCCTGGGAGGAGGAGGCCCCATCCACCAACCTGGGAGCTGGGCTTCTTGCAGAGAGGGTTTTTACCCCAAAAAAAGGAGCATGAGGATTTTTTAAAAGGCAAACATGCTTTTTAAAATGCCTCATGTCCAAAGGCACCTTTCCTACCTGCTTGCAAATGACACTTTACCTGGCCAAAGCCCTGTACAAGGAATCTTCTGGGCAAAACCAGGAGAAAGTCTGTCCCTGCCAGCTGTTGGGATGGAAGACACACAACAGCTCTGAGCTCAGTTACTCTCCAGGCACTGCTTGGAGTGGCATTCAGTATACAGTGTCACTGTATGAGACATGGGGAGAGCAGAGGATCTGGATGGAGTGATCCCACTGCCCCATATTCTCAGTCTTTTTTTAGTGAAACTGCTATCTCCTCTGGCTTCTTCAGTTTTTGTCAAAAATTCTCTGTCCTGTCATCTCCTACAGGTTGCATAAAGGCATCTTGGTTTTCTGCTGCCCTTCTCTTTCCCAGCTCAGCCATCCCTGATCCTTGTGGGTCCCTTCCAACTTGGCATATTCTGTGATTCTGTGACTCTCTAAGTATATTGGCTTGGTCTTCTCCTCTTTCCTTCTTTACACTATTTTCTGTTCCTTTTGTTCTCCCTTTCCAGTGATTTGTGGTCAATAATTCTTTCCTTACACTGTGGAGCAGGATTTCTCAGCCTTTCTCATCGTATTCAGGTGTTTTCTTAGATCCCTCCCTCTCCGTGCACACTCTGAGATAGAGTTCTCTTGTGCACCATATTTTTCACCATGTGAATGAAGAAACAGTCACCACTCTGCCTCTCATTCCCCAGGCTGTGCAGAAAGCTAACCATCCTTCCGTGGGCTGATGCCTTTCCCACCAGACGTAGGAGAGGCAGGAAGACAAGAGTTTTTCCCTCATGTGATTTGTGTGCATCTCAGACAGGCATTTAGACTAAGATTTTGGGATAAAAGCTATGGCATCTTCACTTCTTGGGGACACAGAGCCCTGAGAGCCACCTCACTGCCCAGCAGCTCTGCCAGTGCTGAGGGCTCTCCCAACAGGCAGAACCATCACCATACCTCCAGCATCTGTGTAATGTCCTGTAGCCCAGGCAATCATGAACTCCTGTGTTTATTTTACTGGTAGAATACACCTGCAACTTAAATATTGTATGATAAGCAGATGTTCACTTCTATAAATTGAACAGTGCACGAAGATTTATAGACCCCAGAGGTTCAGATTTAGTGAGTGGGAGCCAAGGTCACAACTGGACCTTCAGATTCAATAAATCTTGACATTACTGGAGCATTGGGGGAGGGGAGAAAGGCATCGTTATAGACTTATAACAATTTTAAAAGTATGCCAGTGATGATCTGCAAAGCAGATGTAAGTCAGGCTGGATTTGATATGTTAAACTGACCCTGCCAGGTAAGAGATGAAATAACTCAGGGTTTGATTTGGAGTCACATATGGAATACAGGAGTGGGAATGGTGATAATAAGCCCCTGTTCATTTGAGAAGCAGAGGGAAAAAATCTCCATTAAAAAGAATAAATGTTTTGTTTTCATGGTCTAAGGACACTGTTGATACCATCAGTGGTGAATTTATTCTAATTAAGGTACTTTAAATGACATATCTGTGCTGTGTTTTTCTTTCATGCAGTGCAGTAATGAAAACCACTGGTTTAGCTCTGGAGAAAATGAAGTCCTGAATGAGCAGAGTAGGTACCTGCTGGTGGTCATCCCAGTGATGTCTCCCAGCCCAGGAGGCAGAGTTAGCATTGCTTGGGTGCATTTGGAGACCTGGCAAAGAGAACAGACTGCCAGAAGTAATTCAGACTGTAATGCCCCTTCAGGCTCTGGTCTCTTTGCTGGAGTTTTAAAGACAGGCTGGCAGCAAGGATGGAGGGGAAAGTAGGTGAGACAGTATGGACAACCTGTGCCAATGCCTCTGTGAAAGGAAAAGAGGTTGGAAATCGTGAAAGTTAGAGAGAGTAAGAGGCAACAAGGAAGGTTTCAAATGGGCGTCAAAATACCCTGACATTGCTGTGTCATAAGCACCTTCATAAGGGCACCTCAGTAGCCATTCCCTTCTGATAGCTGCAATAAGGTACTGCTAAGGGTCTAAATTGAAGTGGATAAAGTCTGAAACACCAAAGGCAGACTGAACTGACCCCTGCTAGCCCAGAGCCCAGCCTGGGCTGTAAAGCCCTCCAGAGACGTAGTGCAAGTTTGTCTATTCCAGACTCCTCACCATACCCAGTGACTCTTAAGTCAGTGCAGTCACAGCTAACTTTGATCAGCCAACTTGCTGTCACATGTGACCAACTGCAGATGCAAACAAGAGAAAACAAACACCAAAATGTTGTACTCATTTTTTTCTGTAGTTATGCATGTAAACAACTCCCCCAAACTCAACTATGTGAAAGCAGAGAGCTGCCTGAAGCAGAAGCAGCCAGGAAGATGTAGCATTTGATGGCTTCTGTGGCAACTAAAATGAAAATTTGCAAGCCAAAGTGAAGTAATCTTTAATAGCCACATACATTTTTTTAACTGAGAGTGCTCCCAAGTAATACTGTGGGATATAACCTGTCTGCCAGCTGTGATACAGTTAATTCAAAAAGCTGTCAGCTTTTTGAGCTGAAGCATTTGCAAGATTTTCAAACTGCTTGCACAAGGATGCTCTAGGTGCCCAGAAGCAGGTTCCTGCATGCCCTCCTGAAGGGAAATCCAGTGTGAAAGGCTGTAGTCAGGCAGGAAAGGTCAGTGCCCAGAGCGCTACCCTTTCTTGTTCTCAATCTGGCTCAATTTTCACTTCTGGACACACAGCTCATTTTAACTCTCGCACCCCTGCACGAAAGATATGGGTATTTTGCTTCAGAGGATGTAATGAAGCTCCTGATAGGTACAGGCTTGGAAAAGGCAGCTGTAACAACCTGATGTACAACAAATCTTCTGTCAACTGGTCTTTCATGGCCAATGGTGTCTTTTCTGCACCCGGCTCCCAAATTGTGGGATGGAGGTACCTCTCCTGGTGCCACCCAGAAGTCCCCTGAAGTAATCCCAATCACTACAGTCCCTCACCTGGAGATTTTTTCCCCACAGTCACAAGCTCTGGGTTCATTAAGGAAAGCTACTTCTTGGTTGTTTCCACACTGCTCCTTGTGAAAGTCCCGAACAACCAGGACAATCGGGAAGTGTTTACACTATCTGGCCTTTGTTCTTGTATCTTTAAACACTGACTCCAAAATAATTCTGATTTCCATACCAGACAAGCACACTGTGACCTCCTTTCTGGTGAGACACAGACTGTGGATTTCCCTGCCTTGGAAGTTGCAAAAGATAACTCTGGTAACTGCAACATCTTTTAAGGGAGCTCCTGGTGTCCTTAATGAAAAACTCATTTAGGCAAATCAGTGCTCAGCTTTGTTGTCATCCTGTATCAGACCAGGCTGAGGTAACAGTGAGTTTAGTGGTTACTATTTATTCCCAGACATTTACTAATCCCATTTCCCACTGCTGAAAAAGGCGTTAAAAATCACAGTAATCTCCCATTGAAAGGAAGACTTTCCCAACAGCTGTATCCTTCAAAGGCTCCGGCCTTTTCTTTCCCCTTACCCTGTCCCTAGGTAGCCCTCTGGGACACACGGTTATGTGGGATGCCAACTGCTCACTATTCATCATGGCCCCGCTCTCCAAGGGCCCATTGACTCTCAATAATTTATCACTGGATGTTTTGTGTGCTGCTGCAGAAATAAATCAGCACTGGGAGCACCAGATGCTCCCGCATCCCATCGCACCGCGCTAATTTATTAAAAAAGGGGTTTTCTCAGCCCAGCCGTGGGGTGCAGGGATCTCCTCCACAAGGAGCAGTGAGGATGGGGGTTAAGGTCTACTGAGCCAAGAGCAGAGAGTGTTGAGAGAGAGAGAGAGTTCAACGTGGAAGCAGTGCTGACTTGGAAACCCTTGCAGGGTGAGCAGGCGGTCGGCTTTCCAAGTAGAGCTGGTTGTGACTGAGCTCCAAGAAAAATACATTTAGTCCTTAAGTGTGTATTTTTCGTTCTGGGCTCACGGTCTTTTTTTGTTTCTTGGAATAGGTCTCGCACCCGGATACAGCAAGTAAATATCAAGCCATAAATCACAAATTTGATGCTTGCTTTTCTTTCTTCAAGGTTGTATAATACAATGAAAGAGATCAAGCAAATGAGAAGCTATTTTATGCTGCACATGCAGAGTGCAAAAGGCCCTGGGTGTCTTCCAATGACCCTGCAAGAATGATAGGCCTCCTGCTAACACAGAGATCTGTTTTTCTGAGGCATCACACAAATCCTCTCATGGATTGAGGAGTTTCTCCTGTTCTTGTTTTCTTTAATGCTCTTGCAATACAGTTAATTTAACACGTAATGACCCTTCATTCAAACCTTCTGCACATATATATTGTGGTAGTTCCATCAAATGTGCCTCTGGGCAGAACAGGAAACACAAATTTCCTACATTCTCTCCCAGAGTCCTGAATGCACATCAACAGCTTTTCAGTGCTTATCACCCTTGGTCATTTCTCATCTCCCCTTCAGAGGGGGAGAACCATGGCTGCTAACATAAAATCCTGCCTCTGACCACACCTGGATGATGGAAGAGTGCTGGGACTCCTCCTTGAAGTTCTGGGACCTTGTCCTTGAAGTCCAGCCTTGCCAAGGTTGCACATTCTGTTCCATCACTCCCTCATGCAGCAGGGCCTGAAGTCACACCACTGGTGCTCTTATAAAATTAGCTTCCCCTTACCTGCAAGGGGAAGAACCAAACCAAGAATTCTTCCTACACCCCAAAACATAGTTTAGGATAATTTCTCTACTCCAGCACAGTGCCCACTAAACAGGAATAGTATAATGAGACAGGAGCACTCCCAGTACTGCTGATGCATTAGCAGCCTCTCTGCTCATCTCTGAACATGAAAAACAGGACTTTAGAGCATCATGTAACTGTCTGACAGCTATTTTTGTGGTCACAGCAAGAAAACGCACTTTCTTGACACTAGCTCCTTTGCCAGGTTTCAAGTCTCTGCCCCAGTTCCCCAGGGACTTCTCAACTTTTACAGGAATGATCTGGCAGGTGGGTTGTAAACCCCCATTTCTGCCTCCTTTCTCTCCTTCTCCTCAAAAGTATCCATTTGCACTGACATTTTCCCAAACCTGTAAGCTAGGGAAAGATATGCACTGTGCATAATACTAGCCTGAAGAGATAAAGCTTGCCAACATTATGAGAAAGCATAAGCAAGAGCTTATAATGGGAAGTGTTGGGCAATCCTGTCTTTACTGAAGGCAAAATCCCCCCACCGTGCCTGCCACCAAGATTAATTCCAGATTTCCTTAGGTTCTTGTGACATGCAGAGGGGCCTGTCCCAGAACTGCTTAAGCGCTGTCAGGTCTAATGCTCTCTTTCAAATCTCTCAGCCCAAGTATCAAGAGCATTATTCTGCGGAGGTTTTTCCTGAAATCTTCATGAGACGACATTGGGAAATGCTGGTTAGTCAGTAAGACCATTGTTTATCCTCCTGGTAAAACACAGCTTCCTCTAAACCAGAGCCATTCCCTCCTTGAAGATAAGCAAATGTTAGCGAAATGACTGTAAATCATGAGATTACTGGTTAAGGTTGCAGCAAAACTCAGTTTGCATCTTAACTCTGCTTTCTCTCATTTACAGCCTTCTTCAAATGTCTTCTTTGGCACCGAAACCATTTGTCTCAACCTAAAAGTGAACTTTGGAGAGGGGGAGTCTGAATAAAACCCCTACAGCTGTTTTTGAATTATCCAAGAAGAAAAAAGAAAAAAATATGCACATTTCCCAGTATAAACATTATCTTGGTTTTATTTTGGGGGGTTTTGTTGCGTTGGTTTTTTTTTTTTTTTTTTAAGTTCAAGGAGAACATTCCGTTTATTCAGAGTTAGACCCTTTTATTTTATTTAGATGTCAGCACAACACATCTGTATTTCTCGGTGAGACAGAGGAGCACAAGAACTGCTCTGCAAGGTCAGACCAAGGGTTGGTCTGACCTCGTATCCTGCCAGTAGCAGATGCTCAGAGCAAAGCTCAGAGGAAACAGGACCAGTGCCCAGGGGCCTCTCTGGTGTCCCTGCTGTGCTCCTACAACTCTGTGCTCACAGAGCTTACTGAGCCGGAGCTGGACCGCTGTGTTTGAGAGTCACCAACAGCCCAGTCCTCTCCAAATCTGTCTAATCCCCTTTGGAGCCCTTCTACCCTCCTGGCCTTTGCAGATTCTTGTGGCAAAGGCACCAGCACGAGGCAGCTACGCTGCGTGTGAAATCGATACTTCCTTGCCCTCTTTTTAGACCTGAGCTTGTCCTTGGAAGACTCCTGGTTCTTACATTAGGAGAAACACTGAATAGGCTTTTTTCCCCTGAATAGGCCTGTTTTTCACAAACTGTTTCATCGCTCCCCTTGTGCAAGCTTGGTCATAGTCCTCTTCAGTCTTGTTTTAATTCTCTCTGTGCCGCTGGCTCTTCCATATCCATTTTAGGGTGATTGAAGCGTGGCATGGCTTGGGCTTATGCTTCATACAACAACAGCCTTACCTGGTAGTATCTAGTACTTAATTTTACTATTTTTTACATCTGTTGCAGAGTATCAGAACCGTGTTTTCATAGAATTTTCCATCAATATTCCAAATTCTTTTCTAAAAGGCTTGCTGCTGGCCAGCTGTTGGCTAAGCAGTTGTCATTCTGCCACTTCTCTCTTTCATTACTTTCCTCTTCCTAGTGCTGGCTTTCTACAGACATTTTATCTTTCAGTCACTCAGCTGGGAGTGAGTGAAATCTTCCTGCAATTGTTTGCTGTTGGTTCTTCTGAAAAGTTCTGCATCATCCACAAATGTGGTTAACTCAGTCTTTATCCCCTCTTCCAGGCCTTTGATTAACACGTTGGTGTATAACACATCTACATTGTTTTCTAGACTGGAGTAGGACCATGAGAGGACTTGGGCTTTTTTCCTCCCACAGCTTGGCTATCCAATGTGTCTGTGGCAAAGTACCATTTTTGGAAAGCTGGATGTGCTTAGGCACATCCTTACTGACCTCTGCCAACAGATTTGCAAAGCCTGACTCTCTCCTACATAAGTAACATGTCTTTCTTCTCACCATCACTCCCATGCACACAGGATCCATTTCTGTCTATCAATTCTAATCTGTGATAGAATTTTCAATACCCTACCCGGTTGTAGAAGGCCAGCACATTAGTTTGCAGTTCTCAGGTTCATTCTTGAATTATTTCTAGCTATAGTTAATGTATCTGGGAGAAAAGGTTCAAATGTGAGACTTAATTAATAATTTAAAATACAACAAATATTTCCTGTAGACAAGTTCAGTTATCTGTGTTAGTTTCCCTGTTAAAAAGCATAACTTCTTCGACAGACTGGGCCAAAGTATATCCACAATTAAAATATTCAGAAAGTTCTCCTGTTCCTTGAATAAAGCATTGATTTATTTTTTTTCCCCACTGCAAACTCCAATTTTTTATTCACAAGTTTCACTCCTGCGGTCTCTTGTGGGTCAAACACAATGTGTGACATCACCCAAACATCCAGAAGCTGTCACATTGTCTGGCATCTGCAATTAATGCTATGATTTGAGTTCATAATTAGATCCCTCCCACATTGGGAAACACGATATTGTTAATCTGCCTCTATAATTTCAGTTCTATTGGCACAGCAGACAATGCCCCAAGCCTGTCAGTGTTCAAGGGACAACATTTGGACAATGCCCTTAAGAACGTGGTGTAACTTTTGGTCAGCCCTGAACTGGTCAGGCAGTCGGACTAGATGTTCTTTGTGGGTCCCTCCCAGCTGAAATAGTCCTGTTCTATTCTACTCTATTTTATTCTACTCTGTTCTAAATCAGAGCTTTCCCTGTGCACACTCATTTCTTGGATATTTGTTATGTTTTAGCATATTTTCCCTTCAGCATGATTATCCCTAAGTTTTACAAAGCAGAAATGTGCATA
Organism: Manacus vitellinus; assembly: GCF_001715985.3. Taxonomy (NCBI): domain Eukaryota; kingdom Metazoa; phylum Chordata; class Aves; order Passeriformes; family Pipridae; genus Manacus; species Manacus vitellinus. The sequence continues at coordinate 3,042,367 of NW_021940813.1, read as the reverse complement.
CTTAGTGTAAACAAATGTATAATACAGAGTAAAAATATGCAAGTCTATATTTGACTTGTCTGTCTGTCCTATACACCCGAGTACATGTGTGTGTGTGTGTATATAACACAGCATGAGCGTTCATGCAGACACTGGAGAAGATAAATGTGCAAAAAGCACATATGTACAGGACTTGTGGGATAGGGTTGTTTGTTGTTTTTTTTGAAAACTGCTAAATAAAAGCCAAAGAGGTGGAAGTTACCTACAGCAGTGAAGGCATCAAGTGCTTAATCATGAACGTAATTACAAATATGAAAGCACTGTGTGTGAAATCAATGCAACCCATCAGCTGGCTCAAAAATAGGCTCTTGCCTAAATATTTTGCCTACCACGGGCTTCAGTGGAGATCACCATGGTACCTCACAGGTAAATAAATGCAGATTAATGGAGGAAGTGTGGGTGCTTTCACCTCTTTCCCTCAAAATTAGCAGCACGTCCACGCTGTGCAATAATACATCAGGGCTGTGCAGCTTTGCCTCCACCCTTGAGTCAGTTCAGGGCTGTGTTTGTCTCTGGCCAATGTTAAATTTAGGGTTTGAGTTCCAGGACTACTCATCTTCACTTTGCAGCTCTCTCAGCTGCAGTATATCACTTGCAGGCCAATGCCCCTAACCCATAGGGGGGTATCCCATGTGACATACATTAATTTATAAATGAGAATGATATCTGAATGCACCACATTTCAGCGAAGAAAAACAAACCTTATGGACTCTTTCAGGGCTGTGATAAATTAGGATGTGCATGGTACAAATATTTATCTTGCACCCTTATTACAAGTATTTCCTTTTCACTGGTTAATTTAATTAAGAGGTGTCCCTTTGGATTAAAACTTCGTAAGATGGATATATTTTTCTCCAAGCCATAATTCATTTTGAATGAAGAGAGGAAAACTCATAGCTCCTGAACTTATTAATAATGATCTGAATTAAAATACATTCCTGGCTTCCTTGAACACTTACGTATGTTACGGGATAGCTGGGAGGGGAAGCAAGAGGGATTATTTTTGTTTTCATGAGGAGGACCTGATCCCAGAAACACTGTTGAACATGTATGATGAGGAGTTAGTCACAATGATTTCTTTGGCAAGGGAGAAAGAAGCAGAAACAAAAACAACACTGACCCAACTTTCTGTCAACACGGGGGAGGGGGATGAGAGAGCTGGTATGGGATAATTCGTCTTCTCTCCTGAAGCCCAGGATCCCATCTCGCTCCAAAAAAGCCTCCCTGTGCTTGCCAGCCTGTGGCTGGGCAGGATATCAAGGCCAGGAGCAGGAGAAGTGGTCAAACCTGCCTGGAGTGGCTCGTTGCCCAGAGTGGGTCACTCTCCTGCACAGCCCTGGGGGATGTGGGGGCCTCCCTCATGTCCCCCTCTCTGTGTGATGCAAATCATCACCCAGTGCAGGACTCTGGGCCCCCAGGGAAGACAAAACCCACAGAAGATCCCAGTTGGTTCAGCTGGTAAATCTTGGGAAAGAGTATCTGGCCTCTGAAAACGTTACCTGAGCCGTGGACCCAAAATGAAAAAGGGAAAGGTGAAGCCTGCTGGAGAAGGTGCTGTTTAGGACTTCAGAGCATCAGGATTTTGCCTTAGGTTGCTGTGCTGATCTTGGATGTGCCACTTCATCTCACTGCTCAGGATCCCTTCCTGACTTTCCTTGGATTTTTTTTTCCAGGGCAGCATCCCTGGATCACAAGCCAACCCCTGCTGTGTCTGTGCAAAGAGACGAGGCTCCGCACACAGCTCTTCTGTCAAACAGGCATTACACAGAGTTGGTGACAAAACTGCAACTGTTTTTCCAAAACCTCTGCTTTCCCTCTGCTCAGAATTGTCCTAGAATTGTCCATCAGAAAATTAGTCCCTATCTCAGTGCCTACAGTGGGGTGAGTGATTTTATGCCTCATTATCTCTTCAAGGTAGAGTTTAGACGTACAAATGTTTGGGAGACGCACCTATTTTGAGAGGCCTCTTCTTCCACAAAGGTTGGTGTTTATTACTTCCATCACCACCTCTGTGACAGGCTGATTTTAATGGCATTCAAGGTTGAATAACAGAAAAAGACCTGTCCTTTTGCTTCTTCTTTAGAGGAGAATTTTCTGATCAGTTTTGAGTATTGTGTCAATACATCCTGTCACATTTTCTTTCATTACAGAGCCTACCAATACACTGCTAGCAGGCTCATTAACAAGACAAGGGGCATCACTGTCAGAAGAGAAGGCTACTGAAATGTAAATACAAAGTCTAGCAAAACATCTCACACATATAAGCTTGAACTTGAGTCATTGCTGCAGGCATAATTGAAGGGGTTTCTCAATACATTATTCAAATCCATGTTGATGCTATTTTGCTTCCCACCCCACTCCAGCACCTGCAGAAACCTCTCTGCTGACCCTAAGACCCTTGGTGAGATTCAAGCCAGAGCATTTGGTCAATGCCAGCTCTTACATCAGTGACTGGCACCTCTTCATGGCTCAGACGTCTCGCTTTTAAAAGAATAATTATGGCAATGCTGTGAGTTGAATGACAAAACTCAAAGAAAAATGAACTTGAAGATGTTTCCCTAGCAACTGTGTGCAGCAGTGCTCCCACCAGGCCAACATTACAGCATCACACTTGCAACTGAAAAAAAATACAGACTGAAACCTTTACCACTTGAATGGCAAGTGCAGCCCAGCAGAGACACTGCCTTCCTTGGTAGCACCAGTCAGTGCCCAATTCACAATGTTGGCTTTCACCTTATGTGAAAAACTACTCTGGATAAGGAAGAGCAAGAGCCATGAACTGAGGTTCAGTGAGCATAGCAACCTCAGGAGCTGGCCCTGAAAATAGAAAAAAAATACCAACTTAATTTCAGTATTGTTAAAATAACTGTTGATTATCTCTTTCTCCTTCCATTCCTGACCCTTCTCACTACTACACTAGTGCAATCCTACCACATGCTGTTTAATGAGTCACCTTCTGCCATCTGACACACACACTGGCTTTCTTGAAGCAGCAGCCATGAGTTCCCAGAGGGCAAAGCAAGGCTTACTCACCCAGCTGTAATCATCTTTGTGCAGCAAGTCTTTCCCAGTCCTTCTTGCTCATCTTTCCTAAAACTGACTCTTGGGAACAACATGTCCTGGTGCAACCCACCCTTTCTTTCCTGTCAGACTCGGAGGTCCGGATTTTCCCTCTTCTGTATCACCCAGAGCAGATACAGAGAGTGATGCAAATAAGAGAAGGGAAGAAGCAACAATCCCATTACTATCCTAACAAACCCACCTATCTTTTGTTTACATTACCACCACCATTTTAACTGATGCAGTCCAGTCTACAGCACAAGGCAAACTTTTTATCCTGAATCCTGCATTATTATCTTTCAGAAAGACACTGACCATTTCCCTCAAGGATGCTATTCTGGCTTGAATATTTAGGCAAAAAGGTGAAAGGCTGCTATGACATCATACTTTAAAATCTATTTGAAAATTCAAATTTTCAAATTAAAATCTATTTCCAACTCAGCATACTCTATGTTTCTATGATTACCTATTAGCTGTGCTCATGAGATAAATGCAGCATTATACCATATCACCCCAAGAACGATTTCTGCTCACCTGTGCTAAAAGCCTCCTGTTCAGTAAATTTGGGTTCCACCTTTTGGACCTTAAACATACTGAAAATGCTCCCCAGAGATGGCCAACTGATTGTTCTCTTTAGCTGATGCATGCTCAGCATCACTAACATGGATTAAATTAACAATATTAAATCCAAAAAAATGTACCTGGCACTGTGATTTATGGTTTACCTCCTGCAATACGAGAGGCCTTTGGCACGTGAGCCAGAGATGCCTCAAATGCCACCAATGGTACAATTTTATAAAAGGATTGTGAGGGGAGGGAAGTGCTCATCAACATCCACACATCAGTTGTGCAGCTCTTCCTCCTGCTTGTCGGGTGTTAATACTCACACCATTCATGCTTTCTATGGCTCTCCACGTGCCACCAGCAGGAAAAGCTTGGCATGGGGCTTTGCAGGGCAGGGCTAAACAGTCTCAGAGCATCTGAAAACCTCAGTTGATGAAGCAGGAGGAAGACTATGAAACCACCCTTATCCCCAAGACAGGGAGTGTTGCTTCTTATCCAGGGAAAGCGATTGGTCTGTGCAACTGAGTGGAACAACCCAGGAGGGGAAAAGAACGATCAAAAAGCTGAAACCTCTCCTTGGTGAGAAGGCAATCCTACAATTGCTGGGTTTTCTTTGGGAAAACAGTCCCCCGTTGCCTCCCAAGCTACACACAGAGACATGGGCAACCAACAAGACCCACAGTCACCTGCAGACTTCAAATGACGAGTTTCTAACCTGAAAGAAGGGCCCAATCCCACTCCTTCTAAATGACAAGGAACCTCTCAGGAGGCTTTGGAACATTTCGAATCTGCATACAATGTAGCCAATGCTTGGGAAGTCCAGTTCTCTTCTCTGTGATTCAAATAACAGCCCACCCTCATAGTTAGAATACAATGTACTTTAGCATAATGAGAAGTCATTCATTCTCTTCTTATGAGAGTTTCTTCTCACAAGAAAATTTCTCTGTTACTCCATCAATCCCCTCAGCTGACACAGGATGATAGAGATGCAGTAGTTAAGCCAGACAATATTACAGACATTTTTCTGTGATGTAGAATCTCAGATGTTGTCCCATTCATCAACATACTTCCATGACATCAGGAATGTTATACCTAGGAATTACTCCTTTTCCCACCCCTGTGATGTCTTGGTAGTGTTACTCGTAAAACCTCCCTCTACACACAGGTTGAAAATGGCACTGAAGTCACCATCTGTCTTTTCCGTCTCCACAGGGCTTGCATCCAGACTCTCATATTGCTTAGGAGGCAAAGCACAGCTCCTCCTGGCTCTTTGTCCCACCAGGTGCTGGGAGCCAGAGCCACTAATGCTGCGGCCAGAGGTGTCAGTGTGACTGTCACGGGTTTGGATCACTTAAAGAACCACAGTCAAAGGTATCAGCAAAAGTGGTTTTATTGAAATACGACGTAAAAGTGCCACTTATCAAAATTTGATGGCAAGTTACAGTACAGGAAATCATTTGAACAGCGGTTCAAAACCACCAAGGCAGAGTGAAAGTCTCCAAGACAAAATCAAAGTTATGGTAACATAAGGTTATGGGTGTCACCAGTCGCTTACCAAAGATCTGCCAGTGGTGAAAGGCCTCTCTGCCTCGAGGAGCAACCTGGGGAGGCGTCCCAGCTCAAGGGGAGATCACTATGCAGCCAGGCTGCCCAGCAGGGAGAGCTCAGAGAAGGCTCACTTGGGCTGTCATAGCTACAGAATAAAGTGGTTGGCTTGTGGTCACATTACATGGGGAGAAAAAGGTCCATGAGACTTCTTGTACCCACACCTTTCTTTCTTCCTTGATATATAAGTCACAGAATCACAGGATGGGTCAGGTTGAAGGGGATCCCAGTGGGTCATCTGGTCCAACATCCCTGCCCAAGCAGGGTCATCCCAGAGCACACTGCATAGAATTATGTCCAAGGGGTTCTGGAATGCCTCCAGTGAGGGAGACTCCACAGCTTCTGTGGACAATCCAATCCAGTGCTCAGTCACTGCACAGGAAAGAAGTTTTTTCTCGTGTTCAGGTGGAACTTCCTGGGCATCAGTTTCTGCTCGTTGCCTCTTGTCCCATTGCTGGGCACCCCTGAGCAGAGCCTGGTCCTTCCTTGTGACACCTCCCTGCAGACACTGACACACATGGATGGGTTCCCCTCTCAGCCATCTCTGCTCAAGGCTGAACAGGCCCAACTCTCTCACCCACTATTCATCTGTTCATCCCATGATCAGTGTTCCAAGCTCATATGCATCAACGCTGAGTGTGTCACTCTGCTCCTTTGTAGGTTTTCAGAGAACAGGTTGGAACCAGAGAAATTCTTGGCCCAGTTATGGTTTAGGTCTTTACCTCCTCTGAAGCCTGTACCAAACTACTGCTAGTCTGGTTAAGGGGATGAGTGCATCCATCACAGATCCCATGCCTGCATATCTGCAATACTGCATTTTGAGCTGGGATCTGACCCATTCCATGCACCTGGCTGCTGCAGCTGAAGCATGTGGACTACCCTGAGACGAGTCAGGGATTCTGTGTGCAAGGGTAGGAAAGCAGCAAAGCAAATGCCCTTTCCCAGAAAGTAAAGCCAAACCCTGTTCCCACAGAAATCAACTGCTGGGACCTCAGGAGTGACAGCTCAGATCCTTCATGATTGTTTGCCTTCAAAAAGGAATTCTGCTTCACTAGGATGCTGAGTCTTTCTAATTCACATATTTGATTTGCTTCGGGTCTTGGGTTGTCTTCATTACGGGGCTGCCAACAGGGAATCAAAAGGGGAGTCTCTGAACCTGCTGTGAGGCCATGAAACTTCACTGGAAAGTGTCAAGTGTGGGGTGAAAAGGGAGTGGGCAGGCACATTCCCGAGGGAATGCCCTCCCTGTTTGATACCATTGTTATGGAGAATTAAAACTTCATGAAGGCCAGTGAAATGCAAATGGCAGGAAGCCCAAGAGACACCATTTGCTCACTTCTTACCAGGGTTCTGCAGAATAAAACATCTGAGTTTCTGCCTTGTGTGAAAATGGGTGTCCCAAAGGCCAAACTCCCTCGTAGGTGTAAAGGTCAGGACTCCAGCAGCAGCGAGGTGATAGACACGAATCCCAGCAGTCACTTGAGATGCTTACTCTGGAAACAAACTCTCACACACAAGTGGCAAGAACAGAAGAGCTGATACAACAGCAAAACAGATGAAAACCATGTGTTTGGTCCCAGGATGAGTTACCTACTAGGAGAGGGCAAGGGCAGTGGCTCTGTTGTGTACCTCCAGCTTTCCACCTCCACTTGAACCCAGCTGGCAAGCGAGGACAAAAAACTTCCTGCATTTTGATGAGCTTGAACAATATGATTTTTAACTCCACAGGAAGAAATGTCCTTCAGCAGCAAAGTAAGTGACAAGATAGAGGTGGCTCATTCCACAAGGATTTGCTAAGCAGGACGGTGCCCAAAGCCACTGCAAAATAAAGCTCTTTTGGACAAAGGAAAAGGTTTGTTTTTGTTGTTGCAAATGGCTTAATTAATCACTTCCCTCAGCCCCAAATGGAAAGAGGCTTGGGCTACAAAAGGTCTGCTTGTATTAATCTCCAGGGGAGCAGACACACTTCCCTAAAATACATTTACCTGTCAAAAAAAGCCAGCAGCAGAGGTTCAAAAACTGTGGACTCCAGGCACTTCAATGAGGCTTTTCTTTTAAAATAATAATAAATATTAAAATAATAATAGAAAAGTACACTGAAACCCAACTCTAGGCAAGATTTTGTTCCCATTTCTCCCATGGGAGAGGCAGGGGGAGGATACCACTAGTTCTTTACATACAATTCCTCCATCTAAATGATTTCCAATGGGATCTCCTGCCCTTGCCTGCAGACAAAAGTAGAATGCATTGCTGTTGCCAGACCACCTGGGACATGGGGAGGAGAGGAAATTTCCAGATGGGTTTTAAGACAATTCATTTATATTTATGTAGCCAGAATAAATGTTTTTTTTCTGAGATAGCATTTCCCTTTGCTCTATCTAGACCACCAAGAAAAGAGGGAGGCACAGAATTTCTATTGCATTAATAGTACTGGTGTTTACAGTTTTGGCTTTTATGAACTTGTGGGAGCTGTTTATTGAGTCATAAACTCTACTAATGGGGATATTATCTCTAAATTATATAAGTACTACAGTATTTGGGTTAGTTAAAAGAAAGGTTTAAAACAGTTACGCACTTACAGTTTATCTCAATTACCAACATGATCCCATAATGGGAATTTAATTGCTAATTGCTAGCTTATATTGTAGAAGAACTACACTAACAACACACAATATATAGCCTGTATAAACATGTCCAGACAATTCTATATCACCTCCTTTCACTGCTACCTTCTAGCATGTTGGGGTTTTTTTCTTATTACAAAGATTTAATTCCTAAATGCCTCGAATTAGAGATTCCTCTTTGTCAGGAAAGCATTTCCAGCAGTGCTTTGTTTGATGGATTTTAGTGAGCTGCCTGCAACACACTCGAGTGGCTTTGAACAAAAGGGACAGCCTTATGCACACGCTTTAATACTTTGCTAAATTAGGTTCTCAGGAGCTCCACCAGAAGAAATTGTACTTTCATTTAAATCAACCCACATTTTCCTGTTTACCCAGCTGGAGTGAGGTTTGACCAAGACCCACTGGCCAGAGCCTGAGTCAAGCTCAAGCACAGCCAGGTCCTGTCAAGATCTACATTTAGCTGGTTGTTTCAAATCCCTTCACAGTGAGTGCAGAGGGATGGGAAGGAGCAACAGGCCTCCTCTAGACATTCCTGTAGGCTGGTCACTCCCCAGACATGCCAATTGCCCTTCCATTGCCAAGTAAGGGATCCAGAGAGCTAGTGCAGGTGCAGACATCTGAAGGCAGGGGACATAAATCTCACCCATAAACCTCATTCCACTCTGGAGGAGGCTGTGTCCCACCTGCAGCACAGCAGCTCTGCAAAGGGTCTTCCTCTTGGCTTTCAAGACAATGCCATTCTTCTGACAGATTTGCCTTTGGAAGCGGGAGCTCCCTCAAGTCCTGTTAGGTGATACAATGAATTTCGTGTTGTTACAGATCATCCCACCATGCCGCTTGACAGGGAAGTGCATCAGATTTTGGATAAGTTTGTGAATCAGCTCCTTTCCTTCTCTTTGTCCATAGTTCTTAACACAAAACTTGCCTGATGAAAGGGGAGAGCAAAGAGGACAGATGGCTGGGGTGAAGGGCAGATGAGGATAGCTCGTTTATTTGTGTGTAACACATACCAGAAGAAACTTCCAGATGATTCAGAAGTGACCAACTGTGCAGAGAAAGAGTTCATGTAATCAATCTAGAACCTTAATATATTACAGTTACGTTAACTTCCTTCCTTGTCTTGTTTATGCTTCCTCACTAGTTTAGAACTTCACATCGGAAACTGGTGGGGACACAGACTTATCCCCACCCCCCCTTTCTGGCTTGTTTGACCACTGCCTAACACATGAGTGCTGCCTCTGACTGGGTCTGAGTCACTACCCTAAACAAACTACAAAAAGGAATTAATTTAGAGCAAACAGCAACTTTAAAAAGTCTTCTTTCCAGATAGCTTTCTCTCAAATGTTATCTATACTGCCCTCTAAAACCTAAAAATAATTTCAAAAATCTAACTGAGCTCAGATTGTGGTGTTTTTTTTCCTCATGATATTCTAAACTTCTTCTCAAACAAGCTACTGGTTTGTCTTTCTCATTGTACTGGGGCTTGATGGTTAAGTCACCTTGAAGAGGAAGAACCACTGCAAGAAAATACACAATAGATATGTTACTGAGGGTACAGGACATTATTGCTTAAAGAACTAATGTTTCCCTCCATGTCACTGAACTACAGAATGTTAAAAACTGGAAAACTCTTCTATTAGTTCCATGTCTCAAACCACAGGAACATTTAGAACGGTCCAGCAAGCACACAACTGGTGAGTTACTGCTGGTGATACATGGACTGCTGTTCTCTGAAAGCAGACAAGTGACTGAAAACATCCAGCATGTTGGTTATTGCGGAATCAGGATCCCTGCAGTTTTCCCACAGAAAGTTTCCCTCTGGGAGGCAGAAATGTCTCCTGGGCTAAGAGGACAAAACAGAGAGAGCAGACGTAGGAGTCAACTGAGCTCAAACTTTTTCTGAGAAGAGCTTTTCTGCCATGAAATACAATCAACTCCCATCAGCACGAGGGACAAATGCAGAAAGAGGACTCCAGCATCCCTTCATTTATGTAGATGAACATCTGGCTGCTGCTGGTGGTCTAGAAAAACACAGTAGTTGCCTGGATGATGAGCAGGACACAGGAAAATATCGCCTGGTGAGGAAATTCCATGTTTTTCCCACAGGTTTTCTATGGCTCCTTGTGGTGACCATGTCTGAGGGGGCCCATCTGCTGGTGACCACTGCACTCTGAACCGGACAGGACCAGAAGCTTGGCCATGAGCCAGCCTGTTTGCAGCCATTTGCTGGCAGCAGCAGCTATTCCTGAGAACTTGGAGCCTCATATTCTCAAATGCCAAGTTGAGGAAACAAACATTAACACTGAACATGCAGCAGAGCCCAGCAGTGGGATGGGGAGCCGGCCCTGTAACGTGAATCCCTCCGCTCCTGCCGGGGACAGCACGGATACTCGTGGAAAGAAGATACCTTTGGCTGCCCTACAGAGATCGAGAGCTGAGATTAATGGCAACTGTGGGGGCTGCCTTCCCCTTTATACCATGCATGCTTTAAAGCTGTGGCCTCCTGCCATCTTGAAACATAATCCTGTGGTATTGTCTTCATTCAGGCCCCTCATAAGCAATGTGAAAAGAGAGAAGAAGCTGGTGGCAGGATTAGAGGAGAGGTTGAAATATTCTGGGCAGCATATGCTGTAAGTCACATTATACAAAGAGGATTATTGGACTGCTCATTGGCCAGGGCTTTCCATTCTGGAAGCATTGCTGCTTGTAAGAGAGAAAACCTGGTGAAAAGTGTTTATAACATGTCAGGGCACAGCGTATGACACACTGTGAGCACAGTGACAAGCACTGAAAATATTTTTCAGGGCCTGTCTGCCTTCTCCTAGGAGATGGTTTTGTGTTTGTCAGGGTTATGCAAGATGCATGGGAAAAGAGGAAAAACAGAAGTGAGACTAATAATTCAGAATGGTATTAATAAACACACTAGAATTACCATCAGCAGATGACCCATCTCAACCTTAAAACCGAATACTGTAGTCTTGGAAGGCTGTTTGAGATGCTTGTTGTTTTAGAGGTGAGAAACCACAGTTTGTAGTCCAGTTTTAATTTATTCATGGCAAATTATACCCATTTTTTCTTAGACTACCAATGTTTTTACCTGAACCAGATTTTCCTCACCTGGTACCTATGTATTTACAGAGAGCAGTGGTATTCTTTCTGAGACTTCACTTTATTTCACTAAATAAGTCAAGCTCCCTTAGTCACTTTTCTTATCTCCATTCTCTCGGTCACCTTTCTAGTTCTTCTCTGCACTGCTTCCAGTTTGCAGTCACCTTTCTTGACCACAATAAACCACAACAGAATGTGATTGACTAGACCTATGCACATGGTTACACCCGAAATTATAAAAAACTGTATTTCTTGGACTATTTGTTTCTTTAAAAAGGGCTCTTCTTTTCTCATACACATAAAGGAAAACAAAACAAAGCGAATTTGTCTTTTCTGAAAGCTATTTGAGAAGTTCTGAATGTTCAGAGTCAACTCTTCTTGGAAACGCTCAGCTGTGCAAGATTTCCACAACTGAAACAAATCCTTCTGAAGTCTAGGGAACATTAAAAATTTACAAGGGAAACTGCATTCATTTACTGTCAAGTTCAGTCTTGGTGGCATGTAATAAAAATATGCAGTTTTCACCAAACTGGCTTCAAACGCAGATTGTTTCCGCTCTTCACACTGTCCCTGTGGTCAGACATTTTTCTTGTCAAGTAAGAGACCATTTTTCTCTTTTGGATCAAAAAGCAATTCATGGTCTTGTCTACAACCTGGGGCACTTAAAGTTCTCCCAGTTTTCTTTTTGAACCCCTAGACACAGACCATGATTTGCTCATTTTATTGCAAACATCTTCCTAGCTAGCAGCAGCACACATAATTATGCCTTGTCTCAAGACCTTTTCTGCTGAGAAAAAAAGGTGAAGAGCTGCCAAAAAGTTAATATTTTGCCATATGGTGGGAAAAGAATAAAAATTTCATTTACACCATCAGGTAAAAGTGCAGGAAGGTATTTCTAAATGGAACCTTCATTCTAAAAAGGGTCTCCAAGTTTCAAAAGAATTACTATTGTCTTTCCCTTGGTTTGGGGATTTGGATACATTGAATTCTCATCTTTCTAAATCAAACAATTCCTCCCCAAACTGTAATTTCAGATTACAGAAAATGCAGGGTACTGCAAGTGTGGGCTTCCCAGGTTCACACCTCTTCCCCTTCCCCTGTGGAATCTCCTGGATGAGTCAGCTCTGCCTTCACCTCAGCTCTTCCATTCCTTAAACTGGGGGAATTACTTCTCTCACAAGAACATACAGTAAATCCAGATCTAATCATGGCTTTGAGGTGGTATAAGCTTAAAAAGATACAAAAATGCTAACAGGAACCCCATTTAGTCATGGAGCAAAAAGAAAGGCATCAATTAGTTTTCAAAGGGCAAGTACAGTTCTGCTGCAAGAAGCTGCACCCTAGAAGTGTACTGGAACACCTTCTCTTCGTACATGTCCCACCCAAGTAAGTTTGGGGGGCTATTAACCTGAATCACATTGAAAACAAAAAGCAAGAACTGGCAGCTTCCTTGTCATGCCTACAAAACATTTGCTTCCACTTTGGAAGGCTATAATTATCCCTGATACCAGAGCAACTTTATACTGTGTGAAAACCTTGCTGGCATTTCCTCCACAAAATAACAAAGTTTGACACAAACAGTACTCGAGCATCACCACGGGGATACAGCAAAAACACAGATATAAGCTGAAGGGCAAGGGAGGAAATTTGAATGCAATTGCATTATTGTGCTAATGCAGTTCGACCTAGCATTTGAAGAGGTCATCCAACAACATTTGTTTGCAGAACAAAGCAGGGTCAGTCAGATTGTGCACTGTTTGACTCAAAGATTTCTCAATACTTGCAAATTCTCCATATAACCAGACACGAAGATCAGAGGATACAGTTTTAATTGGATACAGTTTTAATTATGCTTGTATTAGTATGACAGAGTACTGCTGATTTAAAAGAGGTTTCAAAACCACACAAGTATGCATCAATGTTGGAACAAGAAATTAAACGTAATAAAACCTATATATTTTCTTGTTTTACAAGAAATGTTTTCAGTATCTGTCTACAAAATCTTTGGAGCTGAAGCACTAATCTAAAAGCAGCGCCTTGCACAGATGAGATTATTCTTCCTTGCCAAACAGATCATCCAGAAGAGGTAAGTATTTGACCACTTTCACAGGAGGGCATGTTGGTATTTGGCTCCAGTCACTTTGCTTCTGAAATAAATAATGCAGAGAATATCTTACTATATCATAATGAAAACAAGAATAATTAAAAGTTGGTCAACATAAGATTGAATGAGCTGCCTCAATTCCACAGACAAATCTGTGAAAAATTGTGTCTTTATATAGAACATCCTCTTATAAGATTACTACATGCAAATTTTTATCAATCTTGCAGAATATTTTATTAAAAATATTTTCTGTTGTTAGCCCTTTTACAGACATTTTCAAATTAAATAATGCTACATTTTCTTTCTTAAGATGCTTACTTGAAATTCTAAAGTCATCCATGTCTCAACACCAAAAATCATACAAAATAACAAGACAGAGAGAAAGAAGAAAAAAGTCAGCTAAACAATCACAACTTTGCTGCAGAAATCTAGCTGTCAAATACAGGTACTGTAGCCCCAAAATACTGCTATTAATTCACAGTAAGTCATGTACAGAATGACAACCGAATTCTAAAGTTGAACAAGATTTAAATTCCTTCCTTTCTCTGATTTTTTCCATTTTGCATTTACCTCTTTGTTAAAATATTCTTGTACTGTACCAAAGACAGCCTAGGCATTGCAGTTAACTAACAAAATAACAAAATCAATAACACTCAGTAAACTACACTGGCATCCATCAAAAACAGTGTGGGATGTCAGTATGACAGTGACAGCAAAGTTTTGGAGCTGATGGGAATTGATTATCTCAGCACCATGATGACTGATTATAACTTCTATTGATGCTCTGCCTTCCGTTTTGATTTCAGCTGTAAACTTCCTGTACCATAACTCCACGTACCACTCTCAATTGGGATCTCAGGCATCAGCCACAACCCTAAAGTGCATCCACTGGCTGCCCTGCAGGCAAAGACAACACTTCTTGCATCCCCAAGCAAACCCTCACCTTGTACTCTGATCAGAACATGTTTCACCACCAATGTCCACTTCAACTCCCTGCTTCTTTCACAAGCACCTTTCCCTCCCCACCTTCAGTGTGAAGGCTGCCTCCTGGTTCCACCACCACTTGCACCCCAACTTCACCATGTAGGAGCCACCTCCCTCTCTCACCTACCAGAGGTGCTCAGTGGCTATGAAAGCCACTCTGTGAGGGGATAAAAATGGTCAAAAACATTCAACAGAAAGAATATCTGTGCCTTCTCTTCTTTCACCCTTGCTTTTGGGTAAAGAGCTTAGCACCACCTTGAAGGCAAAAATCCTCTGGGCTCTGAGTTTCTTTCTGAGTCTGTGGTGCTGAGGCCCACAAGAGTCCCTACCCTGACATAATTCACTGAGAGCAGTCACTGTTTAAATACTGAGTTATAACCTAAGCACAGAATTCTTCTGTAAAAACAAAGAATACCCCCTGAACAAAAACTAATGCACATGTTGAACCACAGGACTGCTGCATAAAACATGTGGAAGGGCTTTTATTTTATCTGTACAAGATGGAAAAATTCTTCTCAACGACAAAGCGAAAAATAAACCACCATGGAAAGCAGAGCAAACCCCCAGAGAACTGGGCCCTCAGATATCACTGACAGTTTGAGATGCTACAGAAGAAAGAGCTGGTAAGTCAGGTAAGAGTGAGAAGTCAGGTTAGTAGCTTGAGGAATAGTGGTTTAAAATATGTCACAATTGAACTTTAATTCAAAAGAATGCTATGTTTCTAAATGGTCTGAATACAATCAAACACGTCCTGTACAACACATTGCTAGGCCAGAACAGCAAAATGATGTGTTGGCAGAAGGGCTTTGGATTTATCTCTTACAAAGTTTTTTTAAAATTCAGCATAATTGCCTTATGGACCATCTATTTTAAAATGTTCCACTCAGCACAAGATGGCAAGATCAGATTAATCCCTGCAGTTTGTTGATACCACACATATACAAAGTGGATCCATCAGTACTTCTCTCAGGGTACAACTACCAGTGCTGTGGTGTGTTGTGTACAATTTTCTATGGAGTTATACAAAATTCATAGTTATTTGCTTCAGTGTCAGTGGAGCTTAAAGTATTTCAGCAAGAAAACAGATCATTTGACATGTGACAATGATATATGTGGGGGAAACAGCATTCATGCCCATTGTCCATGGACAAATGTTTCTCATTCTCTTTCTTCTGTAAAGATGTTCCAGAGATGTGACAGCTATTAGGCATCTCCTCAGACTTGTTTCCTCTGTTTCATCCTAAACCTCTCAGAAAAAGTTAATTACTTGAAGAAAACAGGCATAAATACACAAATATGAAAAAACATTGTAGTGTCCACTGGATAAAACACTCTTGTTAAAGCTGGAAAAATTGTATCAGTGTGTTGTACTATTCCCTTGATGAGATACACTGGTTTTACCTTGATACGACCCTTTACTGTCGGGACAGGACGGATTTGATTCTCTCTCCAGTTCAGCCCATGCACAAACATGTGATAGTTCACCTGCTTATGGTCATCTTCATACCTAAGCAGAATATCCATAAGACGACTCAAGGTTAAAGGGAATTTTTAACAAAGTTATATAATGTTATCTACAGCACAGTAACACATTACCTTTTGGATAATAATTTTTTTTACTCCTTTATTTCCAAACACTGGTAGGAGTGAAAACGCATTACAAGCTGTCAGGAACTTCTATATTATACATTCTTTTCCATATTCTTACACCTCATTATTGTCTCTTATAGTAGAATTCAACTTCTTTATTTTTATTTCATTTCAACCAATTTCACTTTAATGTTGAAGCATTGCCCAACCATTTCCAACATTGGGATCTCACAACTTGTGACAAACAGGGTTGGGATGATCAGTGTATGAATCTTTTGTGCAGAAAAGAAACAGGATGATAGGAAAGACGTGTTGGAACACAATTGACCCGCTTTATTATGACTTCTACAATCATTTCCTGAAAATAAGCAATCCTTCAGAAATGCTGCTTGCATATGCCTTGGATTAAGTTTTCAATTGACAAACACACAGCTCTCTAACCTACCAAACAATAGCCAGATTTTAAAATCACAAGCCTTGTCATTTGGAAGTTGGTTTATGGCACCATTCTTTATTTCCATGGAATAAATACATCTTTGTGTCTGTTATGACTGTCCCCTAAATGCATGAAGATATATATGCTGCCGGCTAAGGCCTACAGGTACATGTGGAAAATGATATTTCCCTCCCTCCAATTTCTAAAATCCTTTCCCTGAACTAAAGAACCCCACAGGGACAGATTTGTAAGCCACATCATCCTTCTGCCATTGATTTGGATGAAGCAGCTTCAGAAATAGAAGTCCTCAATTCAGCAAAACACTGAGGTGATTCAGACACTCTTCTTTCAGCAGCACCGGTCAAATGTTGAAAGATACCTTCAAGCTGAAGCTTAAATCATTCTTGAAATGAACAGCTCAACTGCTCTGCTATAAATACAGCACTGGTAGCTTCTGTGAATGACACCTGTCTCACCTAACACCACCTGCCTGTGAAAGGGACACAGTTTGGGCACAAAGCACACCCTGGAAGTGTGTGTGCTTCACTGGGGTCCATGGGGAGACATAAACACCTAGCAAGGCTCAATACCTCTTATTTTTGTGCAAAACATCAGGTTAAACAACTCTGCCCTGAGACAAATACTAGTGCACGGGAGCAAGATGATCTCCAGGAAACGAGTCTTTTAGGAAATCATTTTCCCTTGCTCTTAAAGAAATAGCAGTGCACAAAACATGGGCTTCAAATCCCTTCAAATAACTGCAGAGGGTTCTGACAAAAATTAAGCATGAAGGCACTTTAAGGGAGAATTTATAGCACAAACTTGGAAAACCATACGGGAGGAGAAATAGATCCGGTGACAAAAATAAACTGCAATAAACTGCAGCTCATCCTCTCCCTCTCCTCCCCCCACACCTTTCATTTAACAGTCAGCAGGAGAGATAATAATAAAATATACTGAGAGCCATAAACTGAGATGCTAGTGATAAACTGGAATGTTAAGTACAGTGAGTTATGCTGAACATGAAAGCAAAGTCAGAAAAGAATGCTACTGCTACCAGCACTAAATGGAGCCTGAAACACTGCCATGAGAAACCCTCCAAAGACAGCTTGCTTCTTTATCATAGTTCACATGCAAGTTAACACTTCCATAAGGCTTTATTTTTGGGGAATATATCCAGTATTTGAGAAAATTATCATTCCCACTTCCGGGATGTGCTTGTTAGTTGCAGGGGGTTTTTTTGAAGGTGACAATAGGGAAAAGAAAGGAGTTTTGCATTAGAAGTAATAAGACAATCAAAAAGCTTATACATCTTGGAAAAAAGAAAAACAATGGCACAGAGGTTGGAATTTCAGAACTATCACATTAAATTATTTTTCCTTTTACTATGATGTAGTTATCACAATGTTTGCTCATTGTGAAAAGTCAAAAGATTAATTCTCCTGTCAGGGCTCAGAGCTGTATAAGCAGGATTTTTAAACAAAGAACAAGTGAAGGCATGTAACCACTTGATTTTCATGTCAAGGCAACGAAGTTGAGGAAAGCATTGCTTCTGCTTTTAACAAACATTAACAAGGAGAAAAGTCCTTTGATGTCCCAGCACTGAGATGACAACATGGGCATGAAATTAATTATATATCAAAGATTTTAACATGGGCGGAGGAAATGGGATTCCTAAATCCCACATTTAAATAGCTACAGAAAGCAGCTAAAAATATTACTCTAGATAATCCAGAAAGAAAAAAAAAAATCTACTCTTTAGGTCTCCTTACTGCTGTGACTTATTGTATCAATCTACTAAAAGCACACATCAGTGATTTGGCACAGAGCATCCAGATGGACTGAGGAGATGTTATCAATTTGTGCATTATTAGGACAGAGATGTCATACATTTCAGTGGCTGGAGTTAATAAGACTGAGACTGACAGTGCTCTTCAAGAAAGGAAATTAGATTTGTCTTATCAAGAAGATGCAACAAAGATAGCTTGAAACCATGCTCCTCTTCAGTTTTGCCCTATGATTCATCAATGCATGTGACTTTAGGCTATGAAAGTCACTCCCCCATCCCTATCATAGTTTGCAGGGCTTTTTATTTTTCTTTGACATTACGAATATAATGTCATATTTCTGCTTCTAAAAACACATTTGTAATTAAATAATCCAGATATGTGAAAAATCTGGTTAAATCACATTATGACCATTCCTGGGGACGTTTTGGCAAGTAAAGGTTACTTCCTAATTTTTTTTTTTTTCTTTCCCATCAAGAAATCTGTAACCCAAACATTTATGTGAAAATTTAAATGTACCTGCAGAGTTTTTTTAATTCCTTTGTTTTGTATAAGGTGTATTGAGAAGTTAATCTGATAATAACAGAGCAGAAGCATCATGCTACTTTAACCCTGGAGAAAATGTTAGGATTCCTCAGCCTGTTTGATAGTCTCTGTGCAACACAGGTGTACAGAGACTAAATTGTCCCAGGTCTACACCTAAAGTGTCATAAACTGCTCATATGGAAAATTTAAACCAGCAAGCACAACAAGTCCAGGCAGCCTATCAGCATTAATTAATTCATGGTTACCATCTTGTGTATACATTTATTCATGTCTGGAACAACCACGAATTGAACCATCAATTCCTCAAAATACTGAATAATAGAAATAATTTGTTTTTAAGAGATCCAAATACAAATGCTAGAGAGTCTTTTCATCACGAACGGCATAGGGAGTCTCAGGCATCAAAGGTAACAAGCACAAGACAGAGTGCAGGAAAAAGATTTTGGGACCATTTCCACTGTTGCTCCTGCTACTGGGACACTTAATGTAGCAGGAAAAGGGGGTTTCCCTCCTGAGAGAAAAAGGTCAGCCCTAAAAAAACATTACAGGTAGGCAACTAGGTAAAAAATTATTAACCAACTACAATCCAGGGAAAAACTGAGCAGGCAAGAGTGGTCTGGCCTGACTTATTAGTGACTTGAGAACTGGGATGACCATGTAGGAAGCCCATTGCTGTCAGGCACTGCTATTTGAGGCACCAGAGATTCACCTTTTCAAAACCACAAGCCCCCTTCAGAGTCAAACAGACTCACCTTGGTAGTGTAGACAGGTGAAAAATTACACAGTTGCTTTTTAAAAAAATTAAAATACATATTTATATAAAAAAGGGGCATATAATTAACATGTAGATTAATGCAGAATAATCAACATGTAATACTTGTAAACTTGTCATCCACTCTTTCTTCTCTCCATTTTTTCTTTTCTTCTCTGACAGCTGTTTATATATCCTCTGGCAAAGGACTGCCTCTTTTTAAGTCCTTGTTAGCATACATTTAGCATTGCAGTCAATAAAAATAACAGAAAAAAAAATACCTGAATTCATTACTTAAGCACTTTGGCAAAATTTATTTATTAAACAAACTATAATTGTTCATTATGCCTGCATAAATTTAAAGAAATGCTTATAATGACTACTGTAGTCTTCTGGTAGAAACAATTGTGTACCATCTGCACCTCTTAAAACATTGTGATTAAAAGTTCTGTATTGTTTTGTCACTAAAACAAAGTGAGGAAATGCTGATGACAAAAGGAAATACTTTTTAATGTGCCAGTTCAGGTAAACTGGAAAAATGGGTACATTGTTGGGTACCTAAATCCTACAATTTCACCATCCCACAATTAAAATTATAAATTAACACTAGACAGACAATATGAAAATGTCTCATGAAACCCCAGTCTTTGTGATAATTCTCCCTGCACTATGTGGCAACTGAGTGGTCTTTGGGTACAATAAACAAAGTCTTGGGTCATTTGGAGGTGACCACAAAATTAGACAGTAATTTCTAATCCCATCCCATGCCTTTAATAAGTGACACATCATTGCAGTATAATTTACAAATGTAAATAATAAATACTTTATTGCCTTTCAAAATGGAAAAATAGAGTCATTACGTCCTGCAGAAAGTCTTTGCCACCTAATCTCAGATAGCAAAGCTGAATAAACACACAGCTGCAGTCTTCAACTATTATCTGATCACATTGTCCAGCATCACTTTATGGCTGAATAGGGTCCAGCTAGTGCATTAGCTATATATACTGGTTCTGTGGGAACCCAACAACTTTCATTGCAGCACTTTCTTCCTTCATAGATACAAATACACAGGGTAGGACCACAACTACCCCTTACCTCAGACACAAAATTACACGTTTCCTCATTAAACAAACAGAAACAGGGAAAGAATACTGTTTACAAACTTCACCCACACTGAATGGTACACTCCCCAGGAGCAAGACTGTTCTTTATGAACAATAAATCCGTCTGTTTCATGATTCTTCAGTGTTGAAGAAAATCACATGAAGCAGGAGGAAAGCAAGAGCAAAGTCTAAATCTCATTGAGCCAATAAAACTCTTTGATTTCCAGATTACTGGAAATTAACTCCTATTGAATAGACTTCAAAAAAATCTTTTCCTGATAAAGCAATAAACTTCCTCAGCTATGCCAAGTGCACATATTATTAAGTATGTGACAATGTTCCTTATCACCTGCAATGCTGTGACACTGTGTAAATTGCTACCTTGGAGGCAGTTGATGGTGTAACTTAGAACTGGCATTACACAAGGCTCAATATCAGAGGAAGCACTTCTCACACTGATTTCCAAGGCCCAGCTTCACACTATTTACCTTTCTCACACAGAAATCTGTAAGACAGGCTGGCCACAGCCCCTTTAGAAGCCAAGGAAAATGGATGGTAACTTAGAAATCCAGCTCTTATACCAACTGAGGAGATAACTCTCTCCTTCTCCATCACCTACAGAAAGAACCTACTGCAGCTGAAACCTCCTCCAGTTGTCATGGTACCTGGCTAAAGCTGGGTGAAATCCAGCCCTTCATCTCCTCCTTGTCTTCTAAGCTTATCTCTAATTTTTATTATAGTGTACTGGGCTTTTCCTTGTTAACTGACTACACTCAGACTCTTCAGGGGAGAAATGGTTCAGGGCACAAAAGCTTTCCCTAGTACAAATTCACAAATAATAAACATGCCCTGGAGCCCAGGATGTGTCAGGCTTGCCTGTTTCTCATCAGAACTGAGTTAGTACACAAATAAAAACTTTCGGTCCCTTGTGCATCTATTCAACTTCAGCCCTTAAGAAGCGGAAACTGTAAGAACCCCTTGTCTAATACAAGATTGTCCTCCAACAATTGTGTTGGGCAGCTTGGTGGGAGTTCTAAAAAATAAGTTTTAGATTACTGTTGAAATTCAGACATGCTTCTGATGACTAATGCTTATAACTCACTATCAGAACTAATGAACAGCAAACATATTGCCCAAGTTGTGTTATCTGGCTATTGCAAGACACTATTCTGAACATTTTTGGTATAGAAATGGAGGCTTTGTGAAAAATATCCCCTTATGCTTCTTAAAGTAGACTTGTTGGTTTTGATTTCAAGGGGAATTCTTGCTTGCAGTACGAAGCAGCTTCATTAAAATGGATTCCACACTTCTACCTGACAAGGGTCTTTACATTATTTGATAAATCCAGATACTTAGTTTGCAACTCCTCCTGAAATCAAGAAGCATATCTACCTGAAAGCATCTAAACATGACAAAAGACAAGATCTGCTCCTGTTTTTAGGCAGTATGGAAGGCACAGACAAAACATTTAAGGATTTCCTACAAGGGAAAGAAGAAACCAATGAGTATGCATTTACACCTACTACCAGAAAACCTGGCCATGAAAACCAAACTCAACAAGACATCAGTGTTCAAAGCACCACAGCTTACTTTGAACTCTAGTCTTCAATACAAGTGTACTGAATACTAGTTCTTTTCACTTCTATTCCCATTAACAGAACTAGCCAAGCAGTTTGTCTTAAAACAGTTAAATATGCTGGGGAAAAGCACCAAAACCATGCCAACACTCCTTTTCCTTTTCAAAAATTATAATAAAATGGGTTTCAGGTGAGGCTAATAGGAGCAACAAACCAATTTTATTGACTACTGATGCTGTCTACTTGATTCAAGGACATTTCATTGGATTCATCTTGGTGTGTTTCTTAAAACTGACATAATGTGCTTTCATAAGATTACCATTTTTACCTTACACACATGAAAAACTAAAGCAAAAAAAGTGAATCTCATTGAAAATGGTATCAGTACCTGATTGCTAAAAGACTAATTCCATAGAATTGTGCCAAACCTCAGATGATTTACCAAGCCAGACAAAATGAGGAGAAGTTGCTAAGATGGATGCACCTCAATTATAAATATTCTATAAACAGTAAAGTCTGCATGTGTATCGGGACAAAATCTTCATCATGAAGTGATTCATATTAAATAAATGACAAATTCTTAAGATTTGTGTGGGCAGTAGATATTTAGCATTGATTTGCACCCATGCATGCAGCTCACACTATCTGCCCTTAACTTACCTGGTCAGTAAAGTTTCTAGAACTTCATCAGACAGTGGCAACCTAAAGGACTTGCAAATAGTCCTGCATGTCTCATAGGGCAGCACTCCACATCTGCACATCAAAAAGAGAGGGGTAGAAGTATACATTAGGTATTTTCCAGGTTTGCTTCAAGTGAATGTTTCAGTGAATAGGAAAACACATAAGGAATATGGGGATAGAGGTAAAGAAAGCAAGGTTTTATGAAATTTCACTATTACAAAGTCATGAAACTTGAAGGTCTTTCTCTCCCATACTGAGGGAGAGATGATTCCTTAATGATTCCTGTGATTCTTTACAAAACAAAAAGGGCAAATGAGTGGCATAAAGAATCCAAATCCTTTCTTTTATCCCTAAAATCACTATTTTTCCTCTTTGATTTAAACTTCTGTGTTTTGCCTGTGATGTCACAGAACGTTCAGTGCAGCACCTACAATAAAGAGTCCACACACAAAATGAAAAAGAGGTAAAACGTCTGTCCATTTCTTGTCCACTCTCAAGTTTTGAGAGAGGCTCAACATTACTCATAATATTCTTTAGCCACAACATATCGTTTGCTCAGCAACAAACAGCAGGTCGGTCGGTTTACAAGCAGAGCTTCCAAAATAACAGCTTAGGATAAATAAAGGAAACTTACTTTTCACGGTCGTAGTACACAAACACTGCAGACAGTTGATCAAAATTTTCGAAGCTATTTTTCTTCAGTTTTTCATGAGCCCCTGCAAGGAGGAAGGTGAGGTCTGTTTGACAGTCATCTCTCACACCGTAGTGACGTCCAAGAGTCATAATTTCGTGTTCTGAGAAGGCTCCGTCAGTGACGCTGACTATCCAATTTCTGCTCACAAAAACAACGTTAGTTTTAAACAAATGAGTTAAAACCAATCACTAAATTTGTGGGAGGAAGAATGTCCATATTTCCTCAGCAGTTGGCTATAATGCAAAAATACATACTAATCATGACTGAAGAGTTTTACAAGAGATGTCATCCTGGTATGGAATATTAGCAGAGCGAATTTTGTCATTGCATTTATACAACAAGACAGTGAAATAACAAGGTATTGCTCTGTTTTGTTCCTAATTGTATTTTGCATTCTGCAGCACATGGTTAATTCTCTGTAAACACAAAGCATGCACAACAACAGCAGTATAAAACACAAAGAGAGAAATAACAATGGCAGAGGAAGTTCACAAAGCATTGTGAAAGCTGGGCCTGATGGGCAGCTTCAGGGAAAAGCAGAAATTGGTCACAGAGAGAGGAAGAAAATTACATTCAAATTGTAATTACAAACCCTCCTGAAAAGAATGTAAGACTGGAGGCAGCAGCAAGACCAGTTTAAGCTTGGACAGTGAAAGCAGAGAATCCTACCCCATGCAGGGATGAGCCTGAGATGTGCTCTCCCAAGACTGCATGTGCTGCTCAGATGAAGCACAGTCCAAGGCAGAAGAAATGTTCCCGAGATCCATCTGATAGGCCAGAGCTGGCACTCACTGTTAGTCCCCTCAGCTGTAAAAGTTCTCTTGTCAAACCTGGCTTAGTGTAACTACATTGGCTCTATGATCCCAAACATTTGCCCCTGGTCCACTCACGTTCAACAAGATTTTTTTATCAGCAAGCATCAACGTAGGCCTATGTGTCTCAATTAAAATTAGATTAATTACATATAATATTTCTGGATAAACTGCATTATGAATAAACTTCAACATAATTGCTGATGCAACTAGTGCTGTAACTTGTGGTACCCTTGAGGATACTGAATCACTGTGATTACACACTGATCCTTGAAAACAATCGAAGAAATTAGTAGTGATTCACAAAGTTCTGACCCAAGACTCAAACTGCTGGCTGCAGAATACTTAAATTGTTGAATTAATCTGGTGATGGGTCTCTTCACATCCACATGTGACCTGAAAGCACAGAAACTTAGGACCCTTCCAAATTTGCAAAATTTTAACAAGGAACATAATTTTTCACTTGCATCCTCTCAGAGGCTCGTGTAGTCCTGTTCAAATGAAGGTATCCCTCTATATAATATGATTGCACTTACACAGCTATTAAAAAAAGAATGCTAAACACTGTAGAGTGTCTACTTTGATTCAACTGCTGCTTTTTTCATATTAAATAAATCAGAACAATCCTTTACTTGCAGTGGCAGGAAATAAATACAAGAAAAAGACAAGTTGTTGACAGAAGCAAAGTCCACTTGAGATCATGCAAACTTAATGACCAAAACTTAGTCCATCTACTGATACTATCATTATCTTGTCAGTATTGTTATGCCACTTACTGAATATTATTATTTATACTGCAGCAGCACTCAGAGATCCAGTCAAAACTGGAGTCTCTTTCTTGCATCCTGCAGTAATACTACTGCAAACACAAAGAGGAGGACAATGCTGCCTGATAAGCCTGGCACTCCCAATCCGTGGGCTGGCAGAGCTGGAAGCATGGAGATAACATCAGCCACCAGAACATTTCCACAGACTGGATTTCCATACATGGTACAGATTTTTTCCAGTGTCGGGATTTTAAAAGTCTTTTATTTTCTCAATCCAGTCAGTGACAATCAAATCACCAGAACCCACAGATAAAATTATTGTCTCATTTGGGAACTAGGGAATATTTTAGTGATTGCCAGGGACTAATGATTGGAACTCAAGACTTACAAACAGAATTAAACTCTAAACATCCAAACTCTTCCTGACAAAAAGAAACAAGCTGCAATAATTTTTCCCACAGCTTTGCTATCTTTTGTTTTACTTTTTTTTTGTTCTAGAAGATTAAGACAGATTGCAATCTGAATTTATTACAGAAAGAACAAATAATAGTTAACTGCTTAAGGGAGCTGCTTCTCAAGCTGAATTGAAGATAGGCATCCTTGTTAGACCCACATGGCTCTTTGTCTATAAAAGCAAACAGTCTTGCCAGTAGCTTATGGGAAAAAATAGACTGGAGAGGGCTGTGTGATGCACAAGCATCTAAGTTTTAGTTATTCTTTATTCTCCTTTTAACAAAGCTTTCAATAGTTTTAATGATAGTTTAAGGGGTGGCTTCAGTGTACATCATATATTTATTTTCTGGATGAAGTACCATAGATTTGGATTCTCAAAGCAGTTGAAGTAAATTGTGTAATTATAATACTGCTTCGCTACATCATAATTCTAGGTGTATTTTTAAATGCAGCTCATATAAAATTACATAGGTAGAAAGGAAGAAATCTGAACAGCCAAATTCAGAGCACAGTGAAGCTTTAGCTGTATTTAAGATAAGAAAAGAGGATTATCATTGAAGCTGTCACAAAGATAACTGCCTGTACTAAAAATAATCATTTGTAGCTATTTACAATCATCAAATGCCATGGCAGACTAAAAATAAACAGTGATGTACACAATAAAAGAAATGAAAGAAAAATACATACTCTATTCACAGAAAAATATCTTTGACTTTTCATAGATGCAAAGAAGTGCTCTTGTCTTTGTCATCTTTGTCATTAAAAATACTTCTTTCATTCTAAAATAATATACATGTTTCCTGTTAGACCCCCTGTCTTCTCTCTGCAGGAGGGATGGAGGCCATTAGTGGGTGTTCAGACTGGCCCAGGTGAGTATTGAGGCCAAGAAAACCTTTGTCACGTGGGTTCTCCAGCTCTATTGCTATGGAGAGGGCTACTGCATTTTTTGTTGCTGAAGCAAAGTCCCTCAATACCACAAAATTAGACACATCTCTCTCCATGCCACAGAATTCCACCACCTTAAATTAAACAGCTGGGCTGTTCACAGCTGCACAGAATACGGCCATGATTAAATTTACACCCAACTGAGCCTCTTTTTGGTAAAACAAAAATCTTTCCCTGATACTTAAAAGCAGAGTCCTCTCTTCCAAAAGTGTGCTTCCCTGACTTCCTCATGCAAATGTTCCAAACCTTTGACCTGCTCTTCATGCGTGGACAAAGTTTTGCAGATGATTATTTCATAACTTAAATTAAAGCCATAATTATTTGATTTTAAATAGCTACTGTTTACATAAATTAAAACCCTTCTCCAAGTGCTAAAAACTTTCTCCAGATAGAGATTACCTTTCAATTTTCTCCCCTTCTTACTCTAGTAATAACATTTTCCCTCTTAGTGCAATTAACAATTCAAACTCTTGCTTCTGTTGAGTAAAATATCTGGGTTCAGAAATATTTTGACCAGAAGCTGCCAATATCTGTGGCCTTAGTTTAAATCTTACCTATTAAACACTTATTTTTCATTTCTAAATAGCAGCTTGTTTTAATTTCTCACTACTTTCACTTTGAGTTGCTGGAAGAATCTTCAGCTGATCTATTGTTTTTCTGAGATATTTCTGAAGCAGTTTCTGCCTTAACATTCCTATGGGGATGACATTCCAAGCAATATATACATCTACTTGTACGCTTTAGTTATTATGACACTTCCTAAATACACAGTATATTACTTCTGTGAAAACCAAATTCTTTTAAGTAAAATTTTCTCCTCTGTTCCACATAATTAACTTTACCCAAAACAGTTCATATGCTCAAGTATTCTGGCTGTGGGATAAGCTGAAATCAGCTTGTATCCAAGCATGATTTCCTTTTTCAAGTATCTATATATTTGTCCATTGCCATATCTGGATCACTGCCAGAATTCAGATTCCTGCTCCCTCTATCTATGCTGAAATCACTATCCAAGTATCTCACTACTGCTTTCCAGTCTTTTTTAAACATGCTTACCACTGCCTCCTGTAATTTCAACACACCCTGGTTCTACCAAGACTTTTTTCTTCATCAGTGATTCAAAACCCAAATAACATCATTTTTGGGAGGCAACACAGACATTCCTCCTTTAATTTCAAAACTACTAATTAATTTGTTTGACTATTGGAATGGACTTTTCTTTATATTTTGGTGTATATATTACTGCTGACTTGTGCCCTCTTCACAACACCTCGTGCCAGCTCCACAAAAAGTAGACAGATTTCAGTTGTGCTTTTCAGCTTACTCAAAACTATCACATTTCTCTTTTTTTTTTTATTTTTTCATTTTCTTTTTCACAATCTCCAAGTAAATGCAAAACAAATCTGTGCCATTTGTCAGCTAAAAAATGGAAAGCATGAAAAACCAGCCATGCTCTAGACATTTTGGGGGAATGTGCCTTCACTAAGTATTAGAACCCGAAATCCACTGTCTTACCTGAAAGTGTCATAGTCAATGACATTGGTCTGCTCAGGGTCAGTAGTAGCAAATGTCTTTCTGATTTCTTTGGAATGAGATTCCGTCTTGTCCTTCAGTCTCATGAGGAGGACACCAACATCAGCCACAGGGAACTTAAGAGAGGAAAGCAAGACAGAGATTATAAACACCCAAAGGATGGGATGCCATCCAGAGGGACCTGGCCAAGCTCAAGAAGTGGGCCATGGGAATCTCAGGAGGTTTAACAAGACCAAGTGCAAGGTGCTGCACCTGGGTCGGGGCAATCCCTGGTATCAATCCAGGCTGGGAGATGAGCAGATGGAGACCAGTGCTGGGGACAAAAAGAAAGATGGAGCCTAGAAAAAAGATGGAGAGGGACTTTTTACAAGAGCATGTAGTGACAGGATAAGGGGGAATGGCTTCAAACTGAAAGAGAACAGATTTAGATTAGATATTAGGAAAAAATTCTTTACTGTGAGGGCAGCAAGGCCCTGGCACAGGTTGCCCAGAGAGGTTATGGCTGCCCCATCCCTGGAAGTGTTTCAGGCCAGGTTGGATGGAGGTCTGAGCAACCTGGTCTAGTGGAAGGTGCCCCCACCCATGGTAAGGATGTTGGAATGAGATGATCTTTAAGGTCCCTTCCAACCCAAGCCATTCTATGACAAGCATTCTGCAACCAACCAGGCATGTTGTCAAGATGTAGGGCAATACTGAACTGCTGAGTATTATTAGTTTCTTCCTTTTCTTACTTCAGATTTATAAATCAGCACTGAGTTAAGTTTGGAGGGAAGCTTGCTAGGGAAAAAAAAATTGCTTCCTACCAAGAACGTAAACAATCAAACAAAAATCATCAGATCATGCACTCTCAGAAAGTTTATCCCAGCAACATAAAAGGACATCCACTTTTGCTTCAAACATTGCATTGTTAAAGCAGAAGTGGAAACATTTAATGTACAGTTCTAATAACCTGGTCCTCATTTTATGTTAGTGCATCTCACTGGATTCTCAAATAATAAATCTCATTATTAAAAGATTAGTTAATCTTTTCACCATTGGTTCCAATTAAATGTTCCAACAGCTAGGCTCATTCATATGGGACCACATTGTCTTAAATACTCATAATTAGCAGATTGGAAATTTCTTAGGAACCAATTTTTCCTGTTGTGTATAAGAATGCTTAAATGCTTATTTCTTTCTAAATAGGCCATTAAAATAAATTTGAACTCATATTAAACAGAACTGGAGCACTGTAGTTTTCAAGCTATATTCAGATTGTTGCATTAGTGCTCTAACAAGGGTTTATTTGCTAAACTCATTTTTAACATAAAACATATAAGTATTTAGTCATTAAATTGGGGTTGAGTTCAAGTATGATTATCTGAGATGTCCTTATATCTGTCATGCTCTACTTACCTTAAAGGCAGAATGAATTGTCTGAGAATAGTTTTCTCCCATTTATTCCAGAAAGCAATGTGGGTTTAACTAGCAATTATTTGAAATTTGGTATGAGTCACACTAAGGGCCAGGACACAGGAATTGTGCCTCGCTCCCAATTATGCTGAAGTGTGTCTACAGCTTTGTGTCAGTCCAAAGCAATCTAGAAAAGAGTATTTAAAGTCCCTATGACACTGCCAGAGCAGTACAGATTGATCCAAGGTTAATCAATACATCAGTGGTTGCAGGTTTTTCTCAGATTTAGAGAAGACAATTTCTGCCTATGCCAAAACTCAAGGTGCAGCCTTGGCAGGCGCTGTGCAAGGCAGTGGTGTGGAACAGCTGGACCAGCTTTAGAGACAGCAACATTTCCAGTCCCCTCCCAGACAAAGCAAGGAACAGGCACTGAGAAAAGACTGAGCAGAAGGACTCAGTGAGCAGAGTATTTAAACCGTTCTGTCTTCTCCACATTATCAAAACAGCTGGTTTTACATCTTTTTTTCTAAACCACATATTCCAAACACCTACATAGATACTGAGTATCTGAGTAGCATGGCAATGACTTTACCCACTTTCCCTCTTCTCATGTAATTGCTGACACATCAGCATGTAGGCACACTCCAGTTTTGTTTGATTGTCTTGCCCAAGTCAGAGGTCATCATGCTGGATTCGATGGAAGTAAAATCCCCTTCCATGTTTGTGCTGCAGTAGGCAGCAAAGCTAGAACAATGAGACAGTTTCAGAGACGTTTAATTCCCTGCCAAGGAGGCACAGTGATTCCTTAATTCAAACAGTCCTTCAAAGACCTGGATAATACCAGTAGGACTGTGCACAACACACATGGTTTGTTTTGCAAGCAAACTGGCACTTTCCAAATAAATACTTTGTCCCTCAAATCGGAAAAGAAGTGCTGAAAAGTTCTGAGTTAGACATTTAAAGTTACTTTCAGTACAGGTAGTAGTCAAAATGATACGACTCGGTGATTTTTCTCTACTTATAACTTAAAAACAATACAACAAGTACAATTTTGAAACAGAAAATTGAAACTTTCACAATATGGCGTCAAACAAATTTTCAATATCCACCTGCACTATGATTACCAATCAAAATTTCATCTAAATTACCATTTGCCTATGGAACTGTGGTCAAAATGGCAATTTCTAGAAGAAAAACATTCCGTATGGATTTCTTTCATCAGTTTTCAAAATCATACTGATGTGTCGTGCTGAAAGAAAACTTCCGTCTATTCAGAAGGAAAGTTATTTATTTTCAAATTTTAGAAACAACTGAAAAATAGTGATCTTTAAATTGTTCCCCCTTCTTTAAACTATCTTCCAGCTCTGTTCTTCTCTTATAACTACTGAAGTTGTTGTGATTTGAGCATGTGACCCCTTGATGAACTGAGGCAAACAAGGTGTGTCCTTACCTCTGGAGCTCTAGTCAAAGGATGTGAATGAAGAAGCTGTCATTGGGAGAATCAACCTTTTTTTTCCTACCAGCTGCTTTAAAATCTTAATTGTGAAAAGAATGTTTCAAAATTCACTTTAATGAAGTATTTCCAATGTAGCCTCTTCCTATTTTTCAGGTTTTATTTTGTTAATGTCCAATCATTCAGTTTGGAAAACTAAGACTTTATCTGTTGGATCCAAGATACTCAATACAAACAAAGGTTCCAAGGAACATTTACTAATCTAATGATGTGCTGTGTTTTGGAGGATATCTTTGGTTTTGATTCTACTAGAAGGTGAAACTGTCCAGCAGTAAGGACACATAATGTATAGAGCTTTCTATTTTACTGCTTAAAGCATTTAGCAGCCTTAGTATTTTACATCCACAAGCACTTTGCAGATATTCCTCGTTATTCCAGGGAAGGCAGGTGGTGCTAATCCCCATTAATTTACAAAGAAATTGCACCATTCTCATAAAGTATACATCAGCAGAAGCACCCCAGCTTTCAATTTATTGTTGCTCTCCCCTCTGAAGGCAACGCCAAACTCAGTACATGCTGTAAGTCTGAATTCCTGTGATATGAATTTCTAATATTACAAGGGAAATGTTTCAGCAGAAAAATAAGTATGAACCCAAAAAATCAAATCAAGAAATAAAACAGCCTCATCAGTAAGACCAAACTGGATGTGCTCACATCTTGAGTACTGTGTACTGCTCCAGTCTCCACATCTCAGAGTTACTTTGCAAGCACAGACTAAAAAGGGTGAGAGTCTTCAACTGGACAGGACCAGGCTGAGTGGGAAGGATGTCCTAGATTTACAAAACTATGAAGGTGGTGCATAAGGTGAATAGGGTTCTTCACCACACCAGAACTGGCATTGAAACTAGTGGGAGGTTGCTTTAAAACAGATTAAAAAATACTTCTTTTATCAGATATTTGTTTTTCATAGCAGGCAGTGAACTTTTCAACTTGCTACCACAGCAAGTTGTGGAAGCTACACAGTAGCTGTAGGTTCAACCAGGGTTACATCAACTCAGGGACAAGAGGTCCATGAACAGTCTCAAGAAGGAATAGGCAGGGATATACCTTCTAACAACCCCTCATAGAGCATGAGTGGATTCTGAGAAAGGAGAGGGGAATGGACAGTAAAGAGTGGCCAGACGTGCATGCACTCCTTGGCTGGCATCTCCTAAAACCATTGCTAGGCAGAGAGCACTGGGCTGTGAACTTTGGGTGAGGAAACTGGGTACAAATAATTCAGAAAAATGTATAGCTAAACCACAGTCCTTAAAGATAATAGAAAGCAACAAGAGCCTGCTTCACCTCATTTGCATTCTTCTCCATGTAGCTGAACGTGTACTCATCAGCATCCACCAAAAGAAAGCTGTGGCCATGGAAACAAACTCTGGCTCCAACAAACAGATCACGAGCCTTGTAGTATTCAGATAGCTCACTCTTAAAGAGTTCCTGCCCAGGCTTCTTAATGCGACCTCTGTCCAAGAACCTCCCACCAGGTATCCCTGTGGGAAGAGAATTTAAAATAATTAATTGTGGATTTACTTACAGAAAACAAACAAACAAAAAACACACAAGAAAAGCACCAAAGCACCAACCAAAAAAACCACCCCAAAACAGATGATTTGTATTTAAACACCAGTTTTTGTTCTCCAGTTTCTTGTCTCATAACACTCTCTCTCTTCCCCTCCCTCTCCTTGCTGAAAGGACTGTCTCTGCCAGTGTCCACAGCAACAGTTACATTGTGCATATTCTGTGACATGTCTCATTTGAATGCCTGCCAAACACCTTCCCCGTTTTTGTTTTCTTTAAAACGGGACAGAAATGTGCCTCCTCAAATCTTTCCCACAACCCTGTTGACAGCCTTGGAACTGACCCTTGAGAAACACAAGACGCAAAAAGTGAGATGCAGGCAATTATCCCTAAAGTGTTAAAACCAAGAAAAGGAAAAAAAAAACCACAACTTCAGAGAGCACTGTCCGAAGACTGTGGATTTCAACTTTTTTTTAAGGGCTTTTGAATTTTTTAAAAACATAGGAGTGACATGTCTTTGTCTTCCACACACTGTTCTGCCAATGCAATTTAATTGTGATCTGCTCTTTCCTTTGTGAGGTGGGTATGTCACATGATTTCTTTAAACACTATAATGATTTTATTTGTGTCACTAGAAACCGCACGTGGCACTCAAGGGTAGGTAAGATACTAAAAGCAACATTTCACTTTCCAGTATTATCTTCTGGTGCACCACAAGATTGCTCTGCATGTACCAAGATTTCTAGAAAACATTCTGTCACACGTTTGGTTTCACTGGGATATGTGCCCTACAACAACTCTGAGGTTTGTTTCCTGTTGATATTTGAGCTTCCAAGCCAACAGCCAAAAGCACACTTCAGTAACATTTAATGACACCTTAATATCAAGTAGTGATGCAAGTCCAATAAAAGGCTGATGAACAGTGTAATAGGCACAAATGAATGTGAAACCCAAACTACTCTTCAAACCAGAATTTGGAGCAAATGTCTGTCTTAATTGCTTTATTAGCACCACAAAAGCAAAAGAGAAAAAAATACACTATGGTAGTGGTCAGATCCAGCTTGAACCAAAAAACAATTCTAATCACTAGAGCGACTCTAATCTTAACACATTCCTTTTCACCCAGCTATTACAACAAATACAAAATTTTAGGTTATATAATCCTGGCAATTGTTTTTAATATTTAACATTTCTCTGTAAGATTGGAACTTCACTCTCACCTTTCTACTTCCTTGCAATTGTGCACTTTAATTGGAAACTTATCTTAATACTTCTGTCCCATAATTGTTTTCTAAATGTTATAGGTTAGTACACTACAAGTGGTATAAAGAAAAATGACTGAAAATATCTCATTAAGTTAGAGATTTTGCACTGAAACCTGATAAGGAGTTCTGATGGAAATCTATAAGAGCCAGGCTCAAAGCACAAAATAAACACCACAACGAAAGACTCTCTTCCATTAAGATCAGATCAGAGTTTGCAGGTGTTTGTACAGCTGTTGGCTGGGTCTTACACTGAGTAAAAAAAGGGGATGTGATCCTCTGCATGGGGAGCCAAAGTTCTCATGCTTTGACCCCCATCTCAAGAAGCGCTTCAAGATGTCCAGCCCTGTGGATTTCACAGAGTTTCACAGTGTTACTAACAGTGTGAAGTACTTCTCTGCAACCTTCAGGTTGCTAAACTCACATAACTAAGAGCAACTTATTACTTCCATTTTAGGATTGAGATCTGAAGCATTATTTGCCAGTTTGTACCAGTTCGTGTAAATAAAAAGGCAAAACCTCTGGACCTGTGCACAGAAGAGATGGTCAGGCTATTTTCCATGCCTTACTCCTTTTCCTTAGCCACTCTTATCTCACTTCTGCAAACCCTTGTCATTCTTAACATTGAAGAAACTCATTCACTTTTCTTTCAGACATGACTAAAATGAAGGAGGGATAGTGAGAGAAGAGAAAGGAAGAAGAAAGAAAAGAAGAAAGGTGGGAACAAAGAAACTTCTGCAGTCCCAGGCCTCCTTCCAACTGCTGCTGTGCCTTCTCTACCCCCTCCCTACTCCTTGTCCTGTCTCTTCAATGCAGCATTGCACAATATATAAATAATTGTACGTGTATTTAGCTGCAACAAAAGAAGTTGCATAAACTACAGGCCACTCAATGGCAGGAAACAAGTAAAATAATGATGACAGGACACTGCTGCCATAAGGAGTGATAAATCTTGATGTTGTAGTGAAGCAGGAAACACTGGGAATGCTCAATGAAGCCCCAGGCAAGTACTCTACCCATCTTCAAAACACTTCTCAGAGAACTGCTTGTAATTTAGTTGGAGGTGATGCTCCTATATATGCATTCATAATATAGTTGGATGCAAGCAGAGATGCAATCAGAGGTTTTTTGGATTGAAAAGACCCAGACATTCCCAAAAATCCCACTCTTATGAGGGTACTCAAAATTACTTAGTAGGGCCACTGGCACAGGAAATGTTCTCTAGGAATACAGAAGGCTCTAGATATTCATCACACCTTCATTTTTTATGGATGTGATGTTCATAGCTCTGAAAAGTATTAATATCAGAAGTCATTTTCAGCAAAGGCTGAAGTGTAGGGTCTCAGGAATACTCAGTCCTTAACTGCAAGTGGGGTAAGGGGACCTCAGAAAGTCAACTGCTGGCACCAGAGCCTGAAGCAAAGGGGAGGGGACAGTCCTCCCTGGGCCAGTCCTTGCTGTGACAGTGAGAACAGGGCAGGACTGAGCACAGTGATGTGGTCACTGTTGCAGCAGTGCCTGAAGTACCACACAGGTGCTCCGTGCCAAGAAGCTGATATAGGGCAATTCAGGTAGTTCCACAAGAGCATAACATGGTAACTGAGGAAACCTTCTATCACTCTTTTTCCCTTGTCTTTGAGAGAATGTGATTTTCTGATTTTTTCCTCTCTCTATGGGTTTATCAGAGGACAACAGTAACTTCTAACAGTCACTCCTCCGATACCACATGCTAAGAAGTGCCAGAGCCCTTCTGGATGTTAACTGCTCTGAAGCTGCTGCTGCACAAGTTTTGTGGCCTCCTCAGGAACACACCAATCTCTCCAACAGGGTCATGCTTAGCCAAAGCTTCCCTCTCTCTCTGAGTTACAGAATGACTTCCGTGTGCTGTGTCCTTCCATCCGTGCACAAGACACTTCAAGGAAATAAAAAGATGCTTGAAAATCACAAAACCTTTCATATTCTCAGTTGGAGGCAGCCTACAACAGACCACAGTGGTCTAAAGAATTAAACCACGACAACATTTGGCGACCATGCTCCTGTAACAGGATCAAGCAACTGAGAAGTAACAAAGCATTTGTCACTTAAACACTGGCAGTCTGGCTCTTGGGATTCAGTTCAGTATTATACACACACACACATACAGACTAGCACTGGGCAATCCTCACTCTTTACATGCTCAACACTCCATGATTAATGATAAAGTATGTTAAAAAGTATCACAGTTGTTTGGTTTTCATAAGCTTCTTCTATACAATGGATGCTGCAGAAGTTTCATAACATGATTTTGCAAAACAAAGGATTTAGTCTTTCATTCTTGATGTCTTATATTTCCTGTCCCTATTTATCATCCATTACAATACAATTCTTGTATGTTATCCACAACAAAAGTAAGTGTTTAAAGGCCAGATTTTCAAATTAAAAAGTAATAAAAGCTCTAATGCATTAAACTTGCAATTCCCAAGGGCTACTGTGAAGTACTGTCATGTAATGAACAGTGTAGTTCTGAGTGAGGAAGAACATGAATCACTACGACATACAGCTATGCAAGATAATGCAGTAGACCTGCTGATGTAATTCCCATTGCTTTTGAAAATCCACATCCCTGCTTCTGCTAGTGCTGAGTCTGGCCACAGGGTTCACTGGAAGCTCTAACCAAATGAGCAGGGAAGCTGGGACTGATCGGAGGCACTACTACATCTTACCTGTGTTTCGCTCTGTATATTCAAAAACTGAGATGGTGTCGTCGCTCAGGAAGTAGGAAATAACGAATTTCCGATCCTTGTCAATAGGATCTTCTGTGATGAATTTTGCACCGAAGCGCAGCGTGTTACTTTCCATGCCATATCTGAAACAGGCAAAGGAAGAGCTAAGAAGTCAAAAACAGAGCATGTGAAAAGTTTTCACCCCTAAGAGATGCCTTCTCCCGAGTTTTGTAACATACATTAATTGTGTTATTCCTGGACCTAGAAGGGAAATGGCCTAAGATTCACTACTTCATCAAAAACCATTTTCAGCTTAAATTAACAGAACCAGCTGGAGTCAGCCAGATAGAAAGGAATAGTTTTAAGGGGAAAATTATTTCTCTGCCACAAGTCTGGAATGAATTTGTATTCAAGTTCAGTTGCAAATCAAGTTCCAAGTTTCTTTCCAGAAAATTTAGAAAACATTTAGAACGCTTTTAGGTAGTATGTATATTTTCAAATCAAATTCTGAATAGCACGTCATACCAGGATTATCTCCACAAATTCAGGTCCACCAGATGATCTTACCAGTTGGATATTTGTTAAGTGACTGGGTTTTAAATAATTTGCAGCACCTGTATGAATATATTCCCAAGCCTTTTTCTAACAGCTTTCCTCTTTTACAGGGGATCTACAGGTGAATCTTTAGCACAAGACTTTGCTCTTTTTGTTAGGCTTCAACAACCACTGCCTGACAAACCATTTCATAATGAAAAGTAAAGGGTTACAGCATTAAAAGTGCTACAGTAAATTCAGCAGCCAAAAAAAGTATCAGAAAGTCAAACACAAAACCAAATCTGTGTTGGACTGCTGGGTCACACAAAATTCCTGATTAATACCTGGACTAAGACCTCCATCAAACCCCCTCTGAAGACAGTAGAGGAAAGAAGGTAGGGGATGAGAAGGTCAGAATATTTGCCTTCTCCAAAGAGAAATTTTGCAGAGTTTGCAGCAAATTGAAGTACCACATCGCTAACCCAGTCCTCATGCACTTGTCCCTTAAAAGCCTGATGAGTTGCATATTTTGCTGAAAAAAAATTACATCCCTACGTAGCATTTATCTCCTTCACAAAAATACACAATTTAAAAAGTTGAAATTATTTTTCACACAAAATACCTGTCTTTAACCAGGAATTTCCTGTAATCTTTTAGGGGAGCCTGGGGAAGCAGCTTCTTACAGGAGTTCAGAGAATCCTCTTCGGAACCAAATCCATTATAAGGGGGAACAGGTTTTTCTGGTTCTGGAGGTGGTGGAGTCTTAAACTGAACTGGGGTGAAATCCACTACAACAAAGACAGCAAGACTTATTTATTACTGATGTGATGAAGCCATTCTACTAAGCATTTAAACTTCCAATATAAATACTTATTAGCCTATTTGTGTAACAGAGCACTGATCAAAGTCAAACCAGGATCCCTCCTACTGTTACAGGGTAGAAAAAGACTCCATTGAGCCGACAGCAAAATTATTGTTTCTTCAAGGGTTTCAGGATTTCATCTATAATCTTAAAATGTTTGAAAAATATCATTAAGATACACAGACAAAAAGAAAGATAAATATAGTTTCAAAATGGGATAAAATAGTAAATTAAAAATCCTAAATTAATTTTTCAGTTTTATCCTTTGAGACAACATGATTAAGTAAATAATTGGCTTACGAGTTTCCTGCCCTGTGCTTTCAACCAGAGGAAAATAAATACATGAATAAATGAAATTTTATTCATTATTTAAAGCATACATATATAAGAAGTCTTTGGTACATTGAAGCCAATCACTTCAGTCCACATCTCATTATATCCAGAGTTTTGGAAGCTTTGTTTTTCCTCATTTTCCCAGTCTCAAATCTTTCCCTGCAGTGATCAATGACAATCCCAGATACACAGCAGGAGCTCTCCTGATTCAGCAGAGGCGTGCCTGGTCAGGGACCTGCACTCAATTCCCATAAAAGTTGCTCCTAAAAGCACTGCTTTCCTGACCCTCCTTATTCCTCTGTTGGTGAAAATCTTGCTGTACCATTTGGCCCCTTGTTGCACCCCGGCACTGCCCTTCCACGGCAGGACAGCTCCCAGCTTCCAGTGGGGTTCACATAAAACTGAACAGCAACACAGTCTGCTGCTTAAATGAGGTTAATGAAAAATGGAAAAAAAGTAACTTGTATATGGGAAAAAGTAAATGGGCACACCTGAGGAAAATGAAGACCTCAGCCATGGGAACACAGGGTCAGTCATGTTGGGAGGTCTCTAGTGTGGTCACCTGCTCAGCACAGGGTCAGCCCCAGGTCAGACCAGGCTGCCCAGGGCTGTGTCCAGTTGGGGCTCAAAACCTCCCAGGGCAGAGCCTGCACAGCCTGCCCCAGTGAATAAAGTTTTTCCTGATATCCAGCTCTGACACTCTTGTTTCCACTTACTCCTGTTGTCTGGTGCCTCCTGCCATGTACCCCTGAGAAGGGCCAGGCTGCCTGGTCTCAGCACCTCCGCATGGGCGGGCACAAGTGGCCACTCAGGGCCCTTCCTGGGCTGAGAAAACCCTGCTCCCCAAGTGTTGCTCAGCCCTGACTGTCCTGGGGCCTGCCTTGAACTCACCCTGGCTGGTCTCTGTCTTTCCTGGCATGGCAGACCCAAAATGGGACACACTACCTTGATTAGGTCTCACGAACACGGAGCAGACGGGAATAAGCACTTTCCTCGATTTCTGGGCAGCCCAGGTTCCAGCTGGCCCTCTTTGCTGTGGCCTCAAGCCCAGCCTGCTGCCCCCCACAACCATCAGAGCCCTTTCTGCACCAGCACAGGTGCAATAAGAGGGTCAGAGCCAACTGGCACAGAACTGTCCATGTGGAACAGTATCACCTCACACTGGGGTGGGCTGGAGAGGGAGAGCTGGCTGGGCTAGTAAGTGAAAGACAAACACATGAGCCAAACTGGAAGAAGATGGATAACAAACCACAGCCCAGGAGGCAAAGAGTGATTTAAGTGGCCAGTGCATAAAAGCAGATCCCATGAAATAAAGGCTTTTTTTCTTTAAAACTTAGCTTTTCTATCCAGAACAGAGGAGAGATGAATAACCTAAACTTGTAACATGGGTTTTAGTGCAAATAGAGGAGGATGACAAAATCACTGTCACTTGGAACACTGGTTTGTGATTAAAATGTTTTAAACATGGCTATATTAGAAGATCAAAGCACAACACTCAAGATCTGACTTGCAGCAGTGTGAGTTGAAAAATAAAGCAAGTGTTCAGATGTCAGAGTTTTTCTTTAACTTGAAAATACGAGATCTCCATTGGCCTTTGCCTCTTAGAAGAACATGGTCTGACTCAAAAAGCTGGTACTTTCACCTAAATCAGTCAAAAAGGGGTTCTGCAGAATCACGCTAGGATTTTTCTCCATAAAAACACAAGCTCATGTGCAAAAAAAAGTCCATTTGGAAATGTTTAAAGTCATCTTCACCATGAAAGGTGTAGACATGCACCAAAATCACAGAATCACGGAATGGTTTGGGTTGGAAGGAACTTTAAAGATCATCTAGTTCAGGGGCATCTTCCACTAGATCAGGTTGCTTAGAGCCCCATCCAGTGTGGCCTTGAACACTTCCAGGGATGGGGCATCCACACCTTCTTTGGATAACCTGTTCCAGTGCCTCACCCCCCACACAGCAAAGAACTTCCTCCTAATAACTAACCCAAACCTATTCTCTTTCAGTTTGAAGTCATTGCCCCTTGTCCTGTCATTACATGCCATTGGAAATGATCTCTCTCCATCTTTCTTCTAGGCTCCTTTCAGGTACTGGAAGGCCACAGTTAGTTCATCCAGAAGACTTCTCTTTTCCAGGCTGAACAAACCAAATTTTCTCAACCTCTCCTCGCAGGAGAAGTGCTCCATCCCTCTGATCATCTTAGTGGCCTCTTCTGGACTTGTTCCAACAGGATGATGTCTTTCCTATGCTGGGACCCCAGAGCTGGATGCAGCATTCCAGGTGGGGTCCACCTGAGCAGAGCAGAGGGGCAGAATCACCTCCCTTGACCTGCTGGCGTGGGTTTTTGATGCAGGTCAGGACATGGTTGAATTCTGAGCTGCAAGTGCACATGGCTGGGTCATGTCCAGCCTCTCATCCACCAGCATCCCCCAATGCTTCTTGCCAGGGCTGCTCTCCACCTGCTCATCCCCCAGCCTGGGGTTGCTCCAACACAGGTGCAGCACCTTGCACTTAATCTTATTAAATCCTATTAATCCCGCGAGATTCCCATTAAACTTCGTGAGATTCCCTATTTTCTACATACTGCTTGTCACCAAAATACCACCTTTTCACGGTGCCACAGCATGCCACTGATTACAGGCAATTCTTGATACCGCAAACAAGCAGCCTGTAAATCGGCATACACGGAGGACGAAAGCAAACCCCGATGCCCATAGGTACTGAACTCCAGGGGTACCACGCGGGATTCCCCGCAGGATTCCCATCGCATCGCCGGGAAGAGCGGCACCGGGAAGGGCGGCGGGCGGCGGCTCCCGCGCTCCCGCAGCGCCATCCAGTGGCAGCGCGGCAGGACGGCGGCGGATCAGGGCCTTTGATGCCGCTGATCAACGCGAGCGTTAATTTCTTAATTACGCAACAAGTAACAGCGTATTTTACCGGACACGAGCCCCTTCTCTTTCCTCGGTTGCCGCAGGTCCTGCCAGAAGCGCTCGGAGCACCCTGGACACAGAGGACCAGAAGCTCCTGTGTTTCCGTGCCCGTCGCAGTGTCTGCACATTTACACTTGTGCATAAGGCATTCATTAAGGAACGCTAAAGCATTTCCCTTTTTATGTACTTTAGCACATGTGGATGAAAATTAGATTTATAAACTAGAAGGAAACTACAAATTAGGAGGAATAGTGTGTTGCCCCCCGAGGGTATGTTAAATCCCTCGCAACGAAAGCGTGCAGGACGCGAAGTCCAAAGAGAAGTTCAGCCCTTTGGTTCCCATCCCATCCCTTTACATGAAGTAAAATGACTTGGCTTCATTCATAGAATCATTACTTTGGAAAAGACCTCTGAGATCATCAAGTCCAACTGTTAAGGTCCACCACAAAACCATGTCCCTAAGTGCCACATGTTTTTTGAACACTTCTGAGATGGTGACTCCATCACTTCCCTGGGTGCTGTTCCAGTGCTTGACAAACCTTTCAGTCAAGAAGTTTTTCCTAATGTCCAGTGTAAACTCCCCTGGTGTAACTCGAGGTCGTTTCATCTTGTCCTGTTGCTTGTTACCTGGGAGAAGAGACCAATCCCCATCTGTCTAGATTCACTAAGGAGAACAGTGCAAATATCCAGCCTTGTGCCACCTATATTTTCCAGGATTTTAGAGGATTATGTATTCAGATTCTCTCCTGTGAGTGAGGAAATTCAGAAGGAAAGTGCCATGGAGAAATACAGTTCACAAAACCAGACAAAACCTCATTTCTGCAACTTGTGAACAGCCACCTACCTGAGCTCAAAACTCATTTCATCTTTGCTCTGCCACACAGGATTAGGGCAGAATGAGACAGGCGCTTACACACAAAATGCATTCCTCTCAAAGGCAATCACTGCTGCTTAAGAAAATTACCTATGTCCAATCTGGAAAAGGAATCAATGCTCTCTTCTTCCAGGTTGCAACATTTTCAATGTGAATTTACAGTGGGGAGAGAGAGAGTAAATTGAAAGTCCAGAATTACAAATTTCTACTTCCAGGAAGAACAGCACAGGTATTTTTCCCATGGACAGTTTCACTCTTTCTTACTGCAGTACACAGGGGTTTATTTCACCTCATATATCAAACATGTACCACATACTTGTAGCTTTCTCACGACATCAAAACCTGAGTGAGATTTGAACAAGCACCGGGAGCTGCAAGAAACAAAACAACTTCAGCCACATCTTTAGCACATAAAAAATTTGCAAAGCCTTCTTAGTTAGAAAAACTAAATTCCTCAAGAAGAATTTGTTGCTGAAGAGGCAGCATTAAACCAGCTCAAATGAGCTTGTCAGCTTTCAGTTTCAATATACACTGTAAGATTTTGGTATACATTGCAGGATTACCTTCTGCCCTCATCAAAGAACTGGAGGAAAACCCTCATGTGCTAGATAAGACCATATTTCAAGGAAGAGTCAAGTGCTACATACTTTGGATTAGAGTGATAACCATACTGAATATCAGTATATAGCAAGCAGGCAAGAAATTCTCCTTTCAGAGGAAGAGTAGACACCTCTGAGCCAAGAAGAGGAGAGAGAAATCCCACTAGACTTGGACAATATAAGAGGTGGTGATAACATGGATTGATGGCATTGCTACCATGCTGTTCTCTATACATATGAGGACGTGTATAATAAACAGTTGAAACATGTTTTTATTGAAAGTCTGTTTCACAACTGAGGTAAGAAGTAAAATAAGAAGGCAATAAAACCATCTTCACAACTTTTATGTGCAGGATTAAAGAAAATTTACTGCTCACAGAACTCCATGCAGCTGAAACATGACAGTGTTTATCCTGATTCAAAGTAAATCTCCATTTACAGAGTCCTACTTCATGACTATTACAGTTACCTGAGGGAAAAAAGGCATCCAAAGGCACACAAGAAAATTTAGAAGCTGCTGCTCAGTCTCCACCACATGTAGTGGAGGGGTTGGACAGCAGAGACACTGACCTCTGACGAGTCTAGTGAAAACTGGCAGCAGGCTTTAATGCCCCCGCTGAGGGGAAAGCAAGGAGTCAGCTGTTATCCAGCAGCAGCTGCCGGGCCAACAGCACACATGGACTGTCCAGCCCATCACCCCACACACTGCTCTGCCCAGGCAGCGGGTCAGAGAGGAGCCTGAGAAATGAGGGGGTGGGAGGGCGAGGAGAGCCGGGACAGGAGAGGGATTGCAGGGTGCCGTGGAAAGGCAGAACACAAAGGCTTGGGAGGTGCCGGCACAGCAAAGAAAAATCAGTAGGAAACCAGATTTTACTGGTTTTGTTCCTTCAGGAGTAATCTGTTATTTAAGAAAGAACACTTTATACTCAACTCTGTGCTAAGATACTGTATTAAGTGAGAAGGACAAGTATCAACTTCCCCCCACTGCACATCAGTCTCTTTCCCATTTCAGCAGGGTGACCACAACACCTACATGGCTATAGAATATTTTTCTCCTCTTCTGAGGCTGCACTAGCAAGTCTGGACAGGTAATATCGCTCATTAATGCATTTTCTCTTGCATTCATAGCACTTCTAAGTTACAGTGATGTCATTAGCTTGCTATTGAAGGGCATTAGCTATGTTTATCCATGGAAAAACTCTGCTTTTCACAAGTATATTAAAACAGGCAAGAAATTCTACTTTCAGAGGAAGAGGAGAGACACCTCTGAGCATTACAGCCAAGAACAGATGAGAGAAATGCCATCAGACTTGAACAATATAAGAGGTGGGAGAAACATGGAGGGATGGCATTGTTACCATGATGGGCTCCATACATAAGAGGACATGTATAACAAACAGTTGAAACCTGTTTTTATT
Source organism: Manacus vitellinus (assembly GCF_001715985.3). Lineage (NCBI taxonomy): Eukaryota > Metazoa > Chordata > Aves > Passeriformes > Pipridae > Manacus > Manacus vitellinus. The sequence goes on along the minus strand of NW_021940813.1, from coordinate 2,998,676 downwards.
GAAAGTCTGTTTCACAACTGAAGTAAGAAGTTCACACTGGAGATATTATAGGATATCATAATCATGATCTTTAAGAGAAAATCTAAACTACTCTTAATTCTCCTAAAGGGCAAATTCCATGGGCAAGCAACTTACGCTGAAACTGCAGACTCAAAAATAAACATCAGCCTCTTTAATGGCTTTGGCAGAAGAGTATGAATTGAAGGGGAGTGATGTGAAAACACAATAACAAAACATCTGGATTGATGCCATGAGGTGCTGAGTACTGTGCCTTGATGTAAGAACTAATTTATCTGCTTGCTTACTCAAGTAAATGGTCTCCCTGGACTTGAACTGCAATTAAGTACGTTTCAGGGTTTAATTGGATTGGGGCGGAATGTCGAGCACTTTGTGGGACTGAGCCCACTGAGAGTACCTTGCATGTCCACCAGACACAAACAAAATGCATTACTCACCAAGAGTAAAAGGTGAACACTCACTCATTCTCTCTCAAAACCTGCTTCTAAACTAAAACCTTCCCTGATTCTACTTCTGGTCCATTTTAACATCCAGAGACATCACCAGTAATTACTGAGCCAGCATTAGAGGAGGGAAAGGGACTTTGCATTTGTTTAACACTTGGTTGCACTGCATATTTGGTGCAGGATGGTCAGCTGCATTTCAGTTATTGCCTGCCCTGAGTAAGAAATCCCCATTCACTGTTCCAGGATATTTTGCTAAGATAGAGGATATTGCTTCTCAGGGAAGAAGCCCCTATTTTGCATCTCTGGAGTTAAGACTCCTATTATTATAGATTCTTATAGATAACACTGTGGTTATTGAACATGGCTTCCTCACACACTGGCTAGTGCAAGAACAGGTTTATTTTGGTACAAACATGCAAAGGTATTATTAAAAAATCCTAATGAGACATGTTTTCCCAATTAAAAAATTTAGTATTTGAATGGCAGTGCTACATCATTTAATTCTCCCAGTACAGCAGACAGGCTCTGATCCACACACTCTATCCAATCACAAGTTAAGGTAAAAGAAATAGCCTGCTCAGATATTTTGTTTCACAATATCAGAGAAAGGCCATAGAATTCTTCCAATCATCTCCGAACAGTTAGATGCTTAGTTACATTTATTGAATGAATAAACTGCCAGAAAATAATGAAGTCTTTTTTGCAGGAAGATGTCCATGATGGAACCATTAGCAAGTCTGACTGAGGACATTCAAAAACAGATAAATGAAAACCACTATTCATTTCCAAAATGCTTTTCCATTATGGACATAGTTGCTAAATGCTTCCAGAATTAAGTGCTGAAACTTCATAGGATACATACCCTAATGGTCCAGAATACACAAAACTGCATTGTAAAAAAAAACCAATAATGTGATAGAATAGTACTGTCATGTCAGAAAATCTTATTATGTGAGGATTCTGACATCCATATAAAATGAAACACAGTAAGACGGGGAATAATTGAGCTCATTCTACTTACCCGCTCACTACATGCTCTTTATTATTTTCTGACTGCAAATACAGCTATGGGAATGGGAGGGGGAAGGAGAGAAGAAGAAATGGCAGTCTATCCATATGACTATTTTGTCGTTGCCCTTTTAAGACAGAGGTAGTTAGGAAAAGAACATGTGCATTATGTGTTACTTTTCAATGGAGTAACATATAAGAAAGCTCTTCTGGATCACCTGCAAAATTACTGCTTTGCTGCAAATGGCCTACAACAGATTGTTACTGCAAAAGGTTTTAATGAGCATGTTTTGTCAGTAATAAAATTTGAAGACAGCTCTGTCAAACTCAGGAGTATAAAAATGCTCATAAGGAAAGGATAATTATCACTGCTTACCAGTTCCGTACTTTTTCCTGTAATATTCTTTAGTGAACTCATCACAATCACAGATTACCATCTTCCTTCCCCAAACATTAATTACTGCCCCTATTTTCAAGTCGCAGTCTTTGTAAAATTCCTGACGCACCGCTCCTGTCTAATAAAAGAGGGAACATTCATACAGCAGCTCCATAAATCCCAGAATCCCACAACCTTCCTTAAAACCCAGGTCATTTAGTGAGTGTGATTTAACACATAACCTGCAAAGTCCATTTGCAAGTATATTTCACCCCATGTTAAGCTACTTCATTTTTACAAACGGGTGATTTACACACAGTAAACCTGAGGAGGTTTCATTTCAGCTATTCTCCAGTGGCAGCACAATTCTATAAATAACCCTCTGCTGCAGAGGATAACAATCACAGAAATTACAAAAACTACTACGAAGATATTCAACAGCTGGAGGCACTCAATGATATCTGACCTGCAGAGTGTCCCGAATGTAGTAGCCTTTGTTTCTTTCTGACTTTCCCAACACATTGAGAAGAGTGTAATTGGTGATTGTGCCTGGCTGTAACATCTCAGTGGGAGCATCCTGCAAGAGAAGGGACCAACTCTTCAGAAATACAGTTAAGAGTGAAGAAAGAGAATTCTGGTACCTTAGAATTAGTAGGTTTGTTACAGACTGGCTGTTATTGTAGTATTTTCCTGGGAGAATTTTTAGTAAATTCTAAGGTAAGATTACACCACCAAACCTAAAAGCCAGTGTGTATGTCAAAAGCCAGTACATATTCCAGAAGCAGCATCCAGAATCTTACTGTGCATCAAAGGGTAAAGTCTCCTTATTTTTTCTTGAAAGCAAACAGAAAGCAAAGCTCAACACACCTGAGGCACCACATCACTGTCAACATCTGCTCTAAAGGCTATTTTTTTGATTGGTAATAATTATAAAAACATGCAAAGAACCATTCAGGGTTGGTCTGAACCACTGCACACACATAGAATCTTCAAGTCAGCTTGATTCTGTTGGCAAAATTGTTAGTCTATTTGTTTCTGTTGTGAGTTTCAAAATCACAATAGTAATTTATCCTAGTAATATCAAACTTAATATGTTACAATTTTTTAATTATGAATGAACTGCTGGTTCAGGGGAATCAAAATGAGTTATTTTGTCTTACCACCTTCCCTGACACCCCAACTTTTGACTGATGTCCTCTGCTGCCCTTCTCAAAGTTTCCAGAGGAAGAAGCCAGCCTTTAAAATTGCAACATGCATTTCAATGGTAGAAGGGGTCTGATAACATAGAGCCACTGGTAAATCAGCTTATCAGAATACAGGATGCACAAGGGTGAGAAAAGTGTAATATTTTGCTGATAGGTTTTTACTGTAAAATCTCATGTACATCTCTGGCATCACAAATAGATTATCAGTGCTAGAAGGAAAGGAGGAAAAGATTCCCAGTATTTTACTCCATCTGTTGGCTGATGTTATTCTGTCATCAGGATCTGTCTGAAGTGACACAGAAGCGTATCCAGCTCATTAATTTTATAATCATAACACGTTAGAGAAGACTCAAACCCTTTGAAGATTTCTCTGAGAAATTTGAAGATTTCTCATATAAGCACCTGCTTAATGCCCGACAAAGCTTATTGATGGATTCCCATTGATTTTAACTAGCTTTGCTTAAGGTCCCAAATCTAGAAATTCAATTTTAAGAAATCGCATTACATTTCCTACAAAGTAGCATTCCTATGGAATACTAAAACTGACTTTTCCAAAGGTTGCAAATATAAGTCATGGATCAAATTTGAATTCCCCTTAGTTTCACACGAGTTTATCAATATTAATTATTTTTCTGGACTTCCATTACTGCAGAGCTTTATTAATAGATTTACCTCAATACACTAATATAGAAGAAAGAAAATCATAGGTCATCTCTGTCTTAGTTTAAACATGACAAGCCTTGAGCCATTTTTCCATCACTTACAAAGTTACTACATGAATACACGTGCAAAACCTCAATCATGGAATTAAGATTAATACTCTGCAAACACTTTCTATATATCATTGCAATTCTAGTACAGGATTTTCAAAACAAGGCGTTCAATATTTCTTAACTAGTGGAAGAACTTGAATGACGTTGAAATTTTCATTCCTCACCTTTGGAAGCTTATCTCTTTTGAGGAAATATGGAACTACATCCCGGCCTGAGTTCACTGGTAAAACTTCTCTTATATCAATTGTATCATCAGCCAAATAATAACGAAGAACAAGTTCTCGTGGGCCATCTTGCAGACATTCTGGGTCATTCCAGGCACAGGTAAAACCTAAAACTTGTCCATCATACTCCAGAAATTGTTTCAAAGTGTCAAAGCGCTCGTAAGGGCGCACTGGATTCGTACTCTCCAGAATCCTCTGAGAAAGGAGAAATTAAGAGAAACATATTTTTAATTATTTGCTCTTCAAAACAGGATCACAACTGCATGGTACTGCCCGACCTTAAAACAGGGGTTTAGGGTTCTCAAATGACACCACACAATTACAGTACATGAAACACTGTTTATGCCATTATCAAAGAAGTATTTTCAGGGTCACTGTGCCCTATGAAAATATATGAAAACAATTCTGGATTGGTTTTAATCCTTGTTTTTCTTGCAATAAGGTCCTTCAGATCAGAGAACTGTCAAATTATTTATAGTACATCTCAGATTTTCAACAAATTGCCCATGGTAATCAGATGACTACAACTCCAAATAGCATCACCCTTCCTGATTTACTTCCTTAAAAATTATTTCTCACAGATAATGTGGCATAAAGAATTGATTCTTTCTTTTCCCTTTGGTATTTTTTTGTCTTTCAACTTTAAAACATGGTTTATTAACTTTTGATTCCTGTTCTATAGCTGGCAGGTACTGGGTGCATATGTTCTCCTCTCAGTACACATCCATTGGTCTGAAAGGGAACAGCAAGTCCCCAAAAAAAGTTACATTCCAGCTGATGTGACCTATGACAAGGTGCTACCTACAGTCGTGGTTGCTGCAAAACCAGCATCACTGCATTAAAAACTGGATTCCAGGATGATGAACCAATCCAAGGACTGCATTTATATACTGTTGGTTCACACATATAAATGATGACCTGAACATGGTGTTTTTCCTAAGTCAAAATCCATCCTGTCCAAAAGGCATTAAAAGGGGCAATACAACCCTTCTAATCTAAAAAAAAATTCTACAAAATTGCTTCCAAAGAAGAATAGTGACAGACACTGATGGGACACTGTAAGCTGAACTGCTTGAACCATTGAATCATAGAATCACAGAAAGAACTGTTGACTGTGGCAATTTATGTCATTGTCTAAATTTCTATTTATCCAGTAATACATCTTCTGGCCTTAAAAATCTGAGAGGGAGAAAGTCCATTCTTTCAGAGCATCAAATCTTAAAATAAGGAGAGCAGAACCAAGTTTTGCCTCCCAATATCCCTGGTGATCTGCAGCACTCTTTCCATTTCAGCCATATATGCTACAGCTCAGTTATTTACCTTTTTATTGTTCTGTTTTGCTCCTTCCTGAACCTTGAAGATGCAATGAGCAACCAAACATGGCCACAGAGCCAGATAACATCATCATCTATGGGATACCATCTCCAAAAATATGGAAGGAATTTCTTCACAGAAGGGGTTGTCAGGCATTGGAAGGGGCTGCCCAGGGAGGCAGTGGAGTCGCCATCCCTGGAGATGTTCAAGAAACTACTGGAGGTGGTACTTAGTGCTCTGGTCTAGTTGACAAGGTGATGATTGTTCAAAGGTTGGACTAGCTGATCTTAGAGGTCTTTTCCAACCTAAATGATTCTGTGATTCTGTGCAATATGAATCTAAGTGGTTTGCTACACTTTTCATTGGTGTCATTTTCTACCCCATCGCATTCCTTACTTTCCTTGGTACATTTGTTTTCTGGCCACCTGTCAGGAGTTTGGTGCAAACCAACCCAATTTTACTCAAAGCAGTCCAGGGTAATAATAAAAAAATTACCTTCCACAGATTAGGCACAGGAAAGTGAGAGCATAAGGCAGCCAGAATTCGCTAGATAACTTTTCTGTAATTCCTCAACAACTGAGAACATGAAGACATAGATTTTAGTAACTTTTTGTCTTCTGATGCTCTTATTTCTCAAATCTTATTCCCCTCTCCATTCTTTTTAGGCACAAATATCCACAATACTTGACTGGTTTGCTTGTTGCTTAAAGAAAATTAAATCTAAGCAAGTTATGCAGTACCATATATAATGTTGACACAGTCTGACAATACCAAGACAACTCAGCACATGTCAATATTCGCAGCTGTTACCTACAATGCCTGAGTAAGAGAAAAGTAACCCATGGCCAGTTTGAGTCACCACAACCAGGAGATGTATTATAAATGCTGCAAAAAGGCTGGTAGCATGAATAAAGATAAACCAACATGTTGGCCTGAGAAAGCCTCAGAGACATGGAAATTGTCCTACACATCTCAGCCATAGTTACCTCATATTTTTGCTGCTGATACCTGCAGCAGTTTCCTCAATATGAGCATTAAGCTGAATGCAACAGACACAGGAGTATTTGCTGTTTTCAGAGGGTCAGGCTGGATCTGTCACAACAGGCTGCATATCATGGGCCAACTGTCCTAACAGAGTCGGGTCAAGTGCCATCTGCACTCATATTAATCAACAAAAACAGAACTGAAAGAAACTGTCACTATTACCTGCAGAAAACATCACTCCCACTACTATTCACAGGGAAAAAAAGGGACCCCAAATCCTGCAAGGGGGAATCCACACAGCATGTAGGAGCTGTGAGTGCGATTTTTGGAGCAGGTGTGTATGTGTGTGTATGTGTTCCCACATACTTATAAAAGAGGGAACTTTTTTACTTCAAGTAAAATCTCACAAGTCTTAAAACTGCAGGGCTCTGGGTTCTGTATGGCAGAAGAATTTGCTCTAAACATGCAAAGAGCTGTTAAAAACGTGTGGGGTAGAGATGAAAGATGACATATGAATAGAACAAAGGAGTCTGCAGGAAGCCATGGGGGTGCTTGAACCACAATTCCAATTATGTCTTCCTTTAAACACTTTAAAAGTGTTTATTATCATTAAATTAACTCAAGCAAATCCGTAAGTAGAACATGGAATAGGTACACTTTTTTTCTTCTTTTCCTTTCAATACTGAAAGGTTTATTTTATTTTTCCCTATTAATTTTGTTCTGTTTTAAAAGGTGTGTGAACACATCAGGAGAAAACTGGTTATATTTAATTATACAGTACAATGAGCCATATACCAGAATTTTTAAAAGTAAGTTTTGTCTTGGGATTTATTATTTTGAAATAACTACTTCCTATATGTTTTTAAAGAAAGAATTTATATAATGCATATTAATAATATCAAGTTTTCACTGCTACTGCCTCATCTGACCTGTCGTCGCTGGGTGATGTATGGATCATGTGGACGAGTTCCAGGAGGATTTACTCTCACTCCCATCTTCTTCAGGAAATTTTTTGTATACAGGTCACAATCTACAATCTTAAATATTCTGGAATAAAAGTTTACTTCTATGTTGATATTGAAATGAAGTATAGTATAGAACTGATCTTCATGAGGAGGTGGAAGTGGAATTCGATGCCGTCGAAGAATAGTTCCTGTGAAACAATTAGGATAAATTCATACAGTAAATATTATTTGCTCTAAGGATCCCTCCCCAGACTTGCTAATTTTCTATGTTGATAGGACCTAAACAGATAAAGCCATGAGGGACAAACAAAATTATCCTTCATTTAGTAAAAGAATTATTAGGTAAGAGGATCCTTTTTTTAACAATGATACACTGATTGTCTTCTGGAACCTCAAGTTCCAGTATTTGACTGAAGTTAATACAGAAAATTGCCACCTTCTGAGACAAGTAGGAAACCACTGAAGTAAATTTCCATTTGTTGATGCAAACTTAACAGGTTGGTAATTTTAAAAGTATTTTTCTTCATTATGAAAAGAAATGTCTTCTTCACTTTTTCGGAAAAGCAAGAGCAGTCTCCAGTTAGTCTCGTTAATTTTTCTTTAAAAAAAGAACACATAAAAAGTTGTGCATAAAACGTGGTGAGGGTGTCTGGGAGGGACAAGATTTGTCTGTACACTCTGCAGGATGAGGAGAGCCACACAGAGCTAAGGTTAGAGAAAAAACTGCCCTAGCAAGGAAAAAGTGTGACCTATCAAGCATGGAGAACATTCAACTGAGCTTCCCCAAGGAGCACATGGGAAGTGGAGACAACAGGGCTAAGCTGGGCTGATTACTGGTCTGCAGCAAAGAATCCATCTCAAAAATACAAAGCCAGGAACTCACAACCCACATTCTAACAGGAACACGACGCAACAGAAAAGGAAAGGCGGGGAAGGGGAGAGGAGAGAAAAGAGGGATATTTTAATTTCACTTAAAGTACACACTTGAATTTTCTTATTCATAGTCTGTAAATGAAAGGACTGTTATTCTGAGAGCATTGAATTTTGTTACATTTAACACATTAAAAGAGAAGGAAACTGCTACTGGCTATTTATCAGCTGAAAACTCTCAAATACATTGAGGAATTGGGTGATGCTTCAAAAGTATTCACTGTTGATGAGTAAGAGACTGGAACATCTCTCATGTGAGCAAAGGTTGAAAGAACTGGGTCTGTTCAGTGTGGAACAGAGATGACTCAAGGGGGGGAACACTTATCAATATTTTTAAATACCTGGTGGGAGGGAAGGCAGAAGATGGAGCCAGGCTCTTCTCCATGGTGCCCATTGACAGGATGAGAGCCAATTAAAAGACACAGAATTCCATCTGAACCCACAAACCCACCTTTTTACAGTGAGGATGATCAAATACCAGAACAGGCTGCCAAAAAAGGTTGCAAAGTCTCCATTCTTGAAACCCAACAGGACATGGCCCTGGGCATCTGGCTCTAGCTGATTCTGCTTGGAGCAGGGGGCTGGACTAAACAATCTTAGGATATCCCTTTCAACTTCAAGAATTTTGTGATAGTACAAGTATTTTACAAATAACTTACGAGTACTTTAGAATCAGCTTAGAAGCTCCAGCCTTAGTAGGTTAAACTAATTTGGAAGACATACATTAAAGACAGGTATGCAACTGCAGGTATGACCAGCTATGATTTATTCCAGGTTCACAAAGAACAGCAGCTTGGCACAGCTGGGACTAAATTCTTATTTTTAACACTACAACAGAACAAAAAGGACAACAGTCGAAGTTTTACCATATCAATACCTCAACATACTTCGGTGAAAATACCTTACAGAGAATAAAAAGGTGGCCCAGTGTTCAACCTCAGGCTCTTTGTTGTGCTTCTCAACCCAGACACCTCTCTTAACATCACCTTTACAATGTGTCCACCCACTGGCTAAGACCAGACAGGAACCACCACCCTATAATATTAAAATAATTACTTGCCACATAGATTCCCAACAACTTTGAAATTACAAGAATTCTAAAAGGTGCTGCGACTTAAATACAGTAAACATGAAAAATTACAAAGCTAAAAATAGTTCCAATACCAACCTGCTACTACAATAATAGATTATTAGACACAATTAGCTGAAAGGTCCATCTCATTATCACTCACTACAGAGCTGGATCTCTTTCCAGTGCCCTTTAGACGTGTATCTGGTTTCCCACTGAGTCCTCTTTGATGCTTTTCCAGCACTGTTGTTTTGTTTTGGAGGTAGGTGAGAGTGAAGGGGGGCTTGGGGAGAGAAGGGATAAAGGCAGAGCAGGAGGGAGAAAGGTATCACTGTGTGCCTTGTTTGGTGTTTGAAGGGCATTATTCTTAAGTTAGTCCACGGAAATTTTTTATTGTTCACTTTATTTCCCTGTAGACTAATTTCTATGAAATACCTTTCACTACTACCATTATCAGAGTTGTTTGCTAAATTTTAATTCCTACAATGAAAACAAGCCCTTAATTTTTCAGGGGAATAAAGCAACAAAGCAGATTTAGTTTTTGTTCCCATTAAAATAATTATTTAGGACCCATTCAGCATCCTGATGTTTCACATGTACCAAATCCGACATCCTGGTTACTGACCTTTGACTGTAGAACAAATTTTGTCCTCCATCTGCTTGAACATACTATACACCTATTTAAGATGCACCCTCACTAAAATATGTTAGAAAAGGTGGTAATTAGCACATTTTGACATGATGCAAAAGTGCATTGCATTAACATTAACAAAACTACAAACTTTAGAATATTTTACCTAATTTTGGCCAATCCTTGCCTCACTCCTACAAAAATCAACAGATAATGTGCTAAGTCAGAACATGCAAATCCTTTTGAATGATAACTTTAGTGAAAATGTAACAGTTGACAATTTTCGAATACGAGGGGTTTTCTGAGGGTTTACTCACCTCAGATTTGGTGAATAAGCCTTCAGCTAGTTTTTCATATCACTTTTCGGGGTAAAATACACAAGCCCATTTTATTCTGAGGGATAAGAATTTCTTTCCAAATGGAAAATGTCTTGCAAAGATAATATCTGTAGCAATCCTTTGCTTTCATAAGGTATCACTGTGCGTGACATACGCACATACAGGATACATTTTATATTGTTGAATTCGAAATTTAATAATGTTTTCCTTTACTGTGCTCTTGGAAAGGGAGTTGCTGATGGCATTGAGCTCCCACACCATAATTTGTAGTATATCTTCTTGTCTCTTGGGGCTTCTGATTATTTGGCAACCACAGCAGCTGCTTAAGGAGACCTCCCTAGTAGTGAAGGCCTTCTGACAATGAAGCTGGGCAGCAAATTATTTGGTCTCTGCTGTTCTCCTGTCCTGCAGAAGAAATTAAGTGGTATCCAGAGCTTCCTCTCTCTCTCTGCACAACTCAAGAGTGCATTAGAGGGAGGAGTAGAATGACTAACATCTGGAGTTTGTACAGAAAGGAGGAGAAGCCACCACTACTATCCCTGCAACACAAAGAGTTCACCCCAATAAACAAGGACACTTCTTACATTCCCTTATTCATCTGTCTCAGAACACAGCAAGGTCATGATTTGGCCACCATCAAGTATGGCAAAATCACAATTATTTCAAGGCCTGGGGGGAGGCTTAAACTCTAAGATAATTGGTTATATATTTGGAGGAGCTGACTGTAACTTTTTTTTCCTGCTTGCACTTTTCCTCTCCATCCAGCCGGCCTTGGGAACCCGGCCAGCAGGCAGCTCCACTCTCCTCCTCAGCTGGCTGACCTTGGGGAAACCAGCCAGCTGCTCCTCTCTGCTCTGGCTCGCAGGGTCTGGAGTGCACTGGAAGCTACAGTCAACCCCATGGGAGCATAAATGACCTTTTGATAAGACAGTATCAGCCAGCCACAGTCCTGTTAACCGGGAATGAGATGTACAAAACACTTGCACTGCCATATCCAGCCTGGCTCTCTATGGGAGAATTTCTCTTTATATTGAAAGAATAATTATCATCCCAGCTGTGGAAGAAGCATTTGGAGTTTGTTATGTGGTTGAGTTTACTGTCCTTCTCTTCATTCTGTACTCCCTTATCTTTACTTGGGTTTTGTGCACTGTGTTTGCCCTGGTGTTTTTTCCTTTGATTCTGGTTTCTCAAGTTCAAGTCAGCCTCTGCATTCCTTTCTCTGTTTGTATAGATTTCTCCTAATGTTTCTAAAATTTTCCAGTTTCCAAAATTAAACTAAGTTTAAATTTCAGTTATTTAGTAGCAACTTTATATGTCCAAATTCATGTCCAAGTACAGCAGCCAATTTCACAAAGCAGTTTTTAAAGACACTGAAACACAATTCTCACAGATCATTTATTTTGTCACACTGAGATTTTGATCAATGGTAAAAGCACGTCTTTGGGCACTTTCTTTCTCTGAAGCAAATTTGGTTTAGTTTTGTGAATTCATAATTGAATTTAGAAATTCTTCTAACTTTTTTTGACAGCTATTCCTTCACCAGATCTTCCTGCAGTGTGTAAGCCTCTCCAAGTTTCTTTCTGCACAGCCACAACTAGAACAAGAGTACAGTGGGAAATTACTGCATTTCTCCACCTCCACCATGCCCAGGGACACCCACTCAGACCATCAAACTCTCATTTGTGGGTTAAGGCACAAGCACTGGTAATCCCCTGGCCTCAAGGCATTAACCAGCCAAGCTAAGATCTACCTTTGATCTACCCCACCCCTCCCTATCTGCTCTCCAAAAAGGCTCCTGAGAACAGCCATTTCAGCTGCCTTTAACATCTTTCCTGCCAGGGCAAACATCCAAGTTAAGGTCACCACCACCTTCTGCCTTCATCAGTTCAATGGCACTTTATCCATCACTGTTTTCTGCTGTTCCTCCTTTACACAACCTCTTTCCTTCCACAGCAACTCTCCAACTGTTCATGTAGACTGAGCCTATCCTGCTCCTGATGTTCCCACACTTCTTTTTTCACCTACATCCCCACACCTGTGCTCTTTTGTTCAGTGCTGTTTGCCTTTCAATAACCCAAGTTCTCCTACAGATGAACTCTCTACAAATCCCTGCAATTTTAATTAACTCCAAAGTTGTATTTCAGCAGATGTGCATTATGGTTAAGATCTTGAACTTCAGCTCAGTTCAGTTCCTTATCCTGTTACAACCTTTTCTTCATGATCATGGGTAAGATTTTCATTCCTTTGTGCTTCAGTTTACCAGCTTCACAATGCAGGCAGTTACATTTCTTGTTCTTGGGCTTACAGAGTCCCAGTCAGGATAAGAAATTTGAATAATCTAAGAGAGAGAGAGAAAGAGAGAGAGAGAGAGAGAAATAGAGAAATAGAGACATAGATAATAATAATAAAAAAGGAAATAGGAAAATTTTTGATCAAAAATGCAATAAGATTAACAGTTAGTGATTTGGGAATTTTTTTTTTAAAGAAACACTGCTTTTGCATATATTCAACAACAAATATTTAGTGCCTTTAATATAACAACTTTGTCATTAGTCTTCAGTTATGGAGCATGAAGTCAATGCCCAAGTGCATGTGAGTGGAGAATCCTCTGATAAGCATCACCACCACCTTTTTCACTCTACATCATATTAATCTTTAGGATAATAAGAATATTTATGTAGATGATTATGATAAAGTATAGGCCCCAGATCTATTAATCACCTGTGAATCCTAAACACACCCCAAACAGTCTTTGGGCCTTTCAATCTACAGTACCTTTTCCTTTCTAAACACAGTCAATACACAGAGCTTCCTTACCAGCCCAGGTACCAGCAATAAATATATTTAAGTGTACTTTGGAGATCCTGGAGCATTTCTTTCTAATCCATCAGTTAAATATGTTGTGTATGTATATTTATCCCACATAAAGTACTCTGACAAAGTTGTAGAGGCCTTCAAAACATCCTTGCACGGAAGACTGAGAGAATTCTTGTTCCTCTCTAACACCATTCAGTTAATTTTAGATCCAGTACTAAAGGTGACTCCAACAACAACTAACACAAGATACAACCAAGGAAAGAGGGAGAAATTGTAGCCTCCCTGTCACCACAGGAACAGGACTAGACTTCCAGGAACATCAGGGCTGAAGAGGCAGCCTGCACAACCCACACCACAAAGACAATGAAAATTTACTCATTCAAAGGAATCACCTTTGGATTTGCTTTATCCTGCTCTAATGAATCTGGCTTCCACCTTCCCTCTCTAAGCTGTCACCTCTGCCTCTCAGGTTAACTCTGCTTCCTTTGTCAACGGACATTCATTCCAAACCACAGAATCCAGAAACAGCCACTCCCACTCCTGTGATGCACAAGTCAAGGAAAACCTAAACCCAGTGATGTCTCCCACCTCATGCATTCAGGTGCAGGGAAGGGATAAGTAACTGTAACTTCCCAAGGAAAGAGCTCCAACATGCTTTTCCTCACATCTTGGAAAAGTACTTGCCCAGGAAGGAGTAGGACAAGGTTCCTCTGAATTCAAAATCAGTCCCTGCTGACAAGCCTACAAGAATTCTGGCAAGAACTACTCAACACAGGGAAAGCAGGGCCTGAAGCATTTGCTTAAGAAGAGATTCACAGGCAATTTTATCCCAGGTCTAACAGTGAGGATGCACATAACACCTTTAAATATCACAGAATCACGGAATATGCTGAGTTGGAGGGGACCCATCAGGATCATCGAGTCCAAATCCTGGCCCTGCACAGCACACCCCAAGAATCACACCATGTGCCTCAGAGTGTTGTCCAAAAGCTTCTTGAACTCTGTCAGGTTTGGTGCTGTGACCACTTCCCTGGGGAGCCTGTTCCAGTGCTCAACTACCCTCTGAGTGAAGAACCTTTTCCTGATATCCAACCTAAACCTCCCCTGACTCAGCTTCAGGCCATTCTCTCGGGTCCTGTCACTGGTGACGAGACTGATCTTGCTCTGCAGATAGATAAATTGGTAGCATCTGCTGATCTGGGAAAAGAATGGGGTAGTGAAATGGTTAACTTATTTTTGAAAATTGCTGTGCTAAGATCCACCAGAATGTACAAAACATCTTTGGGGACTGGGAGGCGCAGTCATCCCAAGACATCCTGCTTCTTTGGATAATATCCCTTGAAAACTTTTCATTTTGGCAGTGACCCATAAACACCAAGAAGCAGCAGCTGTGTTCCCCTTCTGCAACAGGATGTTGACTGCTAGGTCACATTTTTTTTACATAAACCAAGTCCATTAATAACCCAGTAAATCAGCTCAGGAAAAACCCTCCTCCAAAAGCCCTCAGGCTGGTCCAAGTGCAGTGATGTGACACACTGAGGCAAGGCAGCTTCTTAGCTTAGAGGCATCCAGGAAAAATTACTGTGCCAAGGACACTTTAATCACAAAAGAACCGAGAGTCAGAGGCACAAAAGATGCTCTTCTTCAACAATGGCAGAGACACTGTTGTAGCTAATGAACAATTACAGAGCTGCTGCTACAGAACTCACTGTCAGTGCCAAGATGGGAGGAGCCAGGCTCGGGAATGGAGACCTAGAACACAAATTGCTTCCGCAGAAGTGACACAACACTGACAAAGACCTACCATCCTATGATTTCAAACAACTGTATTAGAGAAAAAATTGTATGTTTGAGTATGGGAGGGGATTCAGCCTTACAAAGCCTGCCTGATGAGAAACTAAGACAATAAAAATCCTCACATCATGATCTGTAACAAGAAAAGACAATTATAGCTGTGCACTTACATCCCATTTCAGCTATGAGAACTCACATTATGTATCCTTTGGAATGGCCCAAGACTGTACTGAAGAAAAATATAAAGGGAAAAAAAAAAAGACTGCTATTAAAAATAGATACCTTGATCTATGCCACTATTTAGCACATGGGGTTCAGTCACTTGAATTGTATCATCTTCAGGGTAGAAGTATATTTTACAGTGTCTGATTCTGTAAAGCTCTTGATTTTTGTCAGGCACTTCTTCTTCAAAATAGGCATGAAAACACAACACCTATTAAAAAAAATAAATATAAAGCAGCAAAATCTCCAACACTTTTGCAAAATACATCAAGTAAACTTGTATAGATTATATAGATTATATAATGTTTACATTTCAGGAGGTAGATTTATTTCTCTGAAATGTAAGAACAGAAATCCACATTAAATCACATAAATTTAAAATTCTTTGCTTGGCATTTTTATTATCACAACATCTAAGCAGAGATGGAACTCTAAAGTAAAGAAATAAATCAAATATAAAACTAGTAGCAGGCTGCTTGGAAAAAATCTCTCCAACAAAGCATTTTTGATAACACAATGAGCTACCCAAGTACTGAAGCAAATTTTGAGACTGCTATTGTATGAATTACTGAAAAATAAAGTGCATCATGACAGCAATGGCTTTACCACTGAGGTAAGTGGAAAGAGTTCTTTTTAAGCAGATCCTGAAAGCTTTCAAATGAATGGCATTGAAGACGATCAGAGAGAAATGACATTTTTCAGGAGCCATTTACAGCTGTGCAATATTGACATTTCAAAACTTACCTGGTTCTGCAATTCAGTGAGTGGGGAAATCTCAGAGAGCACAGCAACTGCTCTTCATGGACTCTTGCAATAGCAATAATGCCAAAAATCCCACCTTCACAGGGGAGGTGCTCAGTGGTTTATACAGTGGCCTTTATTGTCTGGAAGTCTCGGCTCAAACTTGGCAAACCATTACACAACTTCTGCATTTCTTGGTATCATTTATGGTCTTTAATCAACAAGACCAATTCTGAGGGAACATGCAAGACACATCTACTGGGTAATGCATTATCTACCAGGATGCTTGCTGTGCTAAGTATGTGCAGAAAGGCATTCCTTAAAACAGGTTTCCATCCTGCCCCCTCCAACACATTTGGGTCAAATCAGTGTTAATTTATACCTCATTTTTCATATTGGTTATATTTAATAAATTCAATTACCTTTACTCTTGATTTATCAGACAAACTGAAGCATTGAAAAAAAGACAACTTAGCTGTTCCCTATGTTTCAACAAACATCTATCAGACCTTTACTTGAAATGTCTGAAATCCAGTAAGGTGGCTGAGCTCCCCACACGACAGAACACACTGGTTAATAATCTGCACTCCTTTAGCACGTGCCTTTGGGAATCTCAACATACTTCCACAAACACTGGTGACAGACATTTTAAAACACAAAAACAACCTCCTTTCCCACATCTGCAGAGAGAGAGAGCCAGCAGCTTGCCCAGGAGCACAAGAACACCACCCTGTGTCCTACTCAGACCTCTTGACAGGCCACATTCCCTTCTCTTGGGCAGATTAGGTGCAAGATTAGAAAATTGTTTCAAAGGCTCAGATCCCACTGATTTTCATCATTCATCAAACAGTATGACAGACACATTTTTGGCATCAGCTCTCCTGCACTATGACCTTCCACCATTAGAGAAATAAAATTCAAATTATAATCAAATGACATAACTGTTATCTGTTAAACCTGATGGCATTAGATCTTCACACAAAAGAATCTATACACCATCAGTTGTGGCTTGTTTAGTTAGTACAACATGAAAGCTTCTGAACAACCTACAGACTAAATAGTTGAAAATAAATAAAAAATTCATTCTGTCCACATTTTTTAACTGTGGATTTCACTGGTTTATGTATCAAACACAGAAACATCTGACATACAACAAAGCCAACACAAACTCTATCAACCTATAACATCTCCTCTTCCTTCCATTTGTCTAAACATTGGTGTAGAGTGCAATTTTAGGTGACCAAGTTATCATTCCTGGCCCCCAGGTACTATTCTGGAATGACTAGGAGCTCTGTATAAATCTCTTGAATACTCCAGGGGACTTAAGAGGTACTATGGTGGAATTGTACTGACCATCCTGGGGTTCAGCTGACAAGGATCAGAACTTCATTCCTTGCCCAGCTGCTGATAAGCCATGCAAACATTGGAAACATGGAAAATTATGTACCCTCTTCTCCCTGTTCTGCCAATCCCACTAGAACATAGACTTTTGAACAAACACACTGTTCAAAAGCCCTCTTTCATTACTAACTGTTCTTAATTTTGTCAGTGATCTTTCCTGAGAATGGTTGTCTCAAGAGACACCAGCCAGGTACAATGGGCTTTCTGCACAGAATTCCAAGCACAATCACACCCTTACTACACTGGATTTATTTCTTTCTCTGAGCATTCATCTATGTCCTGGTTTACTCCATCTAAGGAGTTTGTGCAGGTTTGCATTTAAATTTTATTCTCTTCATACCCTTATCAACATGCTACTGTATGACTGAAATATATGCAGCAACCAACTGCAATTTTGTAGATCAAAGCAGATGATTCAGGGAGGGTGAGGAGGGGAAGGAACAGAAAAGAAGATGACTTACTTTTCATTATGAAGCAAAGTTAGTGTTAAAAACACTCAAAATGCAACACTTCCTAACTCATGTCTCATCTGCAGTACATTGTTGTGTGCAAAGTTCCCATCCCATGCTTTAAGAAACTGAATGTTACCTCTGAAAACCAACAGTAACAAGTATTGAATAAATTCTGTGGTACTTTGTAACATTGGCATAAGGCTTTTCTGGCACCTGTGGAAGCCAAATTACAAACATCACTTCAAGCCCAGGAGGCCTTGTGTGTGTATTTAATTGTAGAAGAAATTAAATTTACACCTGCTTCCTATTAGGCATATGGAATTGCAAAAACTATTTCTCAGCCTACTTAATAATGAAGTTTTGTGTCTGTCCTTCCTCCAGTTACTCTGGTATTGCTGAAAGTTAGAAGCCAAAGAAAAATGGTAAGAAAACAGATTACATTTCAAAAGATAAACACCTGCTAACCCATTTCTCACTCAGTCCATTCTGCTGAGCTACCAACTGCAGCACCAGAGGACAGAGCTGCATTCCAGGGTCTTTAATGGGGCAGCTAAATTAGTTGGGTAGTCAGTACCCTTTAACGGTCTGCAATTAATGCAAACACATGAGCCCTCCAGAGGCCAATTCCAAACTTGCAAACTCCTGATCTGTACTGCCCTGTGGAGGCACAAACTGATTAGATAAGGAATGTCAAAAGGCCAGCGAGCTCCTCTCACCAGCCAAGGGCCTGATGCTCAGTGGCAGGTCCCTCTGCCTCCTACCTAACCTTTTTATTCCATAAACCTGGATCCAAGGCCTACCAACTTACACATGGCCCTGAGAAGCCAATACACTCCTTCTTGTTTCAAGAAGGGTGAAGTTAAGGCAAGTGCAGGAATAGCTGAAACCTTCACATTGGACCAGTTCATACCTGAGCATGTTGCTGAAACAATACAGGGATTTCAGAGGCAATGCCAACCAAAGGCATGTGTAGCTGCTCAGGCCTTACACCTTCTTATTGTAGTTCTGGTCTGCCAAAGATTAATGTGTAATTGTACTGCAATTACCTGCATGGCTTCTCTTTTAAGGCAAAAATTACAAGGCTAGCCATTCTTTCCAAAACTTAAAGGCAGTAATCATTTAGTAATGCAACATTTCTGTGATCTGCTGAATGATTTCTTTTTTCTGGATCATTTTCCTTCTCTGATAGAAGGCTTTTTGCTTTTAGAAATAAAATATCACTAAGTAGAACTCAATGTAAATTTAAAGACGGAAAGTACCAAGTATGCTACAGAATTCCTGTCATCACAGATTACAGTTATTTGATAAGTCTCTAACTTTAAAGGTGTCACTACATTCTTGCAAAATAAAATGCAAAAATACTCATTTTAAATTGCTGGGTCTATAATGGCCATAATCTATTACACATGAACAGCTCACACAAAAGTTAACAGGACTTTGAGCATGCAAATACAACGGCATAAGTGAATCCCAAGCACATTGCATTTCACTGAGTTTAAGGGTTCCCAAGTGCCCATGTACCTCTTCTCCTGGACTGGAGTCTATCTTACATTCACTCTTACCAGGTTGCCAAATAATTCCTTTACTGTCACCATTCTCACTAAAAAGAAATATGATGACCACTCCCTTAGTTTTGTTACATCCTGTATAAGATACACCCCAACAGAGAAATATTTTTATATGTTGCTGGATATATGTTTACATTAATTGTCCAATATGTGAATATAATGAAAAAATACCTGCTACCCCTCTTATTGTGTATCTAGGAGCTTTTTTTGCACACACAAAACAATCTTCTGAAATATCTGAATTTCACTTTATACTCTGTCATATTGTAGCTACTCATAAAAAAAACCACAGAAATGGATTTCTACATACCTGCTTGTCAAATGCTATCCAAGCTGGAGGATTACTTCCCATCCCGTCAGGAAATTCAGTGTATTTAGGTTTCAGCCTCTGATCAAGTAATGGTTGACCTCCTATTCCAGGTTTTTCTTCAAACAGCATGGGAACATTATTGCAGTAACCCCAGCGCTGGGACTTGTGGAAATTTTCTCCCCCTATCTGTCAAAAGTTTGGAAGAAAGAGAGAAAAAATTGCCTGTGTGTTTGTCTTTAAATCCATGATAGTTAACTGTCTAGGCAAGGAGGATTAATCACGCCAAAGTTTCTCTATAATTATTTTTAACACAGAACCTAAAAGCTTGTAACAACTGGAATGCTGCAAGTGAAGTGACATTTTTCAGTGGTCAATTTGCCAGTCTTACAGACAAAAATGGAATAATATTCCAGTAATTTACCCAGGCTGAGAGACTGGACGATACTGACTGTTTCCCACACACATTCCTTCCCTGGGACAAGGATCGAGGTGTGTGGTAGAAAGAAGCAAGTCACTCCCAAGAACTGTTGTAAAAGGTAGAGGGGAAGAGCCTTTTCTTCAGCTCACCAGAGGGCAAATGGAAACAGTTCAGCAGCACTCAGAGAACAGCCTGCTCTCGTTACTCACGTCAAAGATCTTATTTGCACTTGTGTCCCCGAGTGCGAAATAAATTCCTCTGCACTAGTGCATACACTTGAATTTTGGGAGGTTGGACTTGAATCAAATGACAGAATATATATTCCATCTGGGCTTATTTCAAAACAAGGTCTCTGTAGTGATTTCTCTATATTATTACTAATTTTTCAGGCAATTAAGGATGGAGTGCTTAAAAACACAGGAACAACCAGCTGCAAAGAAACCCATCTTGCCCACTCGAATTTCTTGGCTGGGGCTGGAGCCAGTCTTCAAATAACACAGAAATGCCTCTGGTCTCACATGAATATCACTCCTGTCTGTGAGAATGTCCTTCCTAAAGAGCTGCCTGCTTTGCTGGCCAGTTCCCTCCAACAGAGGCAGCTGTGCTGTGCTTGGGCAGCAATTCCCTAACGACCCAGGTATCAGTCTCATAGGACAGGACAGGGAAATAGGAAAAGCCAACAGAAAGCTCCACTTCCTTCCACGAGCAGCGATCCTGCCTTGTTAGCTCCTCTCACTCTGCTATTCTTCCCTTCCTTGCCCTCTCGAATCCTCAAAATACTTTATCTGGGAAGGCAGAGAGGAGACATTGGGTAACTGCACCCCAGCACACCTATTAAGGGGAAACAGAGGGGACCACAGCTGTGCCCTCCCTCGGCCTGGGACTGGGTGAACATGAGAGAAGATGAGGCTAAAGGGGAAAGAACTCATGTCATGAGTGAGCACAGTAAAGGCCCTGGTAGAGGAAAAGGCTGGACAGCAACATTTTTCACAGCAGCACCAGAGCAGGTGTGTTGGTAAAGTAGCAGAGGGACAAAACTGCCTCCCCACTACACTTGGCATCACTGATTATCACAGGTTTATATGTAAACCACTGCTCCCCAGAAAGGGGTAGACAGCTCCAAGTTACTATCATAAATCAAAAAATGGTACAAATAATCATTTTGCATTGTGGCAACACTCAATTCTCCAAGATAACGTAACACACGCTCGGCACAGCAGTTCTGGGAACAAGTGCAAGCAGTGAAGCAGCAAAACCTGAAAGTACCTGAGTAGTTATTTCATTCTGCCAATATGAAAGAGAGTCAGGAATCTGAAAGGCAGTGAACCAGCCTCATGGCACATAACATTCAATGCTGGTCTACACAAACTACTGCACACTGGAGGTCACAATCTGAACTGTTCCCCTGCCTCAAGGTGCTCCAAATCCAATGACACAGGATGGAGAGATGCTGACACAAACTGCTCAATCACTGCTTTAGCTTAACCTTTGCTTAAAATACTTCTGCAAGGACAGTGGTATGAAAAAGAATACTTACTATTTTTACAAATTAGTATTTTTAATACCATAACAATCAATGGCCATACCTTGCTTAGGTTAAAAGAAGCTGAGCTAGCCTTTGAAATAGTCACTGCAAAATGAGATAAGGTTCACATTCTGAGGACGAAACAATCAGTGGTATGGAAGCACGTCCCCAGAAAAGATGCTTAAAAGGTAAGCAATGTTTTGAACAAAGGTGAATAAAAGGGCACATGACAAGTATCATAGTTTAAAGAATAATACAAAGGGAAAAAACAAGTACTCCTGCACCATATAACTCAAGAACAAGGGTGCTGAATAAAAGAGAAAAATCAACAAAAGGAAATGCTTGTGCACTGACTAGCAGCCCATGGTTCCCCTTACCATAGAGCATTGCTCAAGCCAGGAATTTAACCACACTGAAAAAAGAATTGCCCATTTGCAGGAATAATGCCCAAAATAAAATATTTCACACTGGCACAGTTTTTTGCGCTCTGATATATAAAATGTCATGTCTCAGTGTGCAATGTCAGCACTGACACTCAGACATCATTCATGTGGTCATTCCACCCCTTCCTCAAGATGTGAGTACAGTGGTTCTCCTGGTACCTGAATCTGGAACTTACAGGCACTGACAGGGGCTGGCACCTGCTTTGTCACACATCCACACCTGGGATGGTTTCCTCCCTCTCTTTTGGGTGCTTCTCAACTGCTCTTGCTTCTTCTGTTTCTCTTTTCAATAATTTTGTTCCTCAGTAAGCTGATGAAGAGTTGGGGAGAAGTCAGAAAGGAAGGGGGATTCCTGCTTTTATCAGTTCAAATGTAGAATAACTATAGCCAAGCTGAGTTTTTAAAGGGAAGTTTCTAGGCAAGAACACCTGATTTATACTGAAGGTGCTATAGAAGAGATTCACTCTCTGGCACAGCAAGTATTTAATTATTTTCCCCCTCTTACCAAAGCATGAGTTAGGGAGAAAGGCACAGTTAGAAAAGCATGGTGAGGGTGAGATTTCCTCAGCAAAGGGAAGCTTTTCATGTCCTCAAAGCTTCTTCTAGAAGCATTTGCTGTTCACATGTGTCTGGGTTTCAGCGAGCTACAGTATGGTAAAGCGTTCATCAAAGTTATCCAGGTTTGGTCCTGCTGCTGCTTTCCAGAATTTAGGGCTAAAATCACAACATCCTTCACAATTAGATATGAAAAACCATGGCCAAACAGCTTCAGTCCTGTTAAGAATCTTTTGTGGCTTTTCTGTAACTTTTTAGGGTTTGACGGAAAGATTATTTTAGAATCCTAATCAAAGAATTACTTATAATCCCCTGCTCCAGAAAAACACCCAAATCCACAGGCAAAACAATCTCTTCTAAAAGTCTGTACAGTTATTTCTTTTAAAAAAGCCCAAAACAACAACAAAAATAGAAAGTTTAAGAAAAAGAGTAATTATAATTGAAGATCACAAAAGAGAAAAATGACATTTGGGAAACTTCAGCTAATGAACTCAGATCACATCCAGCCTAAAATAGTGACAGAACATGATGTTACCTCCACAGTAATATTAAATTACTGCTAAAAGAAATCTTTTAGAGAGCAGGGAAAGAGCTTGACTATGTCTACTGTGCTAATGCAGCTAAACTGAGCAGGCTGTAGATCTGCTGAACAAAGCTGGACATTTTCTGTGCAGTGAGCCTGAAAAATATTGAGGATACATTCAATAGTGGCTAATGCAAAGGTCAGGGTTCTCTAACTGCAGTCACTGGCTTTGCAAACTCAGCCACTGCAGTCCTTGGGGAACACTGCCTTGTGCTCGCTCCATCCTGCTCTGCAACAGTCACAGCAAACTCATCAGGGAGCTGCACATTTCAGCTGAACCAAATACACCTGGAAATGTCTGGAGTGATGGGGGAGCCCTCAGTGGCACACCCTGTCCCAAGAGCCACATCTTCAACCCAGTCCCATGAGGAGTTATGGCAGAAGTCACTGGTAGCAGCCCAGTTCTCTACCCCATATCTATTTTTAATTCCCACTGTGGATGCCCTGCCCAAAACCTGTATCAGGATGAACTGTGGTACTTCTGAACTGATACAGTCTCCTGTTGCTTCAGCTAAGCAATGGAAATAAATGCAAATGCTGACTGTGCTGGTCAAATTCAGATCTAAAACTCTTCTATCATCCCTGCCCTGTTGCAGAGCCCTCAGGACGTTCAGAGGTTAAGTGGCACTGTCAAAGGAGGAACACCTTAAGACCCAGCAACTCTGGTGCCCCTCTAACACATTGCAGAACAAGGTGCATCAACACTAACAGCTGGATGAGCACAGGAAAGACGTGAATCTGTTTGAGCAGGTCCAGAAAAAAGCCAAAAAAATGATCAGAGGCATGGAGCACCTCTCCTATAAGGACAGGCTGAGACGGTTGGGGTTGTTCAACCTGGAGAACAGAAGGCTCTAGAGAGACCTTATTTTGGCCTTTCAATACTTAAAGGGGGATCCTAAGAAAGATGGGTACAGACTTTTTAGCAGGGCCCGCTGTAATAGGGCAAGGGGTTATAGTTTTAAAATAAAAGAGGGCTAATTTAGGTCAGATATGAGGAAGAAACTTTTTACAATGAGGGTGGTGAAACACTGGAACAGGTTGCCCAGAAAGGTGGTGGATTCCCCATTCCTGGAACCTTTCAAGCTCAGACTGGACAAGACTGAGCAACCTGATCTTGTTGAAGATCACCCTGCTCATGGGAGGGGGTTGGACTGGATGATCTTCAAAGGTCTCTTCCAACACAAACCAATCTGTGATTCTAGGGGCTTGCTCTTACTGCCTGAACTGGTACAGCCTGAGAGAAGACAACAGATGGATAAAGTAAAGGATCCAAAATGAAACCATGAGGAGCAGCTACAGGAAGATTTGGTTCTGGGAGGTGTGAACAGATAGAGATCTGGGGGAGCAGGGCTGAGGGGCAGGAAGTAGTGGAAGGAGTTCAGGAAAAGACAAAGGGACAGCAGGCAGGATTACTTATAAAGAAACTGGCAAATGTTCTGTCAAGAAAAAGAAGTGTCCCTTTTTGGTGCCAGTGGTAACAGAGCAGCACAAAATAAACCAGGAAACAGAGAGACAGCAACAGTAGCACAGTTGAGGGCAATTCCAAGCTCCTGCAATAAACAAGGAAGAAGTGGAATCTCTGCTGGGTCACTGAAGTTTGCAACAGGAATACCCAAAACTGGTATTTTCAAGGATGTATTTTCCCCTGAGATCTATAAACTTATTGGCTTATTCTCTAAGAAACGCCATGTAGAATTGTTGCACGAAATTCTCTCTCTGAGAGGGATTTCAGACCTCAGGCAAGAAAATACACTGGTCCAATCTGACCCATGTGAATATGTGGTCCTGTCCACTGGCTGCTGACATAAGGCAAGGACATCAATCTGGAATCAGAAGGAGCAGCTGCCTTTGAGAATGGGAGGCAGACCAGGAACACTAACAAAGTTAGTACTTGTGTTGTAACCAGTGTCATCCCTAACATGGTCCAGGCTCCAAACAAACAAACTTTTTCTCACAGTAACAGAGGAAACCTATTATATGCTGCATTTCCACTGAATGCAGAATTAAACATGGTTATCAAAATCTATCCTGACAAACAGGTAACACACATAGACCTTGTATGCACAAAGCTGAAAATGTCATCATTGCACAATTTCAATACCAGTTGGGCTCTGCAGGCAGAAGTCACAGTACCAAGGTCTCCCCAAGACTTTTAAACATTGGCTTCAAAAACAGGTACAAAAGAAAATAACTGAGGAATTTCCCTTTTCAAGGGGATGCAACAGGTAGAAATTTCCAAACGAGTGACCCACACGCTTGTGAAAATAAAGAAATTAATAAACTCTTGAATGCAACAGGGTGGTAAATGTTGTGTAAGTACCACACCCTGCCACTACCAGGCCAACAAGGGCATTTGTCTAAGGCATTTGCCAGGACAGAGGAGCACTAGACAGGGGCACTCCCAACACTGACTCTGACCTCCCCAGCCTCAGCAAAGGGGAAAGGAACAGGAGTTTTAAAAGAGCTGAAGGGTGTTTATTTGATGGATGGACTTAAATGTACACAAAATACTGTAATTTTGATTTTAAAGATATTTGAAAAAATAGAGGTGGTTCCTTTGCCTCTCTTTGCAGACATTAAATATTTTAAGCTCCTGACACCTTCTGCCCTCATTCTTCTCCAGGCCATCGAACCAACGATCAAACGCGGCACTGCTTGGGCTGTGCCCGAAGCTTTCACCCCTGCCCTTCGTTTAGCACAAAGGAAACATTACCTTATGTTCCCATAGGAACCACTCCATCAGTTCTAGGAGCACCTATCACCTCCCTGACTTTCCCTCCAGTTGCACCAGCTGTGATGCCCGAGCAGCAAGATTTTGTCCCAGCTATGTGGGAATGCAGCGGCAGCATCGCTCTCTGGGATGTTGCTGAATTGGGCAGCTGCCACTTGCAGCTGAGGGAGGGGAAAATGGGAAAAACCGGGCAGAAGATGCTGCCTTTCACTGTGCCAGCACCACAGGCAGCTGAGAGCTGCCCAGCCTCACTGCCCTCACTCCCGATCGGAGAGGAAGCGTCTCTGCTCCTGAGTGGAGAAGGAGTCAGCATTCCCGGTAAAGCAAGCTAGAAGTAACAATGATCATAGTGGAGGGTAATACAAAGGCCAGAGGCTCTTAGATCCAGAGGACTAAGTGCTCTGAAAGGATTTCTCACTCCCCATTTGTCACTGTCATCCTGATGCCTCGGAGTCAGACTGTGGCCCTCACTGCCTTAAAGCTCTGATTATTCGGAGGGAGCTCAGCCACTTTATTAAACACATCCAAGGCAGACAAAACACGGATGTGCTTCCCTTCTGCTGCCTCTCCTGGGCCTACAGATAAGGCAGGTGGAAGCATTGGGTGCAGAGACAAGAGGGTTGTACAAGTAGCTTGAATTCCACCAGTGATGGGTGGAATTAATACCCACAATTATAACCCAAGGGCTGACAGGAACAGCAATCCCCTGTCCTCTATGAATCCTTCTTCAAGGAATGCTCTGCCACTGTTTTTTCTGCCCAATAAGAGACAGTGATGGTGATGCTCAGAGTCCTAACAGGTGAAAACACTTTCTTCCTTTTCAATTTATCTATAGCAGTGACACTTTTTTCCCCTTTATATGCTGTTCTCAGCATCTCATTTGTGGAGTTACATGAAAGTAAAATTAAATCTAATAGCCAACAACAACTAAGTGGAGATCAAGAGATGCTTTTCAATAAAGGTGAGTTATAATTATTAACTCCACTATCTCAAGGACTGATGAAAAGAGCAATCTGGAGCCCTAACAAGGGCATAACCATGGTTTTACAATGCTGTCTTGTGCCAATTGTGACAGCTTTCACACCTTCAGTTCTCATAACATAGTCACTGTATGCACTTCAACATGGGGTGTCCAACACTCTCTATAAGTAACTCTTCCCAAGCAAGTAAAGTTAAATTAAATCAATTAAGTTAAATTGAAATTTGGAGACCAATAAGGTCATGGATAACACTGAGCTGCTTCCACCCAGCAGGCACCAGTGGCACACACCTATTTCAGTGTTGCTGACAGGTGCACTTGGCAACCACCTCGAGTGCTATACACACAACCAACCCTTTACAATACAAATTCCAATTCAACAGGAGAGACTTGAGTATTCACCACCAGGTCTGGTTTGGTTTTTTTTGTTGTTTCTAAAACAACAGCACCCAGCCTGCTCTTTCCAGGGGGAAGGAGTTTCCTGAAAAATCCCCACTGGGCTCCTCTTGCAAGAGGTCCTGTGTTTGCACACACCTGTGCAGTGCTGACACACCGAGTGAGGCTGGGAGTCCACAAATTCCTAAGGAATTTCATGCCTCATATTGAAGGGGTACTGATGTTTGTGGTACCACTGGTGTTAAAACCTGTCCTGACAAATCATTTGCAAATTGTTCCTGAACTACATTATCACTTTCCATGTACTCCCTCATAGGGTGGTCAGACTCAGGAGCTGGTAAAACACCCCAGCATTCAGGATACAGAAGTGAGGGCTCTATCATAGAGTCATGTAAAGGTTTAGGTTGGAAGAGACCTTAAAGATTTCCCAGTTCCATGGGGAGGGACACCTTCCACTAGACCAGGTTGCTCAGAGCCACATCCAACTCGGCCTTGAACACTTCCAGGGATGAGGCATCCACAAGTTATCTGGGCAACCTTGGTCATAACATGTTCACAGTGTGAAAACGACAGATTTCCTTCCAGATATTTTAGCATTATTAAGAAAATCTGCAGTTTAGTTTGCCTCCTGAAAGCACCAACTAGAGTGCATGAATCCTCTCTTTACTCCCTGCACTGCTTCACAGTACAGATTGTGTTCAGCAAATTTCTAGCTATCCTTGATGAACAAGTTTGAAGTAGTGATGGCAGCCTTCTCTTTTGTTTGCTAGGCTAAAAATACCCTCTTATCTATTCAGCCTGCCATTGGTATTAATAGCATTGGCAACTATGAAACACCGTGTTTGCATCCATGGCATTCCCCTGCTCTGCAAAGAATTTGGTTTATGCAGAGGATACCTGTCTCTCCCTGGTTTGCTCTGTTAGAGATGCAAAAAGTGCTCAAACTGCCCCACAGCAGCTGCCAGATCACAGAATGGCACAATTAATTAGGCTGGAGAAGACCTCTGAGGTCAAGAAGTCCAACCTTTGACCAATCACCACCTTGTCAATCAGACCACGGCACTGAGTGACACGTCCAGGCCTTCCTTAAACACCTCCAGGAACGGTGACACCACCACTTCCCCAGGCAGACCATTCCAACGTTTAATCACCTGTTCTGTGAAGAAATTATTCCTAATGTCCAACCTAAGCCTTCCCTGGCCTAGCTTAAGGCTGTGTCCTCTCATCCTGTCACTGGTTGACTGGGAGAAGAGGCCGAGTCCCCCTGGTTACAACCTCCTTTCACTGAGTAGTGGAGAGTGATAAGGTCACCCTTGAGCCTCCTCTTCTCCAGGTTAAACACCCCCAGCTCCCTCAGCTACTCCTCATCGGACACAGCATTTTGTTTGCTATGGTGAAAACACCATCTTATCTATTCAGCCTGCCAGTGGCACTAACAGTGTTGGCAGTTCTGAAACACAAAATCAGCATCCCTGGCATCACCACACTCTGCAAAGACTTTTTCCTTTGTAGAGGAAGTATGTGTCTCTCCGTTTTGCTCTGTTAGAGATCCAACAAGAGATCCAAGTGCCCCACAGCAGCTGCCAGATCATAGAATCTATTAGGTTGGAAAAGATCCCTGAGATCATCAAGTCCAACCCACAACTGTTCACCACCAACTCAACTAGACCATGTCACTGAGTGCCAGGTACAGCCTTCCCTTGAACACTCCAGGGACAGTGACTCCACCACCTCCATGGGCAGCCCCTTCCAATATCTAATCACCTTTTCTGTGAGGAAATTCTTCCTGATGTCCAATCTAAATTTTCCCTGGCCCAGCTTAAGACTGTGTCCTCCTGTCCCGTCGCTGGCTGACTGGGAGAAGAGGCTCCACCTGGCTACAACCTCCTTTCAGGTAGTTGTAGAGAGTGATAAGGTCATCCCTGAGCCTCCTCTTCTCCAGGCTGAACACCCCCAGCTCCCTCAGCCGCTCCTCAACCAGCCCATGTCACCGAGTGCCACATCCAGCCTTCCCTTAAACACCTCCAAGGACGGCAACTCCACCACCTCCCCGGGCAGTCACTTCCACCGTCTAATCACCCTTTCTGTGAAGAGATTCTTCCTGATGTCCAACCTAAACCCCTCCGGTGCTGCTTAACACCGAGACCCTTCCGTGCTGCTGCACAGCATCCGCACCGAGCCCGGGGG
>NW_021940813.1:2928930-2967981 GCF_001715985.3 Manacus vitellinus | reverse complement strand
ATTTATTTAATTTTTTCACAATTCATAGCCATTTTCATCAGGAATCTCTGAAAATTTGGAGAAAAGGGGGCTCTGGGGTGACCTTATTGCTCTCTACAACTGCCTGAAATGATGTGGGGGTTCAGGTGGGGGCTGGTCTCCTCTCCCAGGTAATCAGCAACAGCACAAGAGGAAATGACCTAAAGCTCTGCCGGGGGAAGTTTAGATTGGACATCAGGAGGAATTTCTTCACTGGAAGGGTTGTCAAACAGTGGAAGGGGCTGCCCAGGGAGGTGGTGGATTCACCATCCCTGGAGATGTTCAGGGAATGCCTGGACGTGGCACTTAGTTGACAAGGTGGTGATGGGTCCAAGGTTGGACTGGATGATCTCAGAGGTCTTTTCCAACCCAAGTGATTCTGCGATTTTGTGGAAATGTGCCTCAGTCCCAAAACCTTGCCTTGCCCCCTCGCTCTCTCCCACCTGCTAAAGCTCAGTGACCTGGCTGGACATGGTCCCCCCCCAGTACCTCTGGAACTGGGGTCACGGATGGGGCAAATCCCACCTCATTTGCCATTTTCTGCACCAATTAATTTTTGATGTTTTTCGTTTTGTGACTGTTACACAGCACATTTTGCTCTGAGGCCCTGGTGGGCTTGGGGGAGGGGGACGTGGGATGCTTTTACAGCTTTTCCTTTGGTTTTTTTTGCATTTTTAGTCCACTGGGACGGTGAAACTGGGTCAGTGGGTTTCCACCTTCTGGTTTCCCAGTGCTGCATTGAGCATCTGCATTTGCATTTAGTGCAGAAAGGTAAACATTTAAAATGTATTTTAATTGAAAATAAGAGGAACCGTCATTTTAATCACATTCATTTCGTGAAGTGGGTGGTATTATGCTCAAATTTAAATTTCAAACAGAAAATACACTGAGAGTTTCTCACGGATGGCTTGTGGGGGGAAGGTTTGTTTCTTTCTTTAATGGAAGTAACATTTTCCTTGGTAATAAGGGAGGGTGCATTCCAGATCATTTCCAAAGCCAGTTCCAGAGAACAGCAACCATGCTATGTTATGTTCCTCCATTTTACATAAAACTGTTCATTAATATATTTTTTTTTTTAGTTAGAACTGCTTTTTACAGAAAAATGAGTTTATGGATAAAGCAGCTTAAACCCAAATATTCCAATTCTGATCTACTGTCTCAGAGGAGCTGTACTTCAGTTGCTTAATGTCCTTATTCTCATAGATGGAGTGGATCTCCCATGCCATATTTCATACTCTATGATGCATCAGACCATGAAATTCCCATAACATATCATCCCTCCTCCCTGAAACAGAGGCTCATGGAACAGCATGGGTGATGTGTTCAGTCTGAATGAGCCTGGGAGGGACTCTCTGTACAGTTCCCAGTTCCCTGAATTGGTATTTAGCCAAAAATATTCTGATTTCAAAACCTGTGATTTCAGGGGAAATTCTTTGGGGTTTTTTGCTTGGTTGGTTTTTGATTTGTTGTTTTTTTTTTTTTTTTTTGCCAGAAATTTGAAATGGGGAAGGGAGAGAGGGAGGGAGGGAGGGAGGAAGGAAGGAAAGGAAGAAGGAAGGAAGGAAGGAAGGAAGGAAGGAAGGAAGGAAGGATCTGTCTCTCTGAGATGAATGAACTAGCCTTGCTGCAGCTTCATGCAGAATCCCCACAGGCCTCTTAGAACTAATGGCACAGCTTCTCATTTGGGTCAGTAACTAACCATCATGAAAACACAGTAGTGAGGAGCTGGTGTCCCTTTTCACTTCATTTATCCTCCAGAATTGGTATGTTAAGTTTTTGTGGCTCGTTGCATAGCAGGGTGGTCGAAATGTCTTAATACCCTTGTGATATCAAAAATAAAGTGGTGCTCCAAGGTAGGGCGGGCAGAGGCTCTGTGTGAAAAACATGCAAAGGGAAGAGCATCGCTGCTGGAGGAAGGTCAGTGAAGTGCAGAGCACCAGCAAAGAGTCCAGTGCATTTCCAGCAGAAAATCCTGTGAATTGTCCCTAACTTTCAGGTCAAACCTTTCTGCACAGTATTACCTCTGCCTCACCCAGTAAAGGAGCCACAGGGAGCCGTGGAGAAGGGGAGCATCTCCCTTGTGCACCAAAGCACTGCTACAATTCACTGTTTTCTACCGGTCTTCAATCATATTTTTTGCTTTCAAAAGCAGAGGAGGGGGGAAAAAAGGAGTATAATCTACTTTAGAACAGAATTGCTTCTTTCTACATTACCTTCTCTTTGGGGTTTCTCTCACATGTTTATCTTTTTTTGTTCCTTGCTGTATTCGCTCAATAGTACAGACCGAGTGAAAACAAATTAATTTTAATGCCTTTTCTGGGAAAAATAAAAGTACTCCAGGAAAACCAATTTTGATAAAAGCTTTTTATTAAATGGAGATTGTTAATGACAACAACAGCAAGCAGCTGGCAGTAGTAAATTAACTGTGTCTTCTGACTACTCTGCAGATGATAGTGGTGGATGTACGTAGGACTGCGTTAGTTGTGCAGTTCAAAGGAGGAAGAAAGCAGGGGGGGAAACTAAAGCTGGGAAAAATATGGAAAACACTGTTTTTGTGATAAAAACACAGAGATTCTAGTCTCTTTGTATTGGGATTGAGTTTTACTAGCAAACTTGAAATGAGTAGGGGGTTCAAATTGTAAATGAGCAATGAGAAACTTTCTAAAGAGGCTTAATTTTTTTAAAAATACTGTTTTTCCTCTGACTAAATTCTGTCGGCTCCAGGCTTGTTAGTCCATTAGTATGAGTGGAAGACCAGGTTTCCGCTTCCAACTTGTGTCTGTTTAGAATAGGAAAATTTAGAAAGATGAGGAGACCAGGAAAGTTTGACTAAAATCAGCACAATTTAGTGTCACTTGTCTGTGAAGACATGTCTCTGTTTCTATCATACCTTTGACTTCATCCTTTTCCTGGAACTGATTTTACAGACCATGTTAAGGCTGGACTGTACAAAGTCAGAACAGTCCTTAAAAATATTGATTCCTTATGTTTTCCCATGTCTTTTGTTACCTCATTCATTTTGATTTCGCCGGTCAACGAACCCACAACCTGCGAAGATACTTAATCAGTGGCCAGAAAGCAATGCTGAGACCACAGTATTTGGCTGCAGCTATGGAGTGCTCCAGAAAACTCATATGGGGGAAACTGGGCACTTCTGCAGCTGTAGATCTGTACTGGCCATGTACCACACAGTGCTTGGTGCAGTATTCCTGCAGCCCCCACTGCCCCAGGAAGGCAAAATGTGAATTTCTATGGCTCACGGCCCGTCACATTTTTCTCCTGGTGATGCCATGGGGGACAGGAGAACAGAAAAGTAGTTAAATCCAGTCAGGTCTCACTGGAGGGTTTCCTTAGCTGGAATGACCTTTCCACGGCCAATTACTCCGATTCATCCTGTCCTAATGAGGCATGTTTGCACATCAGTCACCTTGCTCAGACCTGCCATGGCCCTTGAGGAGGCGAGGGATGAGGGTGGGAGCTGTAGTACCCCTGTTGGGTCACCCTCCCTGGCACAGCCTGGGTGCTGGGGGCCGTGCAGAAGGCTGGGTTTCCTCCCCTTCTGTCCCCATCCCATCACACCATCACAAACTCATCTGGAAACTTGACGGGAGAAGTTTGCTGTCTCACGGAACGAGCCTGGTGGGCTTGTTTCACTTTGCTGTGCCTGTTTAAAGCGTTTTGAAGTTCCTACTCATCTGATACCCAGCTCTTATTTACATAAGGTGTGAGCTTCTCAGGGATATTTGCAGTCAGCCTGACTTCCCCGTCATTGAAATCAGGAAGAATATGAGGGGCCACTTTCCTAAGTCCCCCACACTTTGGAAAGTACACGGAAAAAGAAATATTCTGGGCCTGGTAGATACCTCTGAGTTACCCCCGCTGCATATATTCAGTGAGATCTGCAATACAGAGTAGCTACTCTGTTCCTCTTCACCCTCTTTATGTGGGCTGATTTGAGATGCAGGCACGCTAGTAAAATGAACCTGACAGAAGAGCCTCTAATTTAATTCAGAAGCAGAATGCAGATTTTTTTTCTTTTTTTTTTTTTTTTTGCAATTAAACTGTAGACACACGTTTAATACAGCATGCAGTGGTTGCTGGGAAGAGTGGGGAAAACTCATGGTATGTAACACAGCTCACACACCGACGGGAGGAAAGTACGAGCACGGCGCTCGCAGCAGAGTAACAACATCAAAGTGCAGCTGAGGCCTCGAGCTCGGTCCTCATCTGCGCCTTCCTCCCTCCCTCCCTGCAGATAACACCTATTCCAGGGTGAAGACAAATCCCTTGGGAACACAAAGCCCCTGTGGCAGGGAGGCACAGTGACTGTCTCACAGCCTGACAGGGCAGCCACCCCTGGGTAGCCCCATGAGAGTCAGGAAAGTGCTGCTGTCGCTTCAGCCGCGGTGTCTGGGCCCCTGATGACAATGTCAGGCACTGCAGGATGGGGAGTTGCACTTCTTTACTCCTGACCTTTTTGGGAGGTCAATGGGAGTGAATCCATCCATGTCATGAACATTTCCTGACTTTCCTCTCACACTGCCTTTCTGACAAAACTGGAGGGTTTGGTTCAACAGAAATGTCAATACACCTTCCCTCCCTTCCTGCAGCGGTGTCATTTGCCAGTAGCCTGTCTCTCCATGCCCATTGTCAAAGGTCTCTCATCCAGCCAACGAGGCACCTCAAAACACTAAAAAACCCCAGCTCTGGCTCTGTTCAGCCAGCCTTACCAGTCTTCTTCCTTGTGCCTAGGAAAATTCTGTCGGCGTTTCTCCAAGTCTTGCAAGTTGCCTTGAGGATACGCCATGAGGCTGCATGACTGATCAATTCCTCCCTCTTTTCCCATCCTCCATTTTCAAGCTTAATCTTTTCAGCTGATGGATAACACAACAACAACAAAAAAATCTCAACAATTTTTAAAATTCCCATGGCAATAAATAGATAGAGAGATTACAGTCAATTACCAGAAACTGCTATTGATCAAGGCTGGTTTAGAAGTATACTTGCTTTCCATGATCAAGCTCACAATATAATTTCCCCTACGTTCAGCATCTATTTCAATTAAAATGAGAGGGGAGAAAATACCACTTACTTTAAATAAAAAGCTTTCAAGCTATTCTTGCAGGCTGCTTTGAGAATCTAGGACAGATCAAAGCTGCTTTGAGAATTCATCCATTCTGCTTCAATATATGATAGCTCATTGTCCATAGAAAAAAATTAAGGCACTATTAGATATCAAAGCAGCAAGTGCATTTTGGGTTTTCTAAGTAGTGGTCTCAAAACTGGTGATGCCTGCCAGAATAACAACAGAACAGTAATCCCCCTCCATCACAGAGAACACTGCAATTGCAGGCACCACATCAGAAATTGTTTCTTAATCAAGCTCTGTCTTAATGGTAGTTAGGTCATCTGTGTGGATCAAAAGTCTTGGTCAATACCAGCTTCTCAAAACTGACTGAAATCATTCAATTATGAATAAGTTAGGAACTGAGGTTTACCCCAAACCTAATCCCTTTACTGATTAGGACTTTATTCAAACTTCCAGCCTAAAGGCATTCATGGGAAACAGATCCTTTTGATCCTTGTTTTGGCACTGTCCTTTGAATAACGTGTCTTTTTTGCTGTTCGAAGCCTCCTCCTTACGTAAGTGCAGATAGCAATCACATCTCCTTTCAGCTTTGGGCCAAGTTTAGTGAACCAGACTTTTTGGCACACTGCTTATGCGATAGTTCATCTTTCTTCTGAACTCCCAGCTCTGCTTTTCTCTCTGCCTGCTCCAGCCCGAGCGTGTCTTCCTCGAATAAAGGTATCTATGCACAATAACCTAAAAGAACTCTCTCTCACCGAGGGGCTGCACTGTTCCTGTCACTCTCATCTCTGCTGTTGCTCTGCTGTGTCTTCTCAATATTTCTTTCTCCTGTCTTTCTGCTTCCCTGGGTTTGTGCTTCCTCCTGCCCCCCACTTGTACCGCTTTAGTTCTGCTTCTTTTCTCCACTGATGCTTTTCTCATCGAAGGCCGAAATAAGTGAGAAAAGTGTCGGGTCCTCCTCTCCAAACCTGTTGATTGAACGTGCTGAAGAATAAGTGATCTGTGGGGAATAGGATTTATTGGGCTGTTAACTGGAATGGAGCCGTCTGGTTCAGCCTGTTGAGTTTCTGAGCACAATTTCTCTCCACAAGGCTCCACTGCTGCTCTCCCTCTCTATAAATGTACTTTGAAGGGCTTTTGTATCA
Source organism: Manacus vitellinus (assembly GCF_001715985.3). Lineage (NCBI taxonomy): Eukaryota > Metazoa > Chordata > Aves > Passeriformes > Pipridae > Manacus > Manacus vitellinus. The sequence goes on along the minus strand of NW_021940813.1, from coordinate 2,961,729 downwards.
GTGTATGAGGAGTATGGGTAAGACCTAATTTAGGGGATGGGAGAAGCAGACTTCACCATCTATCAGAGGTTTTTTCCTGCCCTTAAAATGTATTTTTCAAGGCAACTGCTCTTGATGCTTTGTGGTTATATTGCCTTCCATCCTTTGGAATTAGAGATGCTGTTCTGATGGGGTTTCATCTCTTTCTTTGGAGGCAACCTCTGTTAGCAAAGAAAGAAATGTCTTCACTTGAAGTTCATTTTGAACTTGTGATTAAAATCAATCCTTTTTATGAAGGAGGTACCTATTTTTCTGTGTTTCTACCTTAAAGATGGGGTAAACTCCAGATCTTGTCAATTAAAGGATAAAGAAGGTTTAAGTGAGAGATGAAACCCTTCTGCCATGCCAGGGCACAACATTATCTGGTCACTAGCACGTTCCACTCCATATTTGTTTTTGTGTGCTAAATGCTGTAGCAAGGTTAGTTGACAAATAAATAAATGAGTTGAGGTCAAATACTTAAGGGAATAGTTAAGGGAACTGATACAAAAACTACCGTGAAAGTTGAGACTGTAACAACCTCGACAGCGTCCCTTTAAATTACATTTAATAAATACCAGGCAGCTGAAGTGTTCTGTGGTTGTGCATATATTTGTAACAAACCGTTGCACAAATATTTGGCTCCTAACGATGAACTAAATGGTATGACATTTGCCAGGGAAAATTAATTACTTTAACGTGTGTTGTATAAAATATGAGATAATCATGTAACCTATGTGTGTGCTGTAGAGTGTTGCTGAGTGACTAAGTTATTACCAAAGGAAATTTATGAGAAATAAACAAGAAATAGTCAGAGATGCTGTAAATGTCATGTTACGCTCAAGGGCCTTTTGTGGCTGAATAATTTTTATGTGGATGAGGAGGACGGGATCATGTTGTGAAAAATCAAGTTAGAATGAGTTAATCTTTGTATTTGCACATAATTTTATTGGTATTTAATGTAGCTATGATGTTTCTCTTTCAAATTGTAGGGACAGTTCATAGAGAAGATGACAAGATCAAATCAGACTGAGCTGAGTGATCCAGCTTGGTCTCGGCATCAAATTTTAAGCTGCCTGTGTTCAAGAAGAAAAGCTGCCTATTAAAGAAATGAGAAATAAAGTGGTCCTGATAGTCAAGTCGTGGCTACTGGTTTGGGCAAAATTGTATTGCCTAATTCATGTGACTTTTTGGAAAGGTGAAGTCATCCCCCTTGGAGGTCTTGCCTTCTCTGTGCAACTCTCATGTCTCACAGGCAGGGAAGGCTCAGCGACTGCCAGAGCTCTGCCCTTCCCCTCCCACCAGGATGCTCTGCAGAGTCTGCATGAGGCTGTGTACAGGAGGAAGGAATGGAAAGCAGTGAACTGGAGAAATATGAACTGGCGAGGGAAAAGCAGATACACACATTTCTTCTCAGACAAAGAGTGTAGAGCGTGATAAACCCGGTCTCTAAATAGCAGCAGGAAATAACGCGGCAAAAATATCGCGTCCATTACATTCTTCTTCTTTCCCCTAACTAAGAGACTCAGACAGATGAGGGTCTTTCTTGAGCAGATAGCAGAATAATTTAAATAAAAACAGGGTTGATTGGTTTGGGGGGGGTCTTTAATTACTCTCATAGTTCTAAAGAACATGATAAACTAGGGCACAGCCCCCTCAGCAAGTGTCACTGGCATTTTGTCATACAGCACTACAGAAAGCAGCTTCCCAGGTGGTGATCCTGGAATCCTGGAGTTCCTACCACGGGAGAGAAACAGCTGGGGAGTGTGAAGGTGGAGAACAATGTTGGTAAGAGATTTACAGGATTTGTAAGCCTCAGACAATGAAGGAAGAACAACATCAACCTGAAGGCAGCAGACTTTAATGAACACGGAGGATATTGGCAGGTAAATTCCCCTGGCAATCAAATCCATGGGAGAAAAGAGCTCCAGAAAGAGTTGATGGTTCATAAAATTTAAAAAAAAAAAAAAAAAACAAAAACAAACAAAAGACAGTAGCCACAGAATTACAAAATCTCCCAGTATGTAGAGAGGATAGAAAATGCATAGGAGATATTTGTGAAATCACAAGCTCTTCAATGAGTTCAAGTGCAAGAAGGGAGTGTACAGAACATAGAAACTAGGTCAAATATCTAAAAATGAACATTAAAAAAACCCTCACATGAGTGTACAGAGACAAAATCAGAAAGTCTAAAGCACAAAATAAAATACTTCTATTCTTTGCTTATACTAATAAGGCATTTTAAGGACATTTTTCATTGTAACAAAAAGGGAAACCGAGGGAAGAATTACTCTATGGGTAGGAAAATTGGTAGGTGATGCTGAGAAGCTCAGAAAGCTTAGTACCTTTTTTAAAGAAGACAAGAAGAGGACAAACAAAAAGATTCTGTTAAAAGTAGGGGCAGGGAATTGTGGATCCAGGGAGTTAGAAGCAATCACCATCCCTGTGATTCGTAAGAAAACACTAAAGCAACCAATCAGGTGATTTATATTTCCATGAAGTCTAAAAATTAGATGAGGCTCGATATGATTTGCCTTTTTGCAAATCCACCAGATTTCCTTCTATGACAAGGAAACAGGTGGTGCAGGTACAAGAGAAACTATATGGGCCACACAGCAGTGTGTGTGTGTGTGTGTGTGTGTGTGCTGGGGGTCAAGAAGGGACTGGGCAGACCTATCCCAAATACACTTGGAGGGAGTTTTCAAACAGGCAAAATGTGAGATCCCCTCTGATTTCCACTGCCAGTGCTGATGCAGGTGCCTACCCTGAAGACTGTGGGGTCTGTAATAGCTGTAAAATACAGGGAGTACCTCAGCTGAAGGGAGCTGGGAGGGAGAGGTGAGTGGTAGGTGTGCTTTTGCAGCTGGGAGCAGTTGTGGCCCTTTTAAAAGAGGATATGCAGTGAGAAGAGAAGGACGTAGGGAGCAGGATGTGGGCTGGTGGGGCTGTTTGCTGAGTAGCTCTGAGCATCCCATGCTTCTTGAGCCAAACTGCAGGAAAAGGTGTAGCCAAGAAGATCCCAAAAGCCTTTCAGATAAGAGGGAGACAACCTTCACAGTACTGATGGTGTGGTCAAATCTTGACGTGGTTCTGCATCCCAGATATTTGGGCCAATGCCTTAAGGAGAGCAGTAAATGGGGGGAAATTCTTTATCTAGATTTGTTGGCCATAGTAGATAAGACATGACAAAAAGTAATCCAGTTGCACCAGAGAAATTCTCTAGCAGTGAGGATGGTGAGGAAGAGCATCACACTCCTGAGCATCCTCATCTCCCAGTGCATGTCACAACAGGTTATACAGATTTCTGCCAGGTACAGCTCAGGTGCAGCTGATGCACCCCAGGGTCAGTAGGATGTTGTAAATGAGCGTGTGCACTGTTTTGTTTCAGCACTGGTTTTCGCCCAGGATATTACGGTGTGTCTCTGCAGTAATGGCCTGGCAGGGACCCCACTGGAAAGGGAGAGGATGGGCAGCCTTTCACTTGCAACAATCTGGCTCATCATTTGCTCAAAAGTGCACACTCAGACTTGTCCCTGTGGTCTCCTTTCCTCCTGCACAGCTGGCAACTGTATTCCCACCCAGAAATGGCTGAGGAGATCACAAGGACCCATCCAGCAGGTGGGATATTTTGCCTCTGGAGGAAGCCAGGACCAGACACCTCAGAGAGAAACACAGAAGGTGTGTGAGTGGGTAACCAGTGAATAAACTGCTCATTGGTGGAGGAAGAATGGCAAATAAGAGAATCCAGCTTCTATATGAAGAAATTTAAGCCATAATCTGAAGCACAGCTACCCAAGCCCTGAGGCTGCTCATGTTTAAACCCTTCTATCCTAACTGCTGGCAGTCTCATCAACTGTGCAGTAGATGACATTTTCTTTAATTCTGCAAGACTGTCAAGGTAGTGAAGCTTCATCTCCTCATTCCGTGGAACAGCCTTCCTCTCCTCTCATCCCCTGCCTTTCTGTGTCACTGGGGAGTTTTGCTGTCTTACTATGAAAAAGTCAGGAGAGGTGCCTGGTCTACCTGGTCTTGGCTTCCTTAGCTTGTATAGTTCTGGTTGTTCCCTGTGTAAATCAAACAGCTTCCTCAGTCTTCATTTGTTTGGGTTTTTTCCCAACTTCCCTAACAATTTTCATTAATCAAACCTCACATTTCTGTGTCTTGATAAAGGGCTAACATTAGCCTCTGTTTTACTGGAGAAAACCAGGTTATTCTGAAGGATGGTGGAGAACAGTAATCTATTGCAAGATCCTTGAAATATCTCCTAGGAGAGAGCCAGAGCTCGCTCTTGTCTGAAGAGAGATCTGAGTAAGCTCCTTAAGCTAAATCAACTCTTCTGAGGAGGTCTCTGCAGAGCATTAGGCTGACCAGGACCAGATCCAGTATTCCAGGGGAATCCCTAAACCTCAATGGCACTAAATGTCATAATATTGAGTCTATTTTCCATCCCATTCTGAAGCCTGTTTGTGATTTGACCACTGTTCACACTGAGCTTCCAGGTGAATGTCCCAGTCTTTCCCTGACTTTGCTGCCTGTGACTTAGGACCAAGCACTGTGCAGAGGGCTTTGGGTCAGTCCATCCCCTGGACATGATTTTGCATTAATGAGAACCAGCTCAGCTTTACTGTCCCACTGCCCACATGCTCAGACTGGACAGAACTTCTGGGAACTCTTTTCTCTCCATTGGCTCAGCCTAACCTGGATAACTTGGTGTCACCTTCAAATGTTGCTCCCCCACCTCTTTTCTAGATCACGAAGAGATACTGCAACTGCCACTCTTTGTGTTACACAATTCATCAGCATATTAATATTAATACAGGATCTAAAAAAAAACTATTGAAAAAACATTCCAGTTACAAAGACAGGAGATGCCAGGATTAAGGGTTCTCATGTAGTTGTGATCTAAATCCCTCTGTACAGCACTGTAGGTTTTAATCATGGGTACATAGACTATTATTTAGAGGATCCCTTCTAGTTTAGGAGGTAGTGTAGGTTCCAGACTAGATGGATCATTTTTCTGACCAAGGGTGCATCCCCTGGGTAAAGGGACTGTCACTCCCTGGGCACAGAGGAAACGCAGCCCCATTTCTGATCTGTGCTGGCTGGACAGACAATATAAAAGGGACTTTGAGATGCAGAAGAAGATTCTCTCCTAAATTTTCTTTTTTCTGTTTTATGAAGAAGAAGGGAGAGAAGATGTTACTTTATTTCAATACAACAGGAGAACGATTGCTTAGTTAATAATGGATTTATTTATATCCATGGGATAGGAATTTCACTGACTCCTGTTCGAATAAAATAGAAAGTGGCAATGGCTTCTTGAGATTTACCTGTCCCACTTAAGACAGCTGATGAAAAGGGAAGGCTTTAGAGGGATCTAGCACCCACCTTCCCACACCTACAGGGAGCTCACTGAGGTGAAGGAGACGGGCTCCTCAGGGGTGCATGGCAAGGTGAAGAGGGAAAACAGGCATAGGTTGAAACAAGAGGTTAAGACCAGACATAAGGGGAACTTGTTCCCCACCAAAAGAAGCCTGAAGCGGAGCAGGTTGCCCAGAGAGGTTGTGCAGGCTCCATCTCAGAGGTTTCCAAGTCCTGTCTTTCTCAAGCCGTGAGCAACAAGGGTTGATCTCAGAGCTCATCTTTATCTGAGGCCCCCAAGGTCCCTTTCATTCCAAGTTATCCTGTGTTCCAGGGTTGCTTTAACACCCACTGTTGGCAGTTCTTGATCTCCTACAGGTGGGATCAGTTTGACTGGAGCTCTGCCCCTCAACACCCCTCTCTGCAGCTCTTTCTTCCCCCAGAGAAGACTAATTGTGCTCTGGCCAAGGGAAGCTGGTGTTGTGTCACCTGTTGCAAGGTTGCCTGTGGGTTCCAGGTGAGCAGTAACTCACCCAGAACAAGGTATGGGAGAAGCTGTGGAAGGGGGGAAACGTATGCCAGGCTAAATTTGAGCTTTGTAACTTCAACACTGTAATTTCCTCCTTTGGTATGACACAGAAATGTGCTTCTTCTGTATTATGTGCCACACTGTGGAGGTGATTCCCTGATATCAGTGAAGCTGCACTACTGAGTGTGTAGTGGAACTGCTTTTGCAAACATAACCGAACTGACTATTGAAAAAAAAATGCCTTTGATTAGGGATATTACTCATTTACTTCACAGGTACAATGACACCATTTAGGAATACAAAACATTAATCTAAAATTGACTGTTATCACACCTTGTTTTCCTCGACCAGCAGATGACCAAGCAACCAAAAATCCATTCCTAAGAAATCGTGCATTTATGAGGTATTTTGCTTCACACAGAAAACATTCATTGCTCAGGTTATTGCTCATCTCACACATTTCCCCTGTGCTGTGAGTCTCCTAACAAGAAGTAAGTATGAAAATGGGGCAAAAGTGGCCTGGGCTGGTTTGTGCTGCCCAGCTACAGTGATGGGTTAACATCTATACACAGATCACATAGGAGATCCCAGCCAAAATCCCCTTTTACATCCTGTCCTCCCCCACCAGTATTCCTTCCCCCAGCACCCTCTCAGAACTGGAAAAAGGAGAAGCTGGTTTCTCTGTAATTTCTGTAATCAGCAAAGTAAGCAACCCATCTTTTTTCTTCCCTGTGGAGAGATCAACAAGCCTAAATTCATTTCTGCATTTTGCAAACAGCTGGGAAAGGCTGAGCCTTAAGCTATGTCCACACCACTTTTTTTCTGGATTCCACACCCAGAAGTTTGGCAGATTCAATGAATTTTGCTTTGGGAAAGCACTGACGTGGTTAGAAACGTTATTACATGTTAAACATGCAGCTGTGTTAAAGAAATTAATTTAATTATAAATAAGAGCCAAAATTCAATATAATCAGATTAATACTATGAACTATAACAATATCCATTGGAACAGAATGATGCAATGTCAACTGCATTTGCAGATTGTGCTAATCTGGAGAGGGAAAAAAATGTACCTGACAAGACTGTCAGAGTGTTACTGGGAGGTTTTTCTGTCGTGCAATTTTTTTAAGAACAAGATCTATTTACTTGTCAATCAGAAATTAAACCAGTGAGACTCAATTAATGCATGACACTGTTCCCTTTGAGCACAAACATGACTCAGAAGCAGATCACAAAGAAGACAAGCTCTTGCTTAGTTTAGCAACATGACCTGCTTAGTTCTCAAAGGGACCCATCAAACTGAAATTAGGCAGTTAAAAAAAAAAATCTAAATAAATTCAGGAACTAACAGATCCTGGGATCCCTCTGCTAATTCATATAGCTTTGAAATCACATTTTTTTTTTCTTTTTTGCTCAAGTTTCTCTCTTAGGTGAGAACGTGAAGGTGAGAGGAAGTTGTATAGTCACAACTTTACAGTGTGCACATCAAGTGACAAGTCACACACAGTGTGATGTCAGCCCAGTGCCAAGAGAAAGGGGCTGAGCTTTGTCCTGTGATGTGTCTGACCACAGTTTTCCATGGTTTTGGTGCTTGGTCAGCCGTGGTGAGGATTGCTATGGTGGCACTGGTTCATTTGAAGCACAAAGGTTTGTGCAGGGCCAAGCTGCCAGCAAGAGCTGAGCACAGAAAGCATCTGCCTTTCCTATCATATCTAATTGAGCTGCTGGGAAAGGGAAAGGGCATCATTCTGCGTGGAGTGTGGTCATTCTGGCCACAACTCCCCTCTCAGCTGAGAGACTCCTTGGGGTGCAACGTTTGCTGGGCTTTGCTGCAGGCAATTGACAGGAGGTTTGAGTAACTGAGATGATATTTGGAAAAATAATCCAGTCCAGTCTTTAAAAACATTTCAGATTCAGCAGTTTCACACTTGGGAAGAAGGTAAGTTGGGAATTGTTTGTCTGTTTTCAAAGATGAGCTATACTGAGGTTGGAGTGAGACTCTCTGCTGTAGAGACGAGCTGGATCTCAGGGCTAGGATTTGATTGTTTATACAGAGACATCCTGCCCCGAGTGAAACACTCTCCAGTGTCCAAATTATCCATATAGAGCTGGTAGAGATGACACAAACCCCCATATGGATGGCTCACATATCCTGAGGTGTCCAAAGGCTGCTGGACCCCTTGGTTCAGGCACCTGAGTCCTGCCCCTTCTGTTGCCCCACTCGAGATGAGGTGGCACCCAGAGCTACAACATCTTGGGCAAACAATTCTTTGCATGCAGGGATGGTAGTTGTGCTAAAGAGGTCCATCAGGTGAACTTCTGGATGCTTGAGAGGGCAAAATGCCTGAAGGACTTCACTGTGCCTCTGTGAATCCCTCAGCAGCACCAGGCTGCCTGAAAAGCCTCTCACTGCACCAGATTAGTGCATCCCAAAGTCACAGGAATTCTCAACTGGAAGGGACACCCTCCCAATCCTTACTGCCTCATGCAGTGATGCAGGGCTGAGCACTTCTGAACCCTCAGTGCTGGATGGTTCCAAAATATTCTCCTTGAAAAGTTGAACAGAACATCTCTGGGTTATGTCTTCCAGTGCTGCATGATTCCCATCATTAGGAAGTTTTCTCTATTCCCCAACCTAAATCTTCTTTACTTCAGTTTAAGCTGATTTCTTCTTGTCATTCTTTTGATGGACATGATGAGCAGTTGATGATAATCCTCTTTATAACAACCTCGTACCTGCTGGAAGACTGGGAGACAGATTTTCTGAGAACCTGATTTTGGCCTTAAAATAACTCTTCCAAATTATTTTGCTTTTGTACCACTTGGCCACAAAATAGGCAGTTTTGATAAAAGAAAGAGATGGGAGTGATCATTTGATAACCATCTCTATCCCTCTGCAAACACAGGCTTTATTTCTCTGAGAGGAGACCTGACAGACATTAAATTGATACTCTTATTTAACAGTGTCATGTGCAATCTGTAAATTCTTTTAGTGAGATAAAGGTTTGCAATTTCGTTCCAACAAAAATGTTTGGAGACTTTAACAGACTGGTGCCTCTGATCCCCCATGGAACTTGCAGTGGCCCAAGTCCCAAGCTGCTGAGCCAAGGAAAGGTACCTTAGGTAATCTGGGTAGTTACACAATAGAATTCCTACTTCTTACAAAGCTGGAGATCAGGAAAAGCAGCGCAGATAATCAACAAAACCAAAATACAATGATTTTAGGAATCACTCAGGAGCATTTTCTCATCCGTGTAGGACCAATGAGGCCACTTCAGCTGCGCGTGTGGCTCTGGGTGTGAACCTCACTGTCCACACCTCCTCATCTCTTCAGAAAGAAACTTCTTGCACAAAACTCGATTTGCTTTCTCTGAAAAATGGAAAGGAACAGGAACCCTCTCTGAAATCCATAATCAGCTGGCATTGCTGCTGCTCACCCACGAAAAATGCTGGCAGCCTTTGAAAAGCAACGCAAAACCTGTGGGTGCCTCACACCACCACTGCAGTTCAGGTTATGGGGCTGGGGAGATCAAGTCCATCCCCTGAAGGGGATTGGTGTGAGGAAGAAGCAAAGAGCAAACAGGACTGTGTGTCTCCCGATGCAAGTAGGCTGGAAGAAACTGAAACCCAAAACTGAGAATAATACATATTGCACATGAATGGTTTCACTTTTAGCAATTTGTAGAAATACTCGTGCTCAGATTTCACTCAGCAAACACCAGTTTTGCATGTTACGTGGCTCCTTGGTGGTGTGACACGTTAGCAAGAGGAACAAAAATAATGGGTGACAGAGGTGGGCACTGCCTTGTTACTACCCCCAGGTCAACAGGAGTTGGAGCAATGCCCATCCATTGTGTGACCTGAGGAGCACAGCACAGTTGTGTGTGTAGGCTTGCTTATCTTTCCCAAAATACCCACACCAGCAGTGCAGTGCTGTGCCCCCCTGTCTCTGTGGCCTCCCCCAGGGAGCTGGGCTGCCTGTGTATGTAGGACCCAAGGCCCAGCTCTGACACAGCACAGCTCTGTAACCTTGAGTCAGGCTGCTGAGAAAGCCCCGAGAAAGTCAGCACACAGATAAGAGAGGTACAATTACAGTCAGAGGTAGGGATGCTCAGACAGGCTTGTTGTAGAGATCAAGAATTCAAGTGGGAAAACACCCACCCGCAGGGAAACATATTGAATCCTTTAAAACAACAACAACAACAACAGCAACATGAGGCTGTTTGAGAGCTGGTCAGAAAATAGGGGAGTGCCAGGTCATGTCCTTGGTGTTACCTCCCAGTGCACAGGAATAACCAGCTTTTTTGGGATGCCTGTCATCCCTTGAGGTAAAGGTGCTTTGAGGCCCTGATGTCCCTGCCAGCCTCAGGGGTTCTGTTCCACACAGGGAGAGATGCTGCTGCAAAATACCAGGGGTATGGCTGTGTCCTGTCCGTGTTCCACAGCGTGGAAAAGCAGGAATTGACACCTTGAGGTGAAGCAAGGGCTCAGGTGGGTCATGTTTGCTGGACCAGTGCACAAAGCCCAGGAGGGTGGTGTGTGCCTGGACACACACGTGCTCACACACAGCCACGCACTGGGTCACTCCCAGATTTTCTGGCCCTCAGTGGGATAATTCCAGCTGGACTCAGACGTGCCTTATTTTTTTTTCCCCCAAGTGCTGAAATTCAGCCAAAGATGAGTTTGGACATCCAAAACAGCACAGCAGCTGCCAAGCAGAGCAGGGGCCGTGTTGGAAGATGAGCTGGTGTCCATGGGAAGCTGAGGAGGAGGGGGGTTTCTCCTCAGATGGGAGCTGCCCAAGGTCCCAGCTCTGGGTGGCCACGTCTCCAGGCATCTTGTCAGGGTTGGCCTTGGCAGCTCTTTTGCCTCTGCAGTGCAGCTGCAAGGTGGTCCTGTCAAGTCTCCCAGCCTTGGGAACCACACAAGAACTGCAGGATCTATGAGGGTCTGCCGGCCACCCTGCAGGGATGATCATGTCCCACCGACTCTGTTCAGAATTTGGGCCTGCACAAGTCCTGGAGAAGAAGCCCCCCATGGCAGGTGCTGTGTAAGTGTACTGGGCAGGGTGGCTGCTGTGGATAGAGAGGACCTGAAGGATGCCTTTGTGTCCCTGAACACTCCTCTCAGTTCCCCAGTGGTGACTATTCCCACACAGGCTGGTGCTCCCACAGCTCTTGCTTCACTGGTTTTCTCCAGCCAGCCCAGTCAGAGCTGTGCTGCTGGTGCTGGGCACTGTGGAAAGCACTCTGGAAAACATCTTTTCTATCCTTCAGCTGGTGTCTTCTGGCAGATGATTCCTCCTGCCAGCTGGAGCTGGACTGGTTTGCTCAACCTCCCTCTGCAGAGGCTGCTCCCCTCGAGAGGTTCAGATTTTTCCATTCCATTTCCTTATCTCCTTTTTTCCTCTGAAGCAGAGGTCCCCATAGAAATGAAACACCCTCTGCAGCTTGTGCCCTCCCTCCTGCCTGGTCTCACTCCTTCAGCCCCTCTTCATCTCCAGCTGCTCCAGTGCCTCCAGCTGCTCCAGGCTGGGGGTGGGATAAGTCTGGGCTGCCAGGTCCTGTCCCCCCTGCCATGGGCATCCCCCATAGCCCCATTCCCTGGGGATGGATGGGAGTAATGGGACCTTACATAGTTCACATATTTACAGAGCTCTGCAAAAGGTTAACAGTTACCTCCTCTATAATGTATATTAATGTAGGGAAAAATAACATCTGAAATTGTAAAAATGTCAGAAACCCTTTGGAAAACTAATTCATGAGTGTAACATTGCCAAAACCTCTTCTCCTATCAACAAGAAAGGATTTGCAATGAGAAATTCTATTAATAGAGGTTATTTGTAGAAATCTTTTGTGCAGCAGACTCCAAATTGCTTGTATTATATATACTTCTCTTGTGGCACATATGTTAGAATAATGTATTTTTAATAGTATGTTCATGTTGACACTTATAAATCCACAAAGCCATGACTCACCAGTGTCTAGTTTCTCCTGAAGTCAAGTGCAGTCAAGCTTACAAATCTGTAAATGCCAAAACTTCGTTAAACACTCACCAGTCCTCAGTAATTCCCTTTCCAGTAAGTTATCACAATTATCCCACAAAAGCTTTCAAGCATCTCCCTCTCTCTTTACAATCTTGGGATGTGATTTATTACTCCAGTCTGGGTGCTCTGAGAACTTTTTAATAGTACTAATTGCCTTATTACCCACTGCCGTGCAAGAGTAAAACCTTTTGACATTTTCCTTCCTTCCCTCGGGAAAACAAATCCCAGTTCCTGGGATATTGCCTTCTGCTGCCTCTGTGATTACTGGGGCAAGGAATTCCTTTAGGCCCTTTGCCTTATCAGCCTCATCTGTCACCAACTTTCCATTCCCATCTCTCTCGGTGCTCCCTCACCACTTTGCATCTTCTGTTATTCTGTGTTATTTTTTTTCATCTTCCTTTTCACTTGTGGTGTCAATCTTCATCACATATTCTATTCCTTATTTTCTATCAATGTACTTTTTCACATCAGGCTCTGTGATACTTACCTTGCCCCAGTTTGCTATTTTTAAATTAGTGTAGGAGTGCCTATTGGAAAAAAAAAAAAAGCAATAAATGCATTTTTCTGGCTGTTCCATATTTAAGAATTTGCTGCAACAGCTCCAAGCAAACCACACGCATACACAAATTCCTGTATGTCACCTACCAGAGGATCTTATTTCTGAAAGCAAACCTAATATCACAAAAAAAAAAAAATTGGCAGATCTCTAACCTTTCCTATGCCGACACAATAAATATTTTTTTTAAGATTTTTTATTATTTTTTTTTTGTGAAAAACGAGAATTAATCACAGTATCACAAACACTCGGCATTTTTTTTCCTGCTCAGTGTGAACAGTATGAAGAGATCAAGCATAGGAAGCATTTATGTCATTTGTTCAGATGTGAGGGAACACAAGGCTAAACCCAGAAGGACGGAGGGGCTGAGTGGGATAACATCTGACTTTCACAGTCCTGTTGATGTGATGTCTGGAGGGGACCACTGGAGTCTTCTGCTCACAGGAGGAGGGTTGGTCACCAACCAGGTTGGGACAAGTCAGCTGTGGGTTTGTTCAGCCAAATCCTGTAAAATCCCTGAGGGGGGAGAATCCACACCTACCCTGGGTGACCTGTCCCATTGCTGCACCACCCTCCTGGTGGAAAACCTTTCCCTAATGTCCAGTGTGACCCTCCCAAACCACAACTTGTGGCTGCTGCCACTTGTTTAGGAGGGAATGGTTCCATCATCCCTGTGACTCCCCCCCAGGTAGCTGTAGGCTGCCTTAGATTGACCCTCAGCCTCCTCTTCCCCAGACTGGAAAATCTCAGCTCCCCCCGTAGCTCCAATGCTTTAGACTCCTCATCAGCTTAGGTGTTTTTCCCTGGGACCTTTCTTATTTCTCCACATCCCCCTGCAACTGGAGGATGCGGGATTGCCCTAAAGCAATCATGGTATTCCATATGTGTATTCCAAGTACAGACAGGCAGGTCACAAATTTCCATAATTGCTGACCATGCTCCTCCTAAGGCACGTCAGCCTGTGGTTTCCATCATGGGCAGCAAGAGTTCACTGAAATTTAGTTTGAGGTCCACTATAATCTCCATACCCTCCCCAGCAGAGCTGCTGCTCCTGCAGTGGCTGCCTATGGGGTTCAAAAGGCTGAGAGAATTGGGATTGAGTCTGGAAAAGAGAAGGTTCTGGGGAGACCTGACTGTGGCCTTCCAGTACATGAAGAGAGCCTACAGGAAAGATGGAGAGGGACTTTTTGTAAGAGCATGGAGTGACAGAACAAGGGGGAATGGCTTCAAACTGAAAGACAGCAGGTTTAGATCAGATATACAGAATGAATTCTTCACTGAGGGTGGTAAGGCACTGGAACAGGTTGCCTAGAGAGGTTGTGGGGGGCTGCCCCATCCCTGGAAGTGTTTCAGGCCAGGTTGCATGGGGCTTGAGAAACCTGGTCTAGTGGAAGGTGTCCTACCCATGGCAGGAGGTTGGAACTGGATAATCTTTAAGGTCCCTTCCAACCTAAGCCATTCTGTTATTCCATTACTTTCTCTCCTTGCTGGACTCTGTGAGATTGCTCTTTGTGCAATGCTCAACTTCCCAGCTTTGCCTTTGACTGAAGCTCCACAGTTCACCCTGGCAAACGCCTCTCCTAATTTGGTGTCATCCACAATCTGTCAAGGGGCTGCATTCTGGCCCATCACACATGTCTTTGATGAAGATACTGAAGGATATTTGTGTGGCAGCAGTCCCTGATGTACTGTGCCTGCCACCACTTCCAGCTGGACACCAAGGCAGTGATCACTGCCCTCGGGGCCTGGCAGCGCCCACCTAAGACCTCTCTCTCTATAAAGCCAGGCATTTCATCAGGGAACAGCCTGGCTAAGTATGACTTGCTCCTGGTAAATCACCCTGTCATCCTTCATGCCCACAGCAGTTCAACACACTTCATGGAATTCATCTCACCCGACCCTCAGCACCTGTGGGTGAGCAACTCATGGCCGAGGCTGCCTTTAAAAACAACGGGGAAAAACGTGTCCTTCTAGGCCAGATCCACCTGAGCCACTGGAAATGTCTGTGAGGATGATAAGACAAAGGAACAGGCTGCCCAGAGAAGTTGTGGATACCCCATCCCTGGAAGCACTCAAGGCCAGGTTGGATGGGACTCTGAGCAACCTGGTCTAGTGGAAGGTGCCCTTGCCCACAGCCGGGGGTTGGAACTGGGTGACCTTTAAGTTCCCTTCCAACACCAGCCACTCCATGATTCTGTGGAATCACCAGCCATTCCATGGTTTATAGTGAGGTAAATTGGCCACAGAACATCAGTATAAGCAGGCTATGGGGTACCCAGCTCAACATCTGTGCTCAGACAAATTCCACTTCTTGTGCCTTACTCTTAACTCCCACACAGTGAGCAGTCTCTGGTTTTATGATTCTGTGCAGATGACCTGAGGGTCTCAAAGCCAATCTAGAGACTCCTTGAACAACATGAAAAGAGGAAAAATGTGTCTGCCCCTTCGAGTGTTCTTTCTACCTTCGCTTTCATAGACAAACCAGTGAGTCACTGAAGCACGTGCACGGCTTTACTTGCACAATCCATCTCAAAACAAAGCTCCTACAGAAGCCAGCGTGCAAGTTAGCTTTTGAGTTTGGACACTAAATATCATATTTAATGCCATATAAATAGAAAAGCACATAATTAATGTCGTAGAAAGGCAATTCTCAATGTTTTTTAACTTTAACCATCACACACTGTTATAAGAGCATTAAGAATATAGGCTATCTGATTGCTGATAATTTACGTTCCTCCTCTTTATTGTCCCAAGTGAATTTTGAAACAATATTTGGAAACACTTGATTTTCAAACATTCCTTTTACGCATCTGTAGGGGTTTTTTATATTTACAGATTTATTCAGATGTATTTTGGCTTAGATTTCTGTCTCAGCAACATCCAGGCTATCAAGGCATTTCAATTGTCTCATCAGAGAGGATCTGAAATCTGTAAATAAAAATCTGCAGTTTGGCTGCAGTATGAGATGAGGGTCTGTTAAACACACGAGAAAACAGGATAACCTTTACTTCACTATTAATACTTGAAGAAAGTAAGACATTTAATTACAAATCATACCATATATATTGGTTCTTAATTCTCCAAGCCCCATGAGTATGTATGGCAAGTGTATGTAGACAGCCTCTTGTTGCAATCAAAGTTCAAATTATCCATATTAAATGAGAATCATATGGTTCAATACTCAATTCCCTTTGTGGATTAACATTTTCTGTTAAGTAATTTTTTTTAAATATACAGTCCACATATGCAGAAATGGGGTTTTTTTACAGCTTAGATCTGTGAGGAATTATTTTGTGAGGGGTTGATGGTGAATCCAAAAACCCCTTGAATCAAGGACTGGATGTATAACAATATATTCCAGTTCTCAGGTGAGCATCCTATCAAACAAGCAGCAAAATATCCTGGCTGTAACCTGCCTTTCTTGCTTCCTGTTACAGCACTTCCACCTCGAGCAGCATATTTTAACTATTCAGCAGTGAGTTCAGGTAAACTTTGAGGAGATGAGACTCAAGTTCTTGTCCAGGCTCCCATGAACACTGAGACACATCCACGCAACAAAATGTGCCAGCAGGAGAGACCAAGGACATCTCATGCCAAAAATACCTTATGGTTTGAAAGGCATGATACTGGTCTAGGAAGCAGGAAAAGTTTCCCAGGAAGACACAACTGAATGTGGTCTCCAGCTTCCCTGAGCTCTCTAACCCAGAAGAATTAGCTGGCAGGAAGTCCCAAAGCTGAGCTGACTTGCTGGATTTATTCCCCAATTTCACCCCATTTTGGAGCACTGCATTTCCTCTTTTTCACAGCTCACCGTGTGCTGTGCTGCTCTGTTCCAGGGAGCTGGGAAAAAAGGAGGCAGCCAAACCTAAAGCAGGGAGGTGGGAACACGGAGTGCACTGAGGAAGCAGGGACATGAGCGGAGGGTGAGGGAGGCAGAGGAGCTCTGGGTGTGGAATCCATGAACTGGGCAAATTTGTACCACTGCATTGGTTTACCCAAGCTATAAATTGGGGGCAGCTTGGGGCCAGCAAGATTTCCTAGTTAAAGCCTGGCACCAGTTGTGCTGGAGTTAGCTGTGCTGTGTCCAGCCCATATTACAGTTCTGCTCCATGTCCCTCAGCACTCCAAGATTTAGAAGTCTCTGAGGTTCAATGTGGGACTAAACACAACCAAGTTTTCAGCCTGTGCTGCATCAGTATTGGATGTTTTGTGCACATTTACCCCACAATTATCTTAATTAAAATTGACTTGCAGTCTTACAGGTCCTGATGAATGTCAGCTGTCTCGCTTCCCATACTGCCCCAAAATAACAAAGGCCAGCTCTTCTATGTGTCCCAGTACTGGGACATCACCACACTGCACCAGATCTGCTTCCCAGTCCCACAAGGGAAAAAACAGCTCTCTAAGCTCATCATTCCTGTCTAATTACTGAACTCTAATACAAAAGATATGGGAGGCTGGTACCTCCTCCCCATGGCAGATCTGACCCTCCTTCTCTCTCACCACTGTCCTGCCCCATGCACAGCCCTGGGTGACCAAAACCCCCTTTTTTTTTTTTTTAATGCTCAATTTCCCAAAATGTCACATCATTCCTAGTTGTGCTGAGTTTAGGTGAACATTATCATTTTCCACTATCATCTACAGACCCTACAACAGGCACCTGCATGCTATAAAAGGTTGATTTTTAAAGTAATTCTTTGCGATTTCCAGTAGTTTTCAAAAGGTTAGGGGGATGTATTACTGATGCTTCTTCACATTACTGTATGCTCTGTAATTTATGAAATCTGCACAGGCAGAATTATTCAATTACAGTCCTGACACCTGCATTTTTCTCTGTTTGCATCCCCCCTTCTTAAGCCCTCATGACAAATGCACTTGAATCTGGGAGGCAGCTCTAATTTTAACTTCAAAATTTTAATTTTTCAATCTGGCTGCTAAAGCAGAAACAGCCTTCAAAGTTTTAGCAAAATTCTGGCCTCTTAAAATTCAGCAATAACATCACACTGGTTTTGATCCACCAGACATCTCACTTTAAATTAAAACTCACTGCCCAATGCTGCTTTAACTAAAACAAAATAATTACAGAAGATGGATTATCCCATTAAGATAATTGAAAACAAATAGATGGTTTGTTATCAACCTCTCCCAAAACTCACTATTTAATAAGCTTTCGGGAGCTGTTCACTACAGAGGGATATATGCCATGCTTTCCTCAATTATTTAGCACAGCACTGGACTTTGAAAAGTGACTTGCTCCCAACTATTTGAGGGGGAAAAAATTACACAATCCTGTGGAAGGCAAAGGTAGGATCATCAGCACACTGGAATAATTTTATCATGAACTTCACCAAGGACTATTAGCTATGGCCAGAGAAATCCAAAGTAGTTTTTCTTCCATCTTTACATATAACAGATTCCTGCAATGTTGCCCCACCTCTCCCTGGGGAGAGCCTGGCCCTTGGTCTCAGTAACACACAGTGGAGAGAAGTTCCACAGACCCAGTGGATATTGTGGAAAGCTCTTTCCCTATGCTAGGTCCACATTTTCCACCTTTCAGTCAAGTCCTTCAGCTATTCAATAAAAACCATAGGAATGATGGCTCAGCCTTTCATTGATTTACTGACATATTTCTAACATTTTCCTTCTTAATCATCTCCTTTCTGAAATTGATACTGGTGGGTTTTGGTTGGGTTTTTTTCCCCACAAAATATGTTCTTCAAAGAAGTTTTATTCAATGTTTTTTAGAATCATAGAATGGTTTAGGTTGGAAGGGGCCTTAAAGGTCATCTGGTTCCAACCTCGTGCCACAGGCAGGGACACCTTCCACTAGCCCAGGTTGCTCAGAGCCCCATCCAACATGGCCTTGAACAATTCCAGGGATGGGGCATCCACAGTTTCTCTGGGTAACCTGTGCCAGGGCCTCACCACCCTTTGCCCTTCTCTGAAACTTGTTAGCCTGCATTAGTTTTTGTCCCAAAGGGCAACAGTAACTTCGAAATCATTCCAGAGGAGACTTCACCACCAGAAACCCGGCACTCCTTTATGCTCCATTCCATTCCAGTAACCCTGCCAACACCCATTTTTCCACTGTACCTTCACAGAGCATGCCCTCGTGTCCAGCAGTGGGTGACACTCTGGCTGAGCTGACACACACAAAATCCCAGCTATTCACAAGAAAAACTGCGTTTATCTGTCTTGGTGCTTTCCCCTCCATCCTCTCCTCACCCTGCCAGCTCCACCTGAAGCTCCTGGCAGTGTCTCCTCTGCCTCACCAGCCTCAGGAACTGCATCAGCAAGTGCTGCTGTGCCAGCAGCCGTCCTGCTTCTCCAGTCACCAGTGCAGGATGTAAAGCCAATCCCAATATAAACCACCACTGCTCACCTCTTCAATAACACCATTTCTCCAACCCTTTTTTGGGTCCTTTGGAGGGTTTTATATGTACAATGTTATGTCTCTTATTCCAAAGGCTTAAAAAAAAATAAATCCTCGAATAAATCTAATTCAAAAAATAAAATAAAACCCTCAAATGTGTTTCAATCAGTTCTTGATTCATTGCCCTGAGAGTCTCAGATAATGGCATCAGTATAGCAGAACCACCTTCCTCTGCAAAGATCAGTCTTGCATATATACTACTCTATACTTCTGGTTTTAATTCTACCTTTAAAGATGAAGTAGCTTGGTCACAAGAATAGCCTTTTTAGCAAGCACACTGAGATGCTCCTCTGGAATCCTCTGGAATCACACAGAAGACAAAAATGCACATTTACAGGTTCATACCACTGAGGTGGTCACTTCACTTCCAAAGCCCTAAAGGATGCCCAAGTTCATTCCAGTCAGGGTGAGTGACTCCTGTCAGTTGGGTTCAGTAACTCTTTGGTCATGACAAATATCCATGAGCTTCATCAGCAGAAAAAAGCTGACTTGTTTCCCATTATCCCTTGGGCTGCACACTAAGGCAAAGACTTTCACATTTTAACATTTTCATCTTTCTTAGTTTTTCTCTAAATCCCAGATAACCCAGCAGGCACATTCCTCCTCGGGCTTCCCATTTCCAATAAACTGCAACAACTGGGTTGACACAGTTTTAGATATTTATCTTGATACAAAATATTTAGGATGCTAATGTGTTATTTATGGCCATTTACCTACCTTGGTTTTGGGGGGTTGGTTTGGGGTGTGTGTGTTAGGATATATTTTCAAAAGCCTTAAACAGGATTAATTAAAGCCTTAAACCTCAGAGATGTGCATGACACACTTGGTATCTTACTCACCTTGGTCACAAGCACACATAGATGAGGTCGACATGCAACACAGGCCTCTGAAGCCCAGAGATGCACAAATCTAACTATTTAATAAGTTATTATGTCAAACATCCCATGTCCTGTGCATCCCAAGTTCCCACCCATCCATCCACCCGGTGCTAATGAATCACTGTTGTTCAGACACATGAACAGGAACCCAACAGAACCTGTGTAGGAGAGACTCCAGTTCACATTAACCTGCTGGTACAGCACAAACCAGAGAAATCAGGGCAGAGCAAACTCCTCCTTGGTAGAAATTCCGAAAGGTTTACGAGTTTGAAATGCAGAAAAATTAGAATAACTTAGTAACAAATTACTAAATCCACCTTAAAAACCTGTCTCTGCAAACACTGGCACCAGGTGCCTGCAGGATATAAACTGAGAGACTTTACTCTCTGTGTACACAAAGGCCAGAGTCAAAGTTAATTTTCACCTTTAATAAGCTCATGATTCTTTGTTATTTAATACTCTGTAAAAAGGTATTACAGATTGATAATTATTGCAGTGACTTCTAAAGAAGACGGGCAGCCATGAGGCTGAAACTACAACATCATATACAGTATGTAGTCATTGATACTACCTACTACAGCATGAAGGAAAATACTCTTTAAATAAACAGTATTCAACTGAAAACATAGAAATGGAGCTTCCATTCTTACAGTATGGCTACACAGCTATATTCCAAGAGTAACATTTAAAAAAATGCTAGATCTTGAAAGGCCATAGATAAAAAGAGTCATGATGAAGATGAACCAGTTTTGCCCAGAAACTGCTATAATGAGCACACTGCAGAGTTTTTCAGCAAATCCTAGTTTTGCCAAGCTTCAAGAGGCAAAAGCCTGAAATGTGAAAGCTTCCAAGTTGTCTAGCTAGTCCACTTGTCTTGCTCTGCAGGCCCAGTGCCCCACGCTGCTCTCACACAGCGTGTCACCACAACTGTTCTCTGCCGGCACGGATCCCATCGGGAGGAGACGGTTCAGGTCCTTACGACGCCAGGCCCAACAAAAAGCCTCCAACAAACCCACTGGACACGACGATGTTCTGTTTGATAAACTCTGTGGACTGAGAAGAAAAGTAATATTTGTAAAGGACAGAGTTGGTCGTGGCTGACTGCAGGATTTAAACACTTATCACAACTGCCTGGAAACGGGAACACTAAAATTATGGAGGGGGGGAAGCGACCTGTTTAAAACCATGTAAAACAAGGTGGCACCTGCTGGCACCAGTGGAGTGCAAACTGACTCTAAGCTGTTTTTAACAACACATTTAAAATGGAGTGAGCCTTTAAAAAGTCAAAATACAGAGGAACTGTTGTATCAATTTCACGCCAATACCGTTCTTGCTTTGATAAAAACGAGACAGATGTTCTCCAATCTCCCTTGGCAAAAAAGCATGAGAACTGCCATGACTTCAATTGCAATCACATGAAAAATGTTTTAAAAAAATACT
This sequence comes from Manacus vitellinus, assembly GCF_001715985.3. NCBI lineage: Eukaryota > Metazoa > Chordata > Aves > Passeriformes > Pipridae > Manacus > Manacus vitellinus. Next base: position 2,940,468 of record NW_021940813.1, on the reverse strand, counting down.
GATTTTTGGAAGGCTACATCATTGGAAAAGAAATGCACTTCACTCCATTATGAGCCAATTTCCTAACAACTTAATCCTACAAAAAAATTCACTTATGTATGATGACATTGGTGTACAATATTTCATGAAGTAACAGCAGAGAGTATAACACGTTGTATCAAACATGTCATTTCATACATCCTCCACTTCAAACTGGCTACTAATACACAGTTAGAAGAAAGTAATATAATGTGAGAGGAAAAAAAAAAAACCACAAAGGAAACCCAAAAGCCCCATCCTGTCCCACCCGTTTCTGCAGGGCATTGGAGAAGGACATATTAAGCTAGTCAGAAGAAGCCAGAAAACCATCTCTCTTGAACTTTCAGTTCATATTCACACTAAAACTTAAGGTAATTTTTATCAGCCCATGTGCAACTCCTTACAGGTTAAACCTGAGATGTCAAAACTCATGAATTACAGAGCTGCTGTTTCATTGTCTGCAGCACGTTCCCAGTCAGGATTCAGCTGTGGAGAAAGAAACTTGTATTGCATGTATGGAATGTGAAAGTAGCTAAAAGCAGGCTTTCTTAAAAAAACAAACAAAACACCACAAAATTGATCAAGTAAAAGTCTTCACACGACAGGATGAAACAGCCCCGTTGACACAGATCAGTATCAGAGCTCCCTCTTCTCCACACAGTATACATCTGACAGATCCTGCAGACAGATATTCTTCAAACTGGATAAAATGAGCTAAAATCACAACTCCAGTTACAAAGTAGTTACAGCTTTCCTCCAGGAAGCTCATTCTTGGCCAGCCAGGTAATTTTGTTATCAGCAGTGTAAGAAGATTTGGTTTTTTTTTCTTTGTAGCCACCATGTTTTAACCACACCTGCACTTTTTACCACGTTCTGACCTTGCTGGCTTTGTCACTCACCAAGAGCCTGCACAGACCAAATGGCAAAGCCAGTGGCAGCCCCCAAGCCACAGGAGTTGCAGAGATGCAGAGACTTTGTCTGTCATCTTTAAGAGTGACCAAACCAGAAAGCTAAATGAATAAAAGAGAGCACAATCTGGTAACTTTTAATAAAATGTACAGCCAGGTTATTTCTGATGCCTTCCAGTTTTGCACCTGCACCTTCAGCTCATCATCACCTGCAGGGGAAGGTAAGAAAAACTGGCTGGTAAGAAACAGTTCATGACCTTAGACTTACCTCTTCAATTAGGGTGTTGATTTCAGGAGCTGCCTTATTTGCACGCTTTTTTAACTGTTTTTTTGCTTTGTTTACATCTTTTTCAACTCTCTTCCAGTCAACTTGTACATATCCACTATGACTAGCAATCTAGGAAAATAAAGGGCAGTTAGCACAGTTGAAGTTCACATTTCGTGATGTAAAATACAGCATTTAGTACCTACAAAGTTGTTTTTCTTTCTTTTTTTTTTTTAATTACACATACAGGGAAAAAAATACATTGTTCCAATTTCAGCAGATTCTCTGCTTCAAACAATAATACCTTCCCCAGTAACAGCAGTTCAAATTAGAACAGGTAATAGCAAAGTTCAGCAGACTCTTGTTAATTTTACCAGTTCTCTGTTCTTTAGTTATAAAAGCTTTACACTGTTTTCCCTTCAGCCTTTATTGTAACTTCCAAGAAAAGTGGGTTTATAGGACAACAATGAAAAAACTGTTTCGTTTCAGCTTCCTTCAGAATCGTGGAATTCTGATTTGTGACAGAGTATCTGGGGCTAATCAAAATCATCACTAGAAACACCAAAAGCTAATATTTTATCCTATGTGATTTAAACTGTCCCACAAAAAGTAACTGACACAAGAGAATTTTCATGCTTTCTACAAAACACAGCCACTGAGTAGAAAAATAACATGGCCTGAGTATAGCTCAAGTTCTGTCACATCAGCAAAATGGATAAGTTTGGGGAGACTGGTTCATACCAATTTACAAATTCCCAATATTTTTATCATGTTTAATCATCATCCCAACCCTTCTTCTTATTTCTCTCACTAATATTTGAACCTGGAAAAAAATAAGATTTTATGTTACTTGGCCAACAATGACAGTCCCATCAATTTCCATAGGACAATTCACAAAAGAAAGACATATTTAAATGTTTAAAAGATCATAGCTTAAAAAAAAAAAATCAGGCAATTGCTACATGCTCTAGAGAACAGTTAAATAGATAAAAAATCAAAACTAAGGATTACTGCTCATTTTAACTGTTAGGACAAATAGATATAAGCCACTAAATTTACAGGTAAATGCTTGTTATCCAAAAAACTCTTTGTAAAGAGTGAGATTTCTCAGGTCCTTCTTGAGGTCACGTTTGGGAAACTCACCTCACTTACCTAACAGTGTCCTATGCAAACTGTACAACTGGTAAATAAAAGTCACAGATCGTGAACTCTTGTGGAGCAGATATTTAAATACACAATTTACTAGGTTTAGCCTAAAAAGAAATGTTTCACATCACTTACAGGCATTGAAGCTTGACTTTCACATAGTTCTTTCTAGCAAATAACTGAGACCATCTAGTTTGTATTACAACAGCCACAGCAATTGAGCAATGTATTTCACCCCAAATTAAGGATTTTATGATCCAGAAAAAGAAATAAAACTAAACAAGTGTTAGACAGGTTTTGCCTGAATTCAAAACAAAGCTCCTGAAAGACCACCTATGTAAGAAAGTCAACTTCAGTTTTCATCTCTCTGTAAGCTTTAGAAAAACCAATTCATTGGACAAATGCAAAATGAACTTACTATATTTTAAACTCTCTTTTACTTCACACCTCAGAATGCAACAAATTAATTGACTTTGCCTGTCTATTGTAAAACCATTTATTCACATGGGCACTAGTGTAGGGCAGGGACAGCTCATTAAGGACTGGACAGCATGAAAACATGAAACCAGATTGAAAGCTGTGCTGGTGGCACATCCAGTCACTGGATGACATATCAAGGAGAAAATAAAAAGCTGCAGATTGAGGCAATTGTTATTTTATGAATTTAACATCACCACAAGAATTTCAAAAAGGCCCAGGCATTGAATTGGTGCCTTCTCACTCATACAACTGAAAATTAAATGTGGACTGATCTGCCCAGTCCAACACAATGCAAGAAATGCTAATGTGTTTGCTGGCTTGTAAAATGCAAATGGACTTTGAAAGAGACATTACATTAAGTCCAGTTTAATTAGCTCAGTTATCCAGACAGCTCAAAGATGAGGCAGAAGTTTTTAATTAAGTTCTGTTTGTAACTACTGCAGAGCAAACTTACATTTGCATCAAAACTCCATTTTAAACAACAAAAACTGGGCTACTTTTCTCACTGAACTGAGGAGCAGGGATCCCAAACTCTACTTTTGAGTGTTTATACAAATCTATAAAATAAGCAACAGAGGACAGTGTTTTGAATATAAACTTAATAACTGAGAAGAAAAAAAACCCTGTACTTAAGCAGTAACAGTCAGAGCCTGTGTCATATCTACTTTGGCTGCAACCCCACTAATTACATAATTTCATATGTAAGGGCAGAAATAATCCCACTGAACTCCAATGCTGGAGAGACAGACTGCAATTTTCAGGCTCTAATACATCATAAAATAATATTTGCTTACAACAGTAAATTTACTTAAATGCAAATTCTTAAAAGTTTACTAGTATTTTTAAACCCAGGCCCTACAGTAACAAACTAAAATAATAATATTCCATTATTAGTTTCATACTTAGATATATATTAGAGTCATATAGAGCTATACATATTAATTGCATATATTCTTAGAGAGACATATGGGGGTGTAGATTTTCGGGTTTACAGAAATATCTCTCTATATGATAATGGAATAATATATATTACACACACACATATATCTCACAGTTCATTAGTAAAATTTATTTTTGTTCAAGACCTCCCAGAATTGTTGAAAAAAACAACAGAATTTTTTCAAAAAGTCATTTAAAGAAATACATCAATGCAGGAACACTGAAAATATGTGCATCTTTCTCAACACTAATCAAGGCAAAACGGGAATCTCCAAGGGCAAGACCTCATTTTGGGGGTGATACCACAGAAGCACACAGGTACTTTGTTACTGGGACACATTATTAAGAGTAATGAGCAAAAAATGTTTAGGAGCAAAACATTCATAAGGCAAGATCAGAGAAAAGAGTTTTAATTTCCTCAAGGCAAAATCTCTCCCACTAAAGCAGCCTCAGCAAGGCCAGAAGGCTCAGGTGGGCTCCCTGAGCAGTGCACAGAAGCCATGGAGACCCTGAGAGATTTGCTGCTGTTTGAGAAGGTAACAACCCCCTCACACTGTCTGGTGGGATATTCAACACAAAACTGAGCAAAACTCTTCCTTACTAAGCCCCCAGGCCCAGAAGCAGGTTGTTCTCTCCCCACCTCACCAAGGTGACACACTGGGTTGGGACCAGATGGTCTTTAAGGTCCCTTCCAACCCAAACCATTCTGTGGTTCCATGGCCATCATCATGGAATGGCATCAACAGATCCCTGCACAGGACAGAGCTGAGGATATCTCAGAGTTTGTTTTGTTTCTTGTGTTGTTTTCAAAGATTTACTTCTCCTAAGTCAGAAAATAATTTAAAGAAGAATTGAGCAGAATTCATCAATGGCATATTAATGGACTGAGGCAAAATATATAAGTGAAATAACTGAATAAAAATATAATTTTATTATTAAATAATGGTCAACACACAATAGAAGGACCTGTAATTGGTATCTTGGCTGATGAGCAAAAAGCAGTTAAACTGTTATTCAGGATACAGGGTTTTAAAAATAGAGAGCTATTAGGTGCTCATTAAGAACAATTGTTTTTAACTAATTCATTACAACAGAACCACATGAGTTGGTACTTCCCCTACTCTTCAGAATTTCACTAGACTGTGCTGCATAAACTGGGAGTTATACAAGGAAAATCCCTCCCTTGTTATGAGAAATTCATTATATTTTCCTTAATATAGTACATGGATATTGGTCTTATACCAGCATATTTAAAGAACTACAGGTATTTCAATAAAAAGGACAGTAAATTGATCAAATTAAGCTGTTGAAATACCCACCAAAGATGTGCTAACAGATCATAATTCTGAAAAGCTATGCAAATTTCTTAATGTCCTTTTTATTTTCTCCCTCAGATTACTTTTCATTTAATCTGTATTAAATTCTAGATAACCTACAAAAATCTGAAAAATCTTTTTTGCTTCTTGTACAAACTGACACTCAGAAATGTATTGCTTTCAGTTTCCTACTAGATTTCTTGAGATGAAGTCATCACATACTGAAGAAAAAATGTATTTTTTTTTTAAATTTTAAGCCTTGAATGTTTCACTGAATGGGCTTTAGCCAAGAATCCTGCCTTCTGTAGTTATTATTCTTGTGTTAGCATGTAATTACAATGTCAATATTGCAATCAGCAGTTGAAATGAGATCTGCAACTTCAGAGAAGTTTACAGATAAAAAAGGAACTTTCTAGTAATGTGCTGAAATGTTCCTCTGCCCACTCAGGGGAAGCACCAAACATGTATTCATAGAATCACAATGTGTGATCTTTAAGTGAAAAAATTAAAAACTACAGAAATGTAATTACACCATAGAATTTATGACTCAGCTTTAAAATGCAAAATGTTTTGAATTAAAGGAGAGACCAAGGCATTTCCTTCATTTCCTTCCAACAGAATCTGATCTCACTTAAGATATAGGCAATTCAATCAAAATATGCAACTCATATTTCCTCTTGGATAATATTCCTTCTCGGATAAATGAGATCAACTAAGAAATCAGACACTCAAAGACAAGGCAAACCTATTGCATGTACAGGAAAGCTCCCCAGACTTCACAGCTCAACAAGCAAAAATCCTGCCCAAGGAAAGTGTTTTAAGCAATTTCTGTTCTCCTTTGTCTACAGGGGTGTTTTAACTTTCCAGCTTCCTGTAGTCAGAAGTACTAAGGGAGGAATCTGCAGCAAGGTCTGGGTGCCAGACCTCTGCTCCTGCAGCTCTTCATATTTAGAAAAAAAGTCATCATTAAAAAAATTACGACCAACAGCACACAAAGCATGGGAAGAGAGGTTCAGATCTTCGAGTCAACAATATGAGAAGGCTGGTGAGTGCTTCAGGAACCACTGCAGATTTAATTCTCCCCTCGTGATTTGGAAACACACATTATGGACTAAAGCAGCCCATGATAACTGATTCACTTGCAGGCACAACATGTTTTGCCAAAAAACTTACATCTGGGTGATTATAAACCATTTCAGATTCAACACCCTTGTAAACTTCATCCCTATATTTAGGTACAATAACCAGTGATTCTCAGGAGATTGAAAAAGGCCATCAGTGCACTATGGCAAAGTGGAACAAATGCCAATGCTACAAAGTTTCAAATCAAAACTATTTCTCTTTGACTTTTTACCGTTGATGCTTGCTTTTGAGTAATCCGAACAAAACACACCTTATATTTGTTGAAAACAACTCAAACCAAACACAGTCTGAGAGCACACACTCTCTGCAGTTCATTTAGATGTTTAGCATGGGGTTTAAAACAAAAAAAAAACCACAAAACCAACCCCCAAACCAGCAGAGAACATGATCATGAAGGAAGTGTGTGTACTTCACACAAGTGACATTTTGATGTGTCACACAGCAGCAATCAGAGGTTCTACCCCACCCTTCCTCATCAATGCTTGACTGCACGAGCCATTACAATCAAAAGAAGAAATAAAAGTGGGATATGCCTTTCAGAAACCCTTCAGGGTGATGTTGGAAAGAATAAATATTTATATCTTTAACATTCCATCCCAAAACCAGTATATTATTGAGCCTAAGTAGGCACCAATCTACTTCTTCTAGTACAATTTGAGGAAAAAGGAGAAGCTCACAGGTATTAAGACATGAAAAATGCCAGTAAAAAACCTGGCATCATACAGAAGGATGTGTGAAATCCTCCTTCACTTTAAGTTGTGTCACCTAATTTAAAGCTTCTTTTTTTTTGGAAATATATCCTCCCCTAACCACAATATCCGATGTAAAATGCAAATGGTCATGCCAGATAACATCATTAAAACTTTTAAAGCTGAAAGCCAGCAGAGAGATGAATGCAACGAGGCTGCCAGGAGTCAGCCAGGCTTCAGAGGCCCAACAGATATAACATGGCATGGGGAGAAAAGAGAAGAACATGGCTCACACTGGGACCAGAGCAGGCCTTCCACAAGCAACTGCCAGAGCAGCCTACTTCTTCTAAAGCTCTGAAGAAATTCTCAAACCTATTTAAATAAACGCAGATTAAATTCTACAAACTATTTTACAGGACAGAGTAGATTCTGATTTTACCACTGATTCTCAGAAATGTCTCATTTCTACACAATATTCCAGCTGAAATGTAAAGTTTTGACTGATAAGACCGAAAAGATGAAGCAGATAAGAAGCCTTCCTAATTAAATGTTACCCAACAGCTGTGTTTTTCCTATTGTTTAGTAAATAACATTTGCCAACTTATAAAGCATGAAATGCTACATACTTGAAGCAGAAGAAAGCCACCACCTACTGCAGTTGCTGCAAGCTTTCCGACTTTCTGGAACAAAAATCCCGCACACCTTAGGGGAACAAAACAAAAAACAAAAAGAACCCAGTCCAGTGAAGTTGTCTGATGAACAATGCCACACTCCACAATTCCTGACCACAACTATTACTATTCCTTCATTTAACAAAGTATTTCACATTTTTAAATTTAAAATTCAGGCTATTTAATACAAGCAATGTTTAACTAACGAGGTCTAAAGCAAGTCAACGTGAGGAATGGTTGCTAGTTCATGGCTGGCTGATGGCCCCTTTAAAATAAGCTTGAAATTTCCAGATCTTGCTGCTATTAATTGTAGCATATTAATAAAGTACAATGTAATAATATAACAGTGCCACTATGACTGTTCCCAGATGGAAAGTAAATATATCATACCATCATTTGTATTAACTACACAGCCCGTAACTTGGTAAAAAGAAGTAACATCCCTACCACAAGAGTTAAACTCAGTGAGTCCCCTCTACTGGGACACGGTCTTAGTCTATTTTTAATGGATCAAGGCAACCAGAAAATTAGTTATCTCATTCTCAGTCTCCAAACCCTCCCACATCAAACAGAGACTGATATCACAGAACAGTGATGGGGCAGGAAGGGGCCTCTGCAGGCCACATGGGCCAGCCACCTTCCCAAAACTGGGCCAGCTGCAGAGTCCAATCCAACCTCCAAGCCCAACCAGGCTGCCCAGGGCAAGCCTGGAATGTTCCCAAGGCTCATGATTCCACAACTTCCCCAGGCAACTCTGCTGGTGTCTGAACACTGGCCCACACACAGAGGGGATTTCCCCCCCCACCCCTGCAAATGAATAGTGAATTCATATTTATAAACATCACTACACACACACAGAGATCTACAGATATTGAAATGTACACTTCCCAGATCATTCCATAAGCCAGTTTTTATGGATGCCAGATGAACCATTCCCTAGAAGCTTCCAAGTTTACATGTACACATCTAACTTTTAAAAATAATTTTAAGGCTACAGAAGCAAATAACAAAGTCAGGCTGAAAGCTAAACCTTCACAGCTCGAAGTTGGACTGAGTCTGAATACAACAATTTCATTTTTAGCCTATTTAATCTTCCAACTCTTGCAAAATCCCACTTTAAAAGCCACCATGCTACCACAATGGTGCTTTTCACTGAAATTGCCTTTTTTTAGAGTACTGGAATAGACAATTACCATTCAAATACCTCTGACAAATAACAAATACCCTGACATAGCTGCTCAGGCTGTGGCCACATTTTCCAGTTTAAGTTCTCATCTTTACTGTCTAGCTTTCCCCATTAATTATTTTAGTGTAACTAAATGCTGTGGTGTCTCTCTTAACATCAGAGCAGACTGTGAATTTGAGCAGAATGTCTCCAGCTGAATTTAGAGGAAAAAACTGTCTCCACGAAATGGGGCTCTTAATTAAAAATATATTCTGCCAGCTTTTATTTTTCCTTCATTTCTTTTACCTGTAAAATATGTCTTAGTCATGATGTAGGTTTTCTAAATCTTGACTAGCAAGGAAATGAGCTTTTCCATACAAATAAAAGCTATATGCAGTAATTTTCCATTTATTCCTTGTACTTTTAGAGCTCTGACATTTTCCCAAATCCTTTCCACAGTAACTAGTCCGAGTAGCCTTGGATAACTGGTGTTTTACCAATATTAAAAAACACTTCAGAATGATGAGTCAGAGTAATGAGTTAAGGAACTGTTCACTCGTGAATAACCTTGACCAATGCTAAAGGAAATCCCGGTAGAGAGGATACATTTATCTGCTTGGAATACCCTTGGGAAGGGATCTCCTAAAGGCCTAGGACAGTTATGGAAGGGGAAGCTGCCTCACCAGCCAGTCACGCCGCCCATCACAATCTGTGTGGCCACGGAGTATTTTTCCACAATTGGTCCCGAGTTCCGGCCGAACACCCGGTTCCACCAGTGGTGACGCCGCGCGTACTCCGTTAGGTCCAGCACTTCGTAGGAATCGTCGTCGCTGTCGTGCTCTTAAAAAGGAGAAAAAAAGAAAAAGAAAGAAAATGGTTATTTTCTCAGTTTTGCAGCAAGTTAACAATCTCTGTAAAAACCCCAGAACAGGCTAATCCAGAGGTTTAAATTGCAGTGCACAGGCTACCTATGGTCCAGCAGCTCGTAGAACGAGGGATTTGGGGATGATATGCCATAATCTTCAACGCAAGGAGGAGGCTATAGGGAAAGTGTAACCTATAAAATCCATGACTGGCACTGAGAAGTTGAGCAGGAACCTGTTCAAGTGCAGGAACCAAGAGGCATCAGATGGAACTACCAGCTGGCTTGTTCAACACAAAAAAAGGCAGTGTTCCTCTCCTCTCCCTCACCCCCCACCTGGCCTGGCTAACCTCTGGAACAGCTCGCTGCAGGATGCTCTACATACCCAAAGGTGATGCAGGCTCCAAATTACAGCAGAGCAAATGGAAAGAGGGAAAAGAAACCAAACTAAAACAGAACAAAAATCCACCGAGGGCTGTCAGACACAAAGACAACAACCACGGCTAATGAGCTGGGCTGAAAATCATTCCAAACATCCTGAGGAGGCATCAGTACCTGCTCACCCTGTTCAGTCTGTCTGAGCTCACCCTGTGGCTGATCCCTTTCAGGCACAGGGTGCTGGGCTCTCATCTGACCTCCTACAACTCTGCTTTTATGATCATAATGAATGTGAAACATTTCTGATTTAGGAGAAAGCACACAGCCCTCCTCTGGATAGACCCAAACTTGGAAAGATCGAGGACTCCCAGCCCAATGCTCTCCTCAGAGGGACAAACATCCCCCTATGCCAATAAGCCCAAGAACAGACACTTCTGTTCCTTTTACACAAGAGGTAAAACAGGTGACACTGGGACTTAAGTTCCAGGTTTGCAGGACAAGTCTGTCAATGTTTTCAAAATAGGCATCCCACAACTTCAGATTAAGTGATCCTAAACGCCACGTATACTCAAACATCAGAGGGAACAGATGGGTTTAGATTTTTAAAGAAAAATATTTCGAACCATGTCATGTTCTGTGGACATACATACATGGAGTCCTTTGGTTAAATATATTTAACGTGAAATGTAAGTTCAGCAATAAAGGTGGGACATTCCCGAGAGGAAGAGCAGATAAAAAACTACCCAAAATTATTAAGTAAGACTGCAGATATAAGTATTTTATTAAGAATTTCGGCACTTTTTTTAAACTGGTACTACAAATACGGATTAAAAGTTCAAAGAGTGCAAGAAATACATATAAAGGTTTGCATTATTTCCCTGTATTAACACCTAAGTGTTCTTGAGTACTGAGAGATAAACAGCTAGATCCACAGTGCTAAAAAGTTGTTATTGAACGGCCTTTCTTTGTCTGAGGTATGGAGAACAATCCGTTTAACTTCTTTAAATGGAGAAGAACATCAAAACGCTGTCACAGACGGTTAGTCATACTAATTCTGTAAATTAATATTATTCAAATCAAAACTCACACGCGTTGTGTGGAAAATAACGCCGCCAGAGCATTCTGTGCTGATCAAAAATACCCCCTGCATGCGGCACGATGTTATGGACGTTCTCCAAGCTCATCGAACTGTGCCAGTGCCAGAAGGCGCCGCACGACGAGGCCGCGGCGATGCCCTGGAAGCCCCGCGCGGTGCGGGATGCTGCGGCCGCGGGGGCTCCCGGCTCCCGGCCCGCATCCCCCCGGCCCCGTGAGGGCTCGGCCGCTGCCTGAGGCCCACTGCGTCCCCCTCGAACCCGCCTGGAAGGGGGCTGAGTGGTTAAATCCCAGGAAGGGGCTTTATCCCGCGGGATGCCGGGGGTACAGCGGGGCCGGTGCGCCACGGCCGTGAAGGGGGACACACACACACAGATGGGGGAGGCGCAGAGCCCGGGCCATCTCTCCCCCGCCCCCGGGACGCAGTGCAAGGCAGCGGGGAGCGGGCTGCCCGCCACCCCCG
>NW_021940813.1:2894088-2928387 GCF_001715985.3 Manacus vitellinus | reverse complement strand
CAGAGATCAGCGCCTTTCCCTCCTTTTCCCCTCCCGAGGAGGTTGTTACTGCAGTGAGGTCTCCCCTCAGACTCCTCCAGCTGAACACACGGCCCTCAGCTGCTCCTCACACGGCTTCCCCTCAAGGCCCTTCACCATCTTCATTGCCCTCCTTTGGACACACTCTAATAGCTTAGTATCTTTATTTTATACTGTGGTGCCCATAACTGCATACGATATTCAAGCCTGAGCCCCCAGACCCCTCCAAATAACTCGGGGTGTGAGTGAGGAGCAGAACAGTGGCTGCAGCTGTGCCTGGACAGCGGCCGTGTCGCCACGTGCCCCATAAAAATTAATAACCAGAAAAGAAAACAAGCTGCAAAGGCCCCTCGAAGAACAAAGGTTAAAGCCAACACGAGCTGTGGAATATTTGACAAAAAAGAAATTTAGGGTCGCCTGACCCCCGTGTGCTCCCTCCTTCAATGCACGTCAGTGGGGTTTTCAATAGGCTAAAACCCACATAATTGTGTTTTATTGCTTTTATTTATTTTTTATTGTGTGCAGCCATAACGTGGAGGTGCCTGACACAGTAAGTGCAGCTTCAGCAGCGTTGTGACAATCTTGTGAACATCAACAAAGCGTCCATGAACGTCATTTATAAATAATAAAATTGGAAACAGATTATTTAAAAGTGTTTGCAGCCTCTCACTTGGACTCTTACTCTGCCAATACACAAGACAGGCAATTATAATGGAAAAAAATCTGCTTTTCCCCATGTCATAAAGCTGTTTTCATGGAGTAAGCATTTAAGATTTTAATTAAACTCCTTAATTACACCAGCCTTAACAGACATGCCAAAAAAGGGGAAACATATCTTCTACAAGAAGGTACTTCTTTAGCATATTAAATTTGAAGTTGGTGTACAAAGTGGTCGTTTGCTTGTTAACTGATTTTTATTACAAACATTTGCTGTCGTGATAAGCAGGTAACAGCACACCAGACAGAACTAGGTAATATATTGCATTCTTTAAGGTCTTCAATAAATACGTCTCTGTACGGAACACAAATGTGTCTCTTACGAATTTTTTTGACAAACACTGAATATCTACAGAGTTTTCGTGTTTAAGCACAAAATCAGCGGGTTTGGTATTCACTTCCCAATCAGCAACAAAAAGCTTGTTGACTTTTATTGCTAAATGAATTACAATCTTTGTTCTCACACTAACAGTTTTGAAAAAAAAAAAAAAAAAAAAGACAAAAAAGAAGAGTTTGGGGGAAAAGGCTGCTTTCCTGGTTTTCTTCACAATGCCAAGAGCGGACAAAAGGCAGCCCAGCTAACTCATCCGTGGTATCTCTGGAAAAGGTTCCCACCCTTGAGGTTTTTGGGTATTTTGGGTCAGTCATTTTACTCCTGTTTCCCACTCTGGCTGAGTGCATCCCCCTGGAGCTCCTGCAACCTTTCACTTTCCTCTCTCGTTTTGTAGGCAAGGGAGCGAATAGAGGGAGAGGATTTTCAGGATGGTCGTTACAGCCACTGTGTTTTGTATCATCTCAGCCAGTGCTTTGAAATGTCTTACTGAAGGTTGTCTGTGCCTGACAGACAGTTTTAAGTCTGGGCAAGATTTCTGAGTCAGATGCCAATAAGGTAAGGGAGCTGACTGGAAAGTTTTGCTTGGGTCGTATGTGCCTGCTGGCTGAGATATTTTTGAACCTTCTGTTGTTCAAATTCTTAATATTTGGTTTCCCTATTTTTAACTATGATCAGTTAAAAATAGCAGCACTTCTCAGATGATTTTCCCCATGTCTGTACAAACAATTATATTAATTTTCTGTTGGAATAGAGAGATTTATATGATTAATACTTTTAAAAGATTAACATTACAAACTGGATTATATTCTACGTGCAACTTCTGTTTGACCATTTTTGCACCCCTCTTGCCAAGACAGGGCAGTGTGACGAGCTGCAAGGAAGGAGTTTGGGAAAGAGCCAGGGAAAGACCTTTTGGCAGGTTGTGGGGCCTCTGGTATCTCTCTTCTGGGATCAGGATGCACTCACTTCCTAACACAAGACATTTCCCAATGGATTCCAATTGTTTAGGATGCAGTAGGTCTCTGGCAGCCGTGGTGCTCAGCTCAGCTTGCTCCTGGGGTCTGCAGGCACTGCCTGGGGGATTGGCTTGATGCCCTCATGGAAAATGCCATCAGGATTGTTCTTGCTTCCTGCAAACTCCACAACCTGTGCAGAGACAGCAGACCTCACGGCTCCAGAGATCCAGAATACCTTGGAGAGCTTTTGACCAGATATGATGTATAAAATTCCCCAAACCCACTCAAATTTCGTGCACATCGGTGCCATTTTCAAGCTATTCACGGGGACAGTTTTTCCAAGGAAAGGTAGGCAATTTAAACTCAGGCCACGTTTTGCCTTCACTCTTAAAGGCCCTTTTAGAAACAAAAGGTTTCACAGTAGCATCAGAAGGATTGTACAGGAAAATTGCTCTCTTTGCTCTATGAGCCCTGATTCTGACTCTGCATCCACCATCTGTCCTTGTACCTGTGACAAGGAGGTTCAATACCTCGGCTTGCAAGAGAACATACATGGCCTACACTTACATTACAAATACTAAAAAGCAAACAATAAGGAACCCCAAAACCCCCAAAAAGCCCAGGAGAGCCCCCCAACCTTCAAAGGCCTGCGTGACTCTAATCCTAACAGCTCCTTTGTGCTGCTGACCAGATTCCCAAACTGGGGCACACGCGCTTGAATTTTTAACCATCTTGCATGATTAATTATAAAAACTAAAGGCAACAAACGCTGCTGGCCACCTCCACCAGGCCTTCCATGTGAGTGAATCTGATATTCTAAGCAGGTTTAACCTAGTAAATGCAGTCTGAATGACCTGGCAGTGAAGATACTGGGAGGAGTGGAAGATTCCTTTTGAAAAGCTGGATTTGACATGCTGTTATTCAAAGCTCAGTTGGCCAGCAAATGGCAGAGAAATGTCTTCTCAGATATAGGAAGGGATTTGGGTTCTCAGTCCATCGAGATCCGGGACAAGGGCTGTTGTGGGTGGGCAGCAGGCTCTGACTTTTGGAGGTTACAAGGTTATGCAACAGCCACCAGATTTTTTTGGAGCGGGAATGAAAGCTTGCACTGGGACTTATCCTGGCTCTTTCTTGCTTGCCTGGCAGAGAGGGGCCATAACCTGAACTGGGATGCAGTAGCAAGTTCCAGGACTTTCTCACGAGCAGCAGCAGAGGGGCAGGTACTGATCACTTCTCTCCAGTGACAAATGACAGGATCCGAGGGAATGGTATGAAACTGTGTCAGGGGAGGTTTAGGCTGGATATCAGGAAAGGCTTCTTCACCCACAGAATGGTTGGGCACTGGAACAGGCTCCCCAGGGAATTTGTCAAGTCTCCAAGCCTGACAGAGTTCAAGAAGTGTTTGGACAACACTCTAAGGCACATGGTGTGACTCTTGGGGATGACCCTGTGCGGGGTCAGGAGTTGGACTTCAATGATCCTTGTGGGTCCCTTCCAGCTCAGCATTATTTTGGGATTCTGTGATGTTCAAATTATGATCCTCCTCCCTGTAGTTAACAAATACACATCCTTGTGTCTCATACCATCTCCATATGAGACTTTGGGTGACTTGCTTGTGTTGGTTGTCTTCAACCTTCCTTCGCCACTTTCCTTTGTAAAATGTTAGTTATGAGACTTGATAAAATTTAATTGTGAGAATTTTTTTCTTGTTCGTGAACATCATTAAATTCTGCTTTTCAATTCTGTAGTACTCTAACTCGATAACAGCTTCTTTCATCCTAGAACTACAGAATAATTTTGGTCGGAAAAGACCTTTAAGATCATCGAGTCCTACCATAAATCTTACTTCATTTGTCCTGATGAAATTTCAGTTGGAAATTCCCGCCACAATCCATGTGTGAGGAGAGGAGAAAAGGACAGGGAAGGGGATGTCTGTTGTCTACATTGACTAACAAGAGTTTAAATTGTCTCTTGTTGAAGGATTAAACTGATACAAAAAGGAAAACTAAGTTTAGGTGTTTAAACAGATAGAAACCAAAGATGTCACCCAAGGAAGATGCACTGGATCCACAGCACCACAGCATTTTACTAATCAACAAAACCAATGGTTAGTGTGAGGTCAGGCTGTGGCAGGATACATTCCCATGACCCCAGCCTGGAAGAGTAAGGAAATAAAAATTAAAAGTTAAGGGGGAGATTGATCTTTCCTGCTCATTTTATTTGCAACATGGTTAATAATGCAAGCTGATTATCCATTAATCTTCTGATCTCACCCCTGATGAGATACCAAAGTTGGACTGCAGCACAGAGCTCTGGCCGTGACCTCCCGCTGTGGTACAGATCCCACCCGTGCATTGGGATGGTCTGTGTGCCGTGTGTGTGGAAAATTATGGGATCACAGCGAGAGGGGAGCCAGGCTTGCAGCAGAGCTGAGCTCAGCGTTCCTTTAGGATCTCTCCAGGAGGCAGCCAATGCTGTGGGAGCTGACTGCAGGAGGAGATGATTCCAGAGGCTCGTGAAGGTTCATTGTCAAAATGCTTCATAAAAACTGGAGTGTTCAACTAAATTTAAGACTTCGTGTGGTTACCCAGGCAAATAAAGGGTGGTGAGGAGAACTCAATCTTAGAAAAGCAGAAAGTCTTGCAAGGCCCTGGAAGGTTGTCTGCAATGTTGTACAGATCTCAACAAGATGTAGCTCTTGTCATATTCACGTTAAAAACTTTTCTCATGTATACACAAAGTGACTTTTTAATGAGAGGGTTATGCAAAGTTTGTGTTCTGCAACGTTTGTGTTCTTAATTTGTTCTTTCCTTGTAAATAAAAAATAAAAATTTTTACTGTCTATTCAAAATATAAAATTTCAGAAAGAGGCCTGGACTGCAATACTGTATTATTTAGAGAAATTCTTTAAACAGCTCTTAGCCGTGACCAAGGATATAGTGATATATTTCATTTTTAAGTTGTCCTTCAGAGACAAATACCTGATTCTCTTGTTAAATCTTGTAGGTATTCTGGAGTTCCCTGCTACTGTCACAAACCAAAGGAGAGAGTGAGAACAGAGACTGACAGTCTGGCTGTCTGGCTTGCAAAGCAAATGTAAGACATTACTTTTCAGAGACGATGAATCAATCACACACACAAATTCCACAATTAACAGATATTCCTGTTAGGTTTCTGCAGCCTAAGGGTACATAAACAATTAAGAGCAAAATAACACTCCTTTGCATGGCTTTTTACAAAGCTAATGCTAACAGGGTAATAACTGGGCAGGGCAGATTTAGAAAAAATCCACACTGAAAAAGCTGAGGACCCTCCAGAAATGCCATCTGAGAGGCGAAGAGCCCAAAGAATCTCAGACTTTTCTGTTCATGAAACCCCGCACCAAGAAAAGGTTAAAAATCCTGAGCGGAAGGGAAATTTGGTAAAAAACAAAAATTTTTTTTTTCATTTTCTTGCAAGAAACAAAACCCAATACAGAACTGTGATGAGTAAACACTAGACAGGATACAAAGACAAAAGATAACACATATGAATCATCACTGCTGGCAAGGAAAACCTTCGATCAGACGCTGCTGTGCCAGTCACAGGTAGCATTCACTGAAACACCTGGATGCTCTCAGCTCACCTCAAGCTTATGGAGAGCCCTCCTACAGCTTCTTCTTCCCTGATGCCTGGTTTTGGCTGGAATAAAACTAAATACATTTCCCCCAGAAAACTGAAAACTTGCCAACACAGTCAAACATGAGATTCCCAGAGTACAGGGCTGCCTCCAACTGCCCCGTTCCTCATGACTGGATCCCCTTCCTAGATGCAAATCTCAAAATAGCATTTCTCTGGCCAAAGGACTGGCTTGCTGCAGCAACCCTGAGATCAGGAGAACTAGATTTATTTTCCAAGGGTAATTTTTTCTGCAAAATTGGGCCCCCCTGGCAACTGGGGAGACAGACTGATGAGCTAGAGAGGTGTTCCTTATTGTACACATGCAGAGTAACTGTAATCTGTCACTAAGACTTTCCCTAACTTCACAAAGGCAGTGTGAAATAAAATTTAAATAATTTCTTTATAAAAGAGATTAAGTCTTGAGAGATTGCCCAAAGGATCAGACTCTCATTTAGTTACCTTTCAAAGCTCAATAATAACAAAATAACCATATCACAGCATTTTTTCCAGTAGAACTGTTAATTTCTTCCAGCTTTTAAATAATCAAATCTTCATTTCTGATAGAATACTAATGCAGTTAGACAAAAATTGAAAGCAGTCATTGCCTCTGATAAACCTGTTCAGACAATGTCCACATTTCCCCCCTGGTTTTTGTTAATATTTGTTTCTATGGGTGTGTTTTACCCACCCTGGCTCATCACCACCAACCACCTTCAGCACTTGTGGTCTCTCCAAGGGCTTGATGATAATTTTTGCAGAGTGAGAGCCACACCCCACACTAAAGAAGACCAAGCACTGCCCTGCAGAGCTTTCAGTACACGGCAGGACAGAGGCAGTGCCATCTGCTGAAGCTGCCTGGGACATAACTCTGAGATAAACATCTGTAGCAGCAGCAGTCCTGAGTCTGATTAAACTGGAAAATGGCATGGGTAAGGATTAGAGGAGGAACCCTAGTTTCCCTTCCTATCATGAACACACTGACAATGAGTAAGACATTCTGGTTCTATCTAAGGAGTTTTTGCTACCCTGTATTTCCTGGCAGTGATAACATGTGCCCAGTCCTGCAGGATGCAGCAACAGTGAGAGCAAGGTACAGGGGCTCCATCGGTGTTTGAGTGCTCTTCTCACTGAGTTTCATCCAGAGTTCCTTGGAGGAGAAGTGTGGGAGACTTGCTTGATCCACTGTCCAACTGGAATCTAAACTAGCATATGGAGTTCTCCAGTCTGTCCTTGTAGTCAGACGAGGGCAAGGAAAGCCAACAGACCTATGTGCAGGAAGGATCACTTCTGGGAGGATCCTGCCTATGTTCATTTTTTAAATTCAGTTTCGTACAGAGGGATCCCTCCGGGTATTTGTCAGATGGAACATTAGGAATTGCAGCAATAGGACAAGGGGTAATGGGTTCAAACTGAAAGAGGGGAAATTCAGGTTAGATATGCAGAAGAAGTTCTTTACTGTGAGGGTGGTGAGGCCCTAGCACAGGCTGCCCAGAGAAGTTGTGCATACCCCATGCCTGGAAGTGTTCAAGGCCAGGTTGGACAGGGGGAGCTCTAAGCAACCTGCTCTAGTGGAAAGTGTCCCTGCCCATGGTAAGGGGTTGGAACTGGATGATCTTTAAGGTCCCTTCCAACCCAAACCATTCTATGATTCTGTGGCAAATCCCCATTTTGAACGTGGAGTTTATTTGCTCCCTTTTTATTGTACACCAAGGTTTGGCTGAAGTTTTCCAGGAAGTTGTGTGGAGTCTGCACTGGTATTTCCAGTGCAGTCCAGGTATTATTCAGTGCTCAGCTCACATGTGAGCTGCACAGACACAGGTCACACAGGACAACTGACCTGTGTGTCACCTGGCAGAGGAGGAAGTTGTGGGGGAAAAGTTGTTGGGCACAGCCTCCACCATCTGCATAAAAAGATGCTGTAAACTGAGAGACACGTGTCGTGATCCAAGGGAGGAGTCCTTCCAAGCTCCAGAAAAACCTGACTAGTACCTAAAAGGTGCTCAAAACCGGGGAGAAAATTGAAGCTATGAAGAGGTGTAGGCCTTGTGTGTGTGCGTGCATGGACATTCCTGTATATGAGGTAAGATCAACAGTGACTTATAGTTCAAAACCTTTCTGTGTCCATTTACCTCGACTTTGCCATTTCTCAAGACATGGATGTTTTCAGGACTGTCCCAGGCGTGGATGTTTGTGTTGCCAGGGTGTTTTCTGTGTCAGCACTGATCTCCAGAGGCCTGGATAGATGTGCTTTGGGACTCGTCAGCGTTCACCAAAGACCTATACCAAGCTGGCTGGAGCCACAGAAAGAGGACAGGGATCTGTGAATCTCAGAATAGTTCACACCCATGTAGTCACCACACAGCAGCATCCTCCAGAGGGAACTGCAGCAGGGATGCACATCAGCACAGGCTTTTGTTCCACGGGGGCCTCACCCTGGAGTTACCAGGAAGGTGGTGAAACCAGGTGGGATGTTCTGATAATGATCCCTAGTGCAGATGTGCTTTATCTCTTTCTTGCTTGCTCAGGACAGTCATATCACCCGAATGAAAAAGCAAACCAGAGAGGGGATAGTAAAGCTGGGCATCAGCAGCTCAGTATTTGCAAAATACAACTTCACAGCATATTGTCTATAAACTTTGCTTTACAGTGTTTGTTTTCTCTTT
The DNA here is from genome assembly GCF_001715985.3 of Manacus vitellinus. Lineage (NCBI taxonomy): Eukaryota > Metazoa > Chordata > Aves > Passeriformes > Pipridae > Manacus > Manacus vitellinus. The sequence continues at coordinate 2,920,039 of NW_021940813.1, read as the reverse complement.
TTGCTTATTTGTATTTTGCATATTTTATGTGCAATTTTATATCCCATAGGCAGTTCCTAAATTCAATTCAGCTTTTTTTTTTTTTCCTTCTAATTGATCAGGAACGGTAAGTAATCTTTAGAAAATCTGTTTGTTCTATTTGTTCCTGTCTTCTTCCTAAATGTTTGATGAGTGGGTGATTTGTTTGTGCTGTCGTTACAAAAACCATATGTTGATGTGGTCTTATGGGGGAGTGTTTTTATTATTTTAAGAGTTCAGCTAAGGATGTTTCCAAAGGAGTCATAATTGCTCTTCTAAGTACAAAGGCTGAACAATGACTGGCTTACAAATAATGCCAAAAATCTGTTCAGCTCAGTCTAATTATTTCAAAGACTAAAATCTGTTTCTCAGAAATGTCTTCTTTCCACAGTCTGAACTTTTTAACATACTAAAAAAGTTGTATTTCTGGAAGTTCTCTATGGATCAGAGTCCCTGGAGCAAGGGAAAGTGTCCAATTTTTGGTGTATATGTCGCAGAATCACAGAATATGCTGAGCTGGAAGGGACCCACAAGGATCATCGAGTCCAACCCTTAAGTTGTCCTTTTCATGGCTGTGACCAAAACTAAAAGGAATTTTCTACCGGGAAACTGGTACGTCTACTGATACCAGCTGGGCAGTGCTCCTGGAAGCACCTCATGAGGCTGTTTGGTGTCACAGGTGAGCAAGACAAGGTTTTGACATGGGTGATATCAATATCCTCCAAAAATATGAAAGTCCTGCTGACATCTGGGGGACTACAGGATGTACAAGGAATGTACTGGTGGTAAAAATGGTCCGTAAGCTGGCTGGTCTGTAAGGTGCTGAATCCGACCCTGGTAAAAGGAGAATCCCTGAAAGTGCCTCAGCGCCCAGGAAAAGCTGCTAAAGAGGGAACTACGTGGTAGAGACTCAACTATGTATTTTATATATAAAATATTAGGTAGGGACTATTAGTCAGTGCTGCAGGAGTAAAGAAAACGAGAGGAGGAAAATAGCTGTGCCGCAGGCCAAGACCTTGAAAAGGACAGACTTTTCCATATGATTTTCAGAAAAACAGTTTCAAACCTCCCTGCTGCAGAGCCTCCTACACAGCCCTCGCAGAGAGCCTTTCAGAGGAGAACTTTAAACAAAGGAGTGCAATCGCGTGGCAACGTTTTGAGAGCAGCAAACAAACGCCACACGTTTGTAGGTGCACGGCAGCCGAAATCGGGCACTGATGAAGCTCCTTTCTTGTGGGTTGCAATAAAAAATTAATGGGAGGGCAAAGTATAAAATACTAATTTTGCAGTGAGAGACAACGTGCCTTGCTAAGCATCATAATAGTGCATTTTAAAAACATATGTGTGTATATATAATGTAAATGTTACATAAACCATGCGTGTATTGCATAAATGCCATTAGACTAAATATTATCTGAAATGAACGTGCATGCATTTCTGGTTTTTGTCTGTCTCTGTATATAAAACACATATAATGTAAAATCTATATTATTAGTGAAATGAACTGTTTATTTTTTTCCATAATCCAGCAAGATTATAGAAGAAGTTGGTCCAGTGGTCAAAGCCTCAGCCTGGGATTTGGGTTCAGGTGTTATTGTGTCTCAGACTTCCTCCCTCCATTGTGTTAGGTGGGACCTCTAAGCCTTACCTCTGTGTCTCACAGAGAATTTAAGAGGATAAATAATTTAAAGAATTAAAACCTCGAATCCATAATGTTAAGGGCTAGCTGGATACCTTAGATGAACACAATGGCAAGGGGTTTAGAACTAGATGATCTTTAAGGTCCCTTCCAGCCCAAATCATTCTATGGGTTTATGAAAATAATAATGGGTAATTTTTTTCTGAGGGATTCCTTTATGGAAATTCCTGCTCCATGTTTTCTGGCCTGCAGAAGTATCTTTTGCTGATCATTGACTTCTAGGATATCATGATCAGGAGATCATGGGATCTGAAATGTGGTGTGAACAAAGAGCTCTGTCACAGTCGTTGACTGAGGAATGGGAAGTTGCATTCCCAGCTTTCCTTTGATTTTGGTCCAGGTTCACGATGGTAGAATGCAAATAGACTTTAAATCATGAGCAAGGCCGGGTTTGGGTGTTCTCACACCACCTCCACAGGGCACTGCAGACACCTAATGGGAAACCTCTGTCTCCAGAGGACACTCACAGGTCTCTGTGCTCCCAGGGAGATGAAGTTTGGAACCTGGGACCCAGCCTCTCTACTCTGTATGGTGCCTGAACCCCTGGAGCAGCCGCCTGCTCCTGACCCTTTGCTGGAGCTTCCTGGCCCTTCCTCATCCCAGCTCTGCCACTGGGTCATTGAAGGGACCAGAGCCCAAAGCCATTCTGCCCTAAAACCAGGTGTGGTGCAGGGAAACACATCAGGAAAAGACACAGCCCCATTCCTGTGGCTTAGATCTGCAGAATCTGTGATTTTACCAGGCCCCTCAGCTGGTGGTGTGAGCAGAGGAGCAAGGGCTGGCCAACACTGCCTCTAAGCGTGGGCTGCAGCCAACAAACACGTCCACAGCCTGGACTCTTCCAACATATTTTCGCTGGTTCTCAATTCAAAACCATCCCATATTATTCTTCTGCTTCGGAAATTATGCTGAAAAGAATTCCCTGTCCTAGACTTCAGTTAATAATGGAGTCCCTCAAACTTATGGTGAATTTACAGGAACAAATGCCATTGTTCCCTACCCTATGGAGGCTGTAGGTTACAAATACAGGGACAGGCAGAGCTGGGGCTTCAGGGGAAGGCTGAGAAGCAGTTTTTTATCTATCTTTTTTTTTTTTTTTTAACCAAACATATCTTACAGTCCTTCCTTGCTTAGTTTGGTATGGTAGACTTGCATTCCTGGCTCCAGCTGCTGACTATAACGGTGTTGTTCATATTTGTTAAACAAACCAAAGAGCAGAAACATCTCCCTTAGTTGGCTATGCCATAGCACAAAGACAAGCAACTTTAAAAAGAAAACCAAAACAAACCCTAATATTAAGCTCTTTGCAGGATATTTTCTTATGGAATGTTCCCTGTGTTTCCTTTGGGGCCGTAGTAGCCAGAACAGCCAACTGAGGATACTGCTGAGCATTGTTAATCTAAAGTAGAGGATTGCTCCTTTGGGAAAATGGAGTGTTTTCATGAAGGAAAATACTATTATCTATTTGCTGTAGACTGTGTTCCTCCCAGTAGGAAAGCAGGTATTGGAGCAGCTTTTGTATAACACTATCCCTGTGCCCGTTACTGGGGGAAGCTGGTGGGACAGATGGGGTGGTGGGCTCCCCAAAGCTGAACTGCAGCCAAACCCTAGGGCAAATTTCTGGTTTAGCTCCTAGACAGAAACCCACCCACCAGTTTTCTTTGGGAAGAACAAGAATTCAAATATTGGTTTGGCCTGAAAATTGTTCTGGCTACCCCGAAGGCAAAGGGGAGGTGATTCTACAAAGCCACAAGAAGCAAGTATTTTAATTCACAAATCATTTCCCTGATTTAAAATGCTAATTTTTATCTAACATTTTCCTCACTCCAAAACCACATTGGGTTTCAGTTATGTTTCCTTTGAAACCAGAAAGCAATCGTGCTGAAAGGCATTAAAAGGAACTAAAAATACACTTTTTTTACTCCCTCGTTGCGCCTTTCTCTGCCTCCTCAAATGTCAGAGGAGCAAAACTGGATGATACCATTTCATGGATTTGGGGGCAGGAGCGAATGGTGCAAGGGGCCATCAGGGAATCAGTACATTTAACACAGAAGGGGTATTTCAGAAGTTCTTAGCTAGAGCTGGTTGTGGCCGTGGTGGAAGAGCTGGCAGGTGCTCCTGTGTTTAACTGAGCTCACCGAACTCGTGGCATTTAGAGCCCTCTTTCTGTGCCTACTCTGTGCAGTTAAATTCCATGCTCCAGGTGGATTAAAACCCCTCAAATGCACAGGGTGACAAAGGGAAACCTGTGGTCAGTGGTGGAGAGAAGGCAGCAGCTGCTCAGGGTTCCCTGGGCAGGGACCTGCCAGGACACCAAGCGATGGTTTCACAGCCCTGTTTGTCAGGAGGGATAACTCGGAGGTGATCCATATCTGAGATGCTGCCATTAGCAAGAAGATAACATCCCTCTGTCCCTGCAGTCTCTGTTTTGAAGGAAAGGGAGAGAAAAAGCAAGTTCCTCTTTGTCTTGGGAGCAGAAGGAATGCCGTTATCCTGCACGGAGGCCGGAGGGTGCAGGGCACTCGAGAGCTCTGTGGGGTTCTGACACCCGATGTTCTCACAGCTTGCACTGCTGCTTCCACATGTGCAAAGCAGGTGGGAGATATTGCCACACTGTCCTGTCAGCCCATGCTTTGCAAAACTGTGTGTGGCTCCAGACTGCACAGAACAGAGGGGATACGGGCCTGCTCCTGGCAGGGTCCATTCACTGCCCTTTAATGGCTTTTTATTAGTTTGTAGTGAAATGTGAGGAATTAATCACAGCTCAATTACGCTCATAAATACATTGCTGTACTTTAACGTGTGCGTGCAAGTTTGTCTGTTTTTAATTACCTGGCAAATGTGAAATTAGGATACTAAGATCAAAGAATTCAAATTTGTCCCTCAGTGAAAAGCGTCGCTGCCTCGCCACACAAAGCCAGGCTGGGAATGAACATAAAGAAGCAGGGAACAGGGCACTTCCCCTCCTGGCAAGGAGGAGGACTGGCAAATGCAAGAGTCCAGACAATCTGAGGAAAAACAGATCCTCCTTGTTTTTCACTCCCACATTTCCTTTCCTCAGCTTGAAATTCACTGTGCTTTTTTCCATCAAGTCCTCACCTTGGCCCCTCCATCGTACTTTTGAGGTGGGGCAGGTGATCCTGTGGTTCTTCCTAACCTCCTAGGGAGTCTGCTTTGGGTTCAGGCAGCTCTCTGTCCTCTCAGCTGGTTCAGGTTTATCCCAGGGTTCTCTTTCTTCTTTTTTTTATCTGTATTGGTAGTACTGGATATCCCAGTTTACTTTTGGCCTTGCCTACTGGGAATGTCAAGCGAGGATAAAATTAAACTGTGGGTAGACAAAACATAAGGAGGTTTCTACAGTGAAATATGATACATATTAAAATCAACTCATTCATTAGCACTCACATTGTGAATTTATTAAGGGCTCTTAGTCAACAGACAGAGTTCCTAGTTCAATGTCTAGTGCTGCAAACAGCTGCTTTCTGCTTACAAAATAAATGGCATCTTCCACTGAAAAAAAGAAAAAAAAATATATAGGGATTTTTATTTCTTTCCAACAAAGTCTACAAAAAAGTCCTTTGGCACCTTACACATACAGCAGCCACAGCCTGCTCCAAGTCATTGTGCTCACTAAAGGGCCTCCTTGTACACTGTTCAACACATAAAATCCTCCTTCTCACTTCTGCATATTAATTTATGCTGACATCAGAAGAATTTGGATAACATTTCTTAAAATCCCTTTAAATTCTTAGCTCACACTGAGATTCCTGGGCAGTGCTGAGCTCTGTGCCTGGAACTCAGCTGTGATCAAAGTTGCTCACGCAACAACAATATTGAAACAAGGAATGGGAGCTTTCCAATGGAATGGACCCTACATCCAGCCCCTCTGATCAGGCCAAAACACCTTCTGGCCTGGGATCAGTGGACATTTACAACTACTCAACCATAAAGAGAAACAGGAGGAATTCTTGAAGGAAGTAGCAAAATTAGAAAGCCAAAGTGTTTCTGCTCTTCAGGTGAACAAAATGAAACCAGGCAGCAAAGCAGAGTAGAGGAGCAGGAAAGGGGATGTAAGGGGAGTGTGATGTGATCCAGGCAGGCAGGTGCATCCAAGGGCTTCAGCTGGGCACCTCGGAATGCTGCGTGCTGGGAGGTGACTCGTCCATTATGCAAACTGGCACCACGTAAATCAGGAGAGAGGCAAGAACACCTGCTCTGAGCTGGAAGATTTCTGCAGTTCCTTATTGGTTATTACAAAAGATACACAGCTGTTTTTCTAAATATAGAAAAACGGACAGTAGAAATTACTACAAAGCACTCTGGATTACTTGAGTTAAACAAGGGCAAGCAATGCTTCACTTTTTAGTGCAAATGCTATTTACAGCATCATTCCCCGCACTAATTTTCGCAGTTACACAACATGTTACTGTTCCACAGAGTCGACAGGACTTTGGAAGTGTAAATGAGGGAAGGTCTCAGTCACAGCGACAAATTAAACGACCACAGGCAATTACTGTGAAATCAGAAAAAGTATATTTATACCACACATAAAATTGAGCTTCTTTGTGATGATACTCAAAGAAAGTAAGTGCAAATAGATCCTTTAGAAGACAGGGGTAATAATTACTGATTACACTGTGGTTAGGCTGTTTATGTCTAAAGTATCAAGTGCAATTCTACAAGGTCTTAAGCCATTTTTTAATAGCAGCCATTGATTGATCTTGCTCCTGAAAAACATTCTGGTTTCTAAGTTACCAAACATCACATTTTATTCTGTTAACTTCCATTTATTTTTATTTGGGAAAGAAGCATATTTTGCAGCACAGTGGGCATTATATCAATTTCTTTCATAGTGATCCCAGAGTAACCTCTACACTAATGACATCTGAATTAAGAACAACAGAGCAAAAGATTTTTCACTCACAACCTCCCAGCAGACAAATAGATCAATAATCCAGAATTATTTGGCTCTTTCATAATTCCCCATATAAAATAACTACTTTATGTTTGATGTAAGAGTAAGATGACTAATCCTGGCTGTTGTGGAAAGCAGCTGTTTGCTAAACCCATCTTCAACTCACTGCAAATGAAAATGTCATCTGTAAAGGTCTCTCATTTTTTTTAGGATAATTCATCACAGTGATTAGGCACCTCCTGAAGCAAGACGTTATCGACTCCTGGTTTGGAAGAGTTAATTCACTGTGCTGCAAACTGATGTAAAATGGAGGAATTGCAGGGAAAGAAAGTTTTAGCTTTCATATGAAAAATGAGCAGAATGAAGCTGAGAGAGACATCAAAAGGAGCTTTTTATAGAAAGCACTCTGTAAAGCTGAATCACAGAATCACGGAATCAATGAGGTTGGAAAAGACCTCTGAGATCATTGAGTCCACCCTGTGACCCAACCCCACCTTGTCAACCAGACCATGGCATGGAGTGACACATCCAGTCTTTCCTTGAACACCTCCAGGGACGGTGACATCTCCCTGGGCAGCCCCTTCCATTGTCTAATCACCCTTTCTGTGAAGAAATTCTTCCTAATGTCCAACCTAAACCTCCCCTGGCTCAGCTTAAGACTGTGTCCTCTTGTCCTGTCACAGGCTGACTGGGAGAAGAGGTCAAACCCACCTGGCTACAACCTCCTTTTAGGGAGTTGTAGAGAGCAGTAAGGTCACCCCTGAGCCTTGTTTTCTCCAGGCTAAACACCCCCAACTCCTTCAGCTGCTCCTCACAGGACTTGTGCTCCAGATTCTTCACCAGCTCCATTGCCCTTCTCTGGACTCACTCCAGCCCCTCAATGTCCCCCTGAACTGAGGGGCCCAGAACCAGACACAGGACTGAAGGTGTGGCCTCACCAGTGCCGAGTACAGGTGGACAATCACTGCCCTGGTCCTGCTGGCCACATTGTTTCTGATCCAGGCCAGGATGCCATTGGCCTTCTTGGCCACCTGGGCACACTCCTGGCTCATGTTCAGCTCCAGTCTCCCTGTTCACTCCCAGCACTCTGGTCAGCAGGAACACTGACCCACAACTGGGCTGATGTGATGCTTGGGCCCTTCTTACAACACCTCCAGCTGAGCTGCCCACCCCTGCAGCACCCAAACCATATCAAATGTTACTCAAGAGTCCCGTTATTTCCTTTCCTTCCAGTAAATCTTGAACACACATCTTTATACAAAGGCAGGCTATATCCCAGAGACCCTGAGGTAACAGAGAGAATGCAGTTCTGGTTGGGACAATGCCTAATTAAAAGTGCTGCCACTTCTTCCCGTAGGTAAAGGGATAATCTTGGCCTCCAGACATTTTTTTCCTGGCAGATATGGATTTCCAGAGACTGAAAATCTTGTAGTCGATCTCTCCATATGTACAGTCTTTAAAGAGAACTGAAATAGATGGCAGAACTGAAAAATAAGACTGACACAGTAAATCACAATGATTTATGAGCATTTAGGGATATGGGAAAATTTACTTGTTCCCATTTATTTAAAAATAAATACATTACTTATTTATAGTCTTCATTCTCATGCAGCACAGAGTGCTTTGGTGCTGTCTCGCCAAACTGAAGTCATTGGATTTTACCAATTATAGGGTCAAATTCTTGTATCCCTTGCATGCCTGTATATGCAGTTTCAGATGCATGCAGTACAGATTTTAGATATTAAAAACCTATTCTCGTAGTCATCCTAATACATCCAACCAATACAGAATTAATCACCGATTTTTCCATGTCTTTTCCTATCTAGTTTAAATGTTCAAAGGAATGATTTATGCTGCCATGTAGACATCAGTAACTAAATGTTTGCTAATAATTAGCCTGAATCTTGTATTTTTAAATTTCATCTATTTTCTTTCATTTTACTTAATGAGTTGCACTTTAGTTCCCTACCAGATGCTGTAGGGCTCCCTCAGTTTATCTACTTCAATTGTACATCAATCCTGAATATTTAAGCCCATTTTAGAGCTACACACAAGCATGTGGCAAATTTGGGAATGGGATAACCAGGAAGCACAATAAACACTGTCAATATTCCCTTTTCTTTCCTGATAATTTTAGTCTCTGAAACTGTAAACACATAATGTCAAACCTTGGGATCCAAACCTTAGGGAGCTTAGTAACTCCACTCACTCCTCAAGAGATTGCTAATTAAGATAATCAGTAACAATTTCATGTTTGGGTTTTTTTTTTACATCTTGCTGTTTAAATCATAACTTTTAATCTCCCTGCCAGTTTTCTGTTCTTTTGTAACTTCCCTAGTTATTTTTCTGCTAACAAGATGAAACTGAAATCAGTATTTCAAATGTGATCACAGAAGTTGGCCAGGAGTACCACAATTTGTTGTTTTCAGCCTGCTTTTGCACTATTTCATTCCTCTCTGGTGTTTGCATGTCAGAATTTATGTTAATTGACAATAATCAGCTTCCTTCCTTTTTTTCCTAAATGACTTATTAGTTTCCTTCTTTTGAAATAATTACAAAACTATGGCTGAGAGTACAAAATTTTGTGCAAAACTATTTATCAGTTAAACAAATGAGTGGACAAAAGTCCACAGAAAGTCTGCAGGAAGACTGTTGGACATAAAAAACCAGCAAAAAAAACATTTAAACTACCAAAAAAAACCCCACAAACCTTGGACAGAAATATAATTTGGGATTATGGGCGTCTACTGTAAAGACAAAATACCACAGAGTGTGTTAATACAAAAGGAAGAAAACAGTAAAGACTTTATTAAAATTCTTGAGATAAAGAATCTTCAGGGACATCAGAATCCTGAGTATGGCCTTCTCCCTGCAAAGTCTGTTTTATGTCACTTAGCTGAGAATGAAAAATGAATTTACTCTGTTTTAATTAAATAATCTACAGGCATTTGGAACCATTATTAATTCATGTTTGGCTGAAAGTAGCAGCGAAATTTTGAAACATATGAGAACAAATTAAGGTTATAAAGTTCAATATTTGCATGATTACTTTGATTTATGGGAATAAAACCAGCATTTTTCCCCCCTTGTCACAACACTAGGAAGCTACTTACCTATTGCACAGTTCATTAATTGTTTTTTCCTTATTTGGTGTCTGATTTTGCAAAAATGGATGTGGCACAAAACATAACAAGACACATGAACAGAAATGCCAGACTATTTAACTAGATGTAGCAGCAAAAGAACAAAAAGAAATCATATTTTATAGAGGATCCTACGAATGTTTATTTGCCGGCTTGACAACAACCAAAAAATGGATAAAATGTTAAAAGAACCAGCATCATTGACTAATAATAAAAATTCTTGGGGGTTTTAAATTACTTTCACGTCCTGCACTTTGTGATGTACTAATGTTGATGATCCTCAGCCCTGCTTCAAACCCTCTGTGCTGCAATGGTCATTTAAACAGCATCCAGTCATGTAACAACTACTTTTAGTTCATTCTAGTTTTCCTATATCCTGCTCAACCTTTTATTCCTTAAACATGATCTGCTTTAGCCTTTTCTGGCTGCATTTACACTGGGAAGATGTAAAAATGTGTCTTTGCATCTTCTCCACAAGACTTGTCCTGTTTGGTTTGGCCTTCACGGGATGAAATACTTTGCAGTGTTGTATTTTGTGTTCTCATCATATTGAGCTGAAATCTCGTGGGTGCTGATTCACATCTTGGAACCTGCACTGTGTGAACAGCTGCCATGGTTTGCCCTGGTGATTCCCCTGTCCTCTGACAGCTGATTCCTGATCCCATGAAAGTTCCCTGAAAGTTGGTGGAAAATCCTTCACTGATTTCAGTACAACCAGAATTTGTCTCTGACCAAAACACAGTTAATATGGGGAAAACTTAAAGACAAATGCACAAAACACCACGTCAGTTTTGACATAGCCCTCTGATGCACAGATAGGTCACTAATAGAGGATTTAACCTCTCCATACACCTACTTGGAAAAAAAACAACAGAACCACCTGAATTTGGAAAGTTCCACCTGCTGAACTGTGATGCAGCAGTGCAAGCAAGATTTATCATGTTATTAGCAATGTAGAGGAACAGGATTATTTCCCAATAACTGGTGTTTATACATTGCATTACATGTCATGTCACAAATGCGCAGTCCCCAAATATTTTTGTTTACAAGCTGCCACATGGAGAAGCCAACTGGCATGTTGTTTAGATACCGATTTCTGACACGTGCTCTGTATACAGAAAACCCTGATTTATGAAATGTGAGATAGAAACTTGTCAGGTTTTTTTTTCAACATATACAAAAATAACTGACAGCACATAAATCACGACGACATCCACAATACATTCCCAAAGGCTTGGACTGCTCAGTTTTAAAATCTGCTGCGATTTTGCAAAATAATATTTTTTAGTTGATTTTGGATTAAATTTCTTGTAATTTATGCAAAACATTAATATGCTGGATGCTTTATGGACAAAAAAAAGGCTGATAATCCAAGTCTGATGCAGCAAGATTGTGAGTGAAATATGACAGTGAGGAGACAAGAGAGGAAGGCTAAAAGCTACAGCCCTTCAATCCATAACTCAGAAACCATATGTGCATCTTGTCAACTCGGATGAAGTATTTTAAAATGTATTAAATGTGGGCTAATACAGTGGCAAAAGTTTGTGCAACTTGTCCTCAATTGACCTGGGTGGAGCTATGCTAATTTACAGTAGAAATGGCAGAGAATTTTTTAGAAAGACAAAATTACTGTTATTCTGTACGAAATAACTGTAAACCCTTTAAATAGGGTATTTTCTCAAGTTAAAAATTTCCAAGAATAAGGATAAAAACTTATTTTTTCTCCTTTGTTTTGTTCTTCTTTTACTCTTTCCTCCTTTTACCCTCACCCTTTTCTTTCCCCCTCTTCTGATTTGCCTCAGAAAAAAAAGAATGCATAAGGACAAATAAGGAGGATAAAGATGAATATGGCAAGAGTTTATAATTTTTTAGTTTCACTGAAGTTAAATGAAAATGATAAAACACAGAAGTTCCCACAATAATTTGTTAGGTTGTCTTTCCACTAAAAATGGTAACAGAATAAAAGGTTGATGCAGATGAGGTAAGGTCTAACAGTCTAAAGAGGGTGTCTTATACATTTTGTTTTGCAATTTCTAAAAGTGACTCAGAACACAGGAAACTCAGAGCAAAATTCATCAACTTGATCTAATGGTTTTGTCTGAAAAGAGAAAGCATCTGCATCAGGGGGAGCACAGAAAAAAAGCCTCTGGAAGAAGCAGCTTGACAGAGCTCTGAGAGTGGCATTAACCATCAATGAAAGGTAAGTGCCAGTGAGACTTGGGTGAGTAATTAGACAGGGACAGAGTTAAGAAGAATTTGAAAGCTGAGATTGCCCATGTTGCAAATACCTTTCTTTAAGTGCTGAATAATCTTTAAAGTTGCCAGTCTTCCTCCATGACCTGGCCTTGCTTATTCCTGCAAAATCACAGCTTTTGTTGCCATCATTGCCAACAAAAGCAGTAAGCAGGGTAACAAATTTACTGTTTGTTAATTACACAGTAAAATGCATGAAAAAGCACATATTTTCTTTAAAAGAAATCACAGTTATAACTTAAATTTTATGTGTAAATCAGGATGGAACACAAATTATGCCAGATGAAACATGATGCAGCCTCAGACTGACACCATCCAACAGCACAAGTAGACAAGACCTGGGCTTTAGTCCTCTGAGCCCTCTGGGGATGATCATCACCATCATTACACATAATGCTCTGACATTTTCCTACAGAAACAAGATCGATTTGTAATGGATAAATAAATGGACAGAGAAAACTGGAGCAGAATTGGAAGATTTTTTTGTTTGGTTTTTTTTTTTCTGGGCACAGCACCACAGTGCTGACAACTTCCCTGGTGTTTAAAGATTATTCCAAGTAAAGCATTTGGTGTATGATCCCTTGTGCCCCAGGAGCCTATTCTGAAAAGAGTGTGACCCTGAGCACTCCTCTCCTTTTCTCCAGGCATTACATCCTTCTGCATGGAGTTCCTAACACTTCCTGCACGTCTGTGACCATCCTGCCCTTTGCAGGTACTTGCTCTTCACTGATGGTTTCTGGCAAGAATTTCTTTTCCTGTGTTTTTGTTGCAAGAGAATAACCCACGTTCTGAAGCCAACTGCTCTGCCTGCACAAATGCTAAGTAGCTTCTCTAGCATCCATAGGATATTTCACTGCAGTAAATGCATTATTTTCCAAATAAATTACTCTGGAAATTAACAGTTCTCTCCCTGAATGATATAACTGTTGCTGACAGATTATCTGACAGCCTAGATGTCAAAATATTTTTTGCAGTGTGTGCTTGCAAAATCTTCCAAATGTTAAAAGTGACTGTCAGGATTTTGAGCTTGGATGAAGTTCACTTAATTTCAGAAAACAAATGGATTTTTATATATTATATTCAGTTGCTTTGTTATTGAAGTACAAATTGAAGTAAAGTGAGGGCAAAAACCCACATGAGAAACACAGACATTTTTCTAAACCAAAACACTTTCCATTAAAAAGAGAGGTTACCTATGGATAGGACTGAACAGTGGACTGGAGACAGGTCAAGTGGCAATGAAGGGCCTGTTGTGGGGGATGACACAGTTTCTCCCTCTGCTTAGAAAAATGGCAGGATGTGCTTTGCATCAATTTTACAGCGTGACAAGGAAGAATCCTGGAAAAACACACTTGTGGAGCACACGCATCTCCCCTAAAAAGAGACAGAAATCCAAAGGCTGAGCAGAGAACTGTGCAGTGATTTCCATTACAAGGCTGTGGAGGACGGCCAAGGAAGGACAAAAAGAACAAGACCCATCTGAGAGTGTGTAAATCGGTTCAGCTGAAAAGTTATTTTTACAATATTGTTATTGATGTGAAAAAATAAACAATGGAACCTTCAGGCATCAGTCTGGGATACAGGCTGGCTGGTTACCTCTATTCCCACACGTTTCTCATATGTACAGGAATGAAAGTCTGCCCCAATAACCTGCTGGAGGACTATTCCATCCAGACTTTCTTTAAATGGAAAAAGAGGTGTTGTTTTGTTCAAGGATTGTGCCCCAGACTATAACACACAAAATCATATGAAAGCAAAAGGTGGTGCTGACGGAAAGACTTTGAGAAACTTCTCGTACAGTACCCGCCCTGCTTCTCCCTGCATTAACTGTTGCAGGTAATTCCTATTTTTTTTCTCAGGAATTTGAGACAATGCCATGCCAGCAGTACCCAAGCTTGCTCCTATGGCAAAAGCTGACTCTGTGCTGGGATGACTGCCTTGAAGTTTGTCTGCACACGTGCCACAGAGTTGGGATCCAAATTTTGAACCCACGTTGTGTCGCGTGATGAGGACGATCAGGAAAGGCAACGCTCCGAGTGCACTGCTGTTGTGAGAACTATTCATGCAGGTGATTGTTATTCCCTGGCTGGATCACAGGATACAGGGTGGCTGGGAGGGGGCCAAATGAAGTGCTCTGGTAGGTCTCAGTCTCCTCCTGAGGAAAGAGTAATAGATTTTCCTGAAAAGAAGTCATGAGGAAATACGACAGGAAGCCTTTAATGATCTGCTTAAGAGATAAGGCAAAACATTGCTGGGTATCTCTTTATGATTAAATATCTTTTGTAATTGTTGGACTCTGTCCTAATTAGCTTTGATACATCAGAGGGCTGCTTTGTGAGCTGTTTGGTTAAGACATGTTGTTCTGTTCTGCTTCCTTTCAGATGTTCTACGGATAACATTATTAGGCTTACCTTTTGGTTCATTCACTACACTATTTCTGTGCTAGTAGGACATCACACATATGCTCTTAATTTGATTCAATCTCTGAATAAACTGTCCAACTTTAAAAAAGAGATTTATCTCATTCTATTTCAGCACTTGTGCATCCTCTGATTCCCTGAAAGCTTTAACTGGTTCATTAAAGCATGGGTGTATTTGAATTCGCATCTCCCTTTCTTGTAACACTGTTGAAGTACCCAGTATTTTACTATAAGTTGTCCAGCTAATTCTACTAATACACAAATAAATAAATAAACTATTTAACTAATTCTATTCTACTCTTTTCAGGCTCTGAATCTTCACTAGGAAGTCCACAATACGGATTCTATTTTCATCTTGAACCTCTCGGTTCCTTGCAATTAACACCAAGATCCAAAATGCTGCCTCCTGTACATTTCACAGCGAGAAGTTATTTATAGAACCCGATGGTTTAGATTAAGCAAAACTCTGCTGAAACTGGAGGATGCAGTTACGCCAAATTCTGAGGACAAAAGTGAGAAGCAGTTGCACTTCTTGGAGGAATTAGAACCTGTGACACATTGTAGCAAACCAGATGATGGATGCAAATGGAGTTTGCTGGGACCTGAACACTGACGTGGCCCAAGGTAATGAGCTGTGTATTCTTTAGAGGAGGTGTATCTTTGAGCAGAAAAAGATGCTATAAAATTGAAAACAGCCAGAAAAGTGATGGAGTGTTTTTCTAGAAAACATTTGGAACTCTGAACAGAAACCCTCCTGATTTCCTCCTGTATTTCAAACCAGCTCAGTTGTTTCTGCACAGGAATATGGCTCTGTGGGCTTGGTGAAGAAATATGTTTGCCTGCGAAGAAACACGCTCAATAAATTTAATTTACTAAAGAAACCTATCTGCAAGACCATGTAACTGTTTACATCAAAAGAAGTAACAATGTGTTAGAAAATAATCAGAAATTTCCACAAAGCAGAACTTCATTTATCTCTGAAATAAAAAGTTAACCAATTTCCACACATTGCAACAAATAAGCCTGTACACTTCCATTTCCTCAATATATGCTTGGTTTCATTAAATTTTACTGAGCTAAATCTTATGTGTTCCTCATCAATATAAATTTGGCCAATCTGCAGAATCTGAAATGCTCTCCCTCATGTAATTTTACTAGTTACACTGAAGTCATTAGCTGGTATTATTCTTCCATTTTAAATACCCACAGGCATGATTCTAATTTCGAGTACACCAGTTAAGCTTCTAATACAAACAATTACATGTTCATGGGGAAAAACTTTCTGAATATTAATGTACAGCAGGAATCTCACAGCGCACGTATTAAGGCTGCAAAGCCAGGAGATAGTTGTTAAAAGTTTAATTTCTAACCTTTAACCTTCATGGTCTTTATTGTTTATTCATCATTACTTTAAACACTTTCCTGAATTGACATCTATGATTCCATAATGGAAACATTTCAAAGCTGTGCTTGAGAGGGAGTGGTTAGCTCAGGAAGATAATCTTAATACTTCTAAACTTAAGAATTAATATATTCTGAGGATTATTTTCCTATACAACCTACCAATTTTATCATTTGGTAAATGCTGTTTCCTTTTTAGCCTTCCCAGCTGTACAGAACTTGCTCCTTTTAGACCAGTAGGAAAGAAAAGTGTACACTTCTGTGTGTACATAAGTAAGCCAGCAAGTATTATCTGGAAAAATGAGTTATTCCTCCTTGTGTGTGGATCAGGGTTTTGATTCCCAGCAACGGCTGCTCCATCAGTGCAGGAACAGCACAAAAGGAGAGATCGTGATAAAGACCAGCAGCAATTTGTCCAACTCTTCCAACTTAAATCTCACTAACGGGCAACCAAATTAACAATT
The DNA here is from genome assembly GCF_001715985.3 of Manacus vitellinus. Classification (NCBI taxonomy): domain Eukaryota; kingdom Metazoa; phylum Chordata; class Aves; order Passeriformes; family Pipridae; genus Manacus; species Manacus vitellinus. Next base: position 2,903,726 of record NW_021940813.1, on the reverse strand, counting down.
ACTCAGAGGTAGTAAGGAGTTAGTAGCAGGTCATTTCTATGGCTCATGAGCTTTTGTAGGTACCAGGTTTTTGTAATTTTTAACTTGCTTTTTATTACTCTGATAGCAATCTGCAATCAGCCTCACAAGATTAAATCGTCTTACTGTGTTGGGCAGCAGTGCACCAGCTCCTCAGGCACCGCTAGGAATGGGATGGACATCCTTAAAAAACAATTTTAATTTAATTCCTCACAGCAGCTGTCAGCAATGATGCAAGATTTACTAACTGGACAAGTTTTAACTGAACTCCATACAATACTCAATAATACAATCACTGTACCACCCGTTTTGGCATTTCATATTAGAATGATGTTACCCTTAAATATTTTTCAGTGTGCCACACATTATGGCACGGGAATAATGACCACAAAAGTTGTCTGGAGCTTTCAACTCCCCTCCGGAAGTTTGTGGGGTTTTATTTGTTGTGGGGGTTTTTGTTTGTTTGTGGGTTTTTTTGGTGATGTTTTGTTTTGTTTGGGGAGGTTTTTTTGTTTGTTTTTGGGGTTTTTGTTCATTTTTTTTTGGCGGTGGGGAGGGAGGGGAGCTGGTTTCTTTGTTTTTAGCTGAGGTCATCTCAATGACTTTGCCTCAGTTTCCAGCACGGCGTTGTAACAGTTAAATCAGTGTTGCTGAGGGATGGCAGAGGGTTGGTAACAGTGGCTGGGAAGGGATTGTCAGAGGCAGGGTTTGCTTTCCCCAAATTCATGTCATGTGACCCCCATTTTGAGGCACCGTCATTTTGGTTACCCAGCTGTGTAATTTTTGACAAAGTGCTGACACAGTCATTTGTTTGGGTAAGACTGGAGAGAAAACCCAAATCCCACGTGATCGTTTCTGCTTTGTGCCAGACACGTTGTCATTTTAACAGAACATTCATGTTCTACACAACCAGAGGAAAACTATGACAGCCACAGAAGGAAGAGCTGGAGTAAGGGACTGGTCAAGAACTGGCTACAGAAAAGGCCTCTGTCCAGCCAGTGGCCAAACCTACCTTGTGCCTTGGCTCTCTTCACCACCTTGTTCACAGAATCACAGGATGGGTCAGCCTGGAATGGACCACAGTGGGTCATCTGGTCCCACCTCCCTGCTCTAGTGGGGCCATCCCAGAGCACGTGGCACAGGATTGTGTCCAGATGGCTCCAGAATATCCCCAGTGAGGGACATCTCACACCCTCTCTGGGCAATCTGTTCCCGTGCTCAGTCACTGCACAGGGAAGTTCTTCCTCATGTTCAGGTGGAACTTCTGGGCATCAGTTTCTTCCCATTGCCCCTTGTTCTACTGCTGAGCACAGCAGCTCCTGACAGATTCTCCCTTTCTTTTAGGCTGCCAACCCACCCACTTATGGCAGGGTTTAAAACCAACCCCTCCACCTGGGAGACAGAAACTGTAATCCTCCTGCTTCTGTGTCCCATGCTTTCTTTGCAGACCACTGACAGATAGCACTTGCATTGCAAAATTAATAACCCTAAATAGATTTGAAAAAATTCAGGTGGTTCATAAGAGAGGCTTAACAGTGGCTATGAAAGAGTTGTTCTTAACTAAGGATACACATTGCATTTAGTTATGTTTTCAGAGAGACTTTGCAGGATGTCTCCAGATGTAACAGAAACCAGGAACAACCCTGAATTTGCAAGAAAACCTGTGTCTTGTCTGATTTCCTGAATAAAGTTCCAATAAACATTCAAACTTTGCAAGATTATCTGAACTGATCCATTAAAAATGGGACTTTATCTGTACTGAGCAGAAAGTCTCTTCAGAAGGTATTGCAGAACCTGCAGGTGTGGCTTCTTAGCATGGTGGGATTATTCATTAGAAATATGCCTGCACTGAAAACAAATGTAATGAAAACAAAACCAACCACTTAATAAAAAAAAGAACCAATTACATGATTGACAATAGTATTTAAATTTTAAAATAACACATTTGTCCTCCATTTTGTACAGTAAACAACTGTAACCTGAGCAGGACCAGTGAAAATTTCTTAAGATTATGCCCCAGTCATTTTTTGTGTAACTACCCTTGGGAAGAAGAAATGTATTCAAGTTCTTTCAAAACTTTTGGTGTTTTGAAAATAGAGCCAATTGCACCGTTACTTGTGTGGTCTCTAGACCTCCAGTCACTTGGATTCCTATGTGTAAGCCTGTGAATTCAACAGGGGATGTGGATTTTTTTTGACTGAGAGGAAGGAATATTAGAGGGACTTTCTTCTCATTGATACTAAGAAGCCACTGGACAAGCATTTTGTCATATAAAGATTTAAATCCACAACTTAGTGAAATTTTATGTATTCAGTGCTGGCAGAAAAAGCACCAATTGAAGCAAATCAAGGCTTTAGAAAACATTGTCCATTATTAGTGAAGCTTCCCGTTGCTGCTCCTTCTCCCAAGAGCATTTTGTCCCACCGAGACCAATGGCAATTTCCTTCCTCTCACTCGGCTTTCAGTTTGGGATTATATATCCATGGAGAGAAACACTGCATTTTAACTTTCCTCACAAGAGTAAACCACCACAGGGCTTGTTACAGCCAAAAACCCAAACCAAACCACTCCTAGAGAAGAGCTCACAAACTGATTTCAGTAGTACTGAGTCTATTTATATAAATACACAACTACAAACATTCAAACATAAACCAAACTACACCTTGAGAAATTTTAGGATGGGAAATTCTCTCAACCATTCCTAAGGATTTCCTGTTTCACAGGTTCCCAAGTGAAGCGCAGCTGATGGGTGGAGGAAGCCACTTATAGGCAGGGATAGCTTTTGGTTTTATGAATGTCAAGCTGACGGTGGAAACCGCTTGTCTTCCTCCCACCATCCTGGTGTGCTCCACTCTGTGATCCAACTCTTACTGACAGTGGAGCACAAACCACTAGAGAAGTTCTAAACATAACCTACCTCTTGAAAATAGCCATTTTATATTAAAAATGTGAAAATTTCAGTTTGGCGTGTTATCTTCCAGTTACATACAATGAACACATTTACATGCTTTGGGTACAAGCCTGTCCTGTATTCATTGTGTCCTAAGCATCAAATTAACAGGGTCCCACCTCTTAATTTTGGGAGCATTCAAAAATGTAAGAATGTAAGGGTGAGTTGCATGTCCTACAGCAACAGTCCTCAGACTCAAGCATCACATTTTATTCTATTTGAAATGCCCCCTGACTCACCCATAGCTCTGAGGGAGCCCTGAACTGTGTTAAGAGGATGATGGAGAACTGTCTTTGTCTGTGCTTCTTGAGCCACTGCCTTAACTATGACAAACCCAAACCCCAACTCTGTCCCAAAGCCACTTCTGCTATTTGCACCTTTAAAGTCTCATCTCTGCACAACTACAAGATTTAATACCTACCCTTACTTGGGCAAAGTACCCGATTTGCAAAGTGGCTGCCCAGGCAGATGTTGTATGAAATGGACAGGAGGGAGAGACTACAACCAAAAGGCATTTTCAGCTTGGTTACTGAAGGTTTTATCCTTTCAGACACCCACAAGAACATTAACAAAAAGTAACATACACAATGGATGAGGCTTTTAAAATAAATAATTCTCAGATACTTTCTTGAAAAGATTTTTCTATGACACTGCTAAATTAAATCCAGTAAGAGCACATGACACCCTCTGCTCCATGAGAAAAACAAAAATATCAGATAATAATGTATTTTGGATAATATTGCATTCTGTCCCAGGATTTACAGAAGTTAACAAGATATCCACTCACCTAGTTCACTCAGCATCACAAATGGCTCTTTTCAAATGCTTACACAGAAATCCTTTGCTCAGAGCTGGTTTACAAATGCAATTTACTTGGTTTTACCTACAAGCCAGAAAACCAGTTGGCTACAAAAGTATCAGCCCAGCAACTTACCTTAAGTCAGTACATACAAGACCACTAAAGAAACACAAAGCTGGGGCTTTTTTTCCCCTCCCTGACAGCATTGGCCAAGTTTTATAGTTACAACTGTCAATCTGCAGAGAAGTTAATATAAACACAGCGTTTTATCTTCAGCTTCTCAACAGACACATTAAATTCCTGCATAGTGACGAATGCAAGAAATCCCACTTTCTCTGCAGTTTTGGAAGAGCAGAGATCCTTGTTTGTGATCCTCTTCTCTCAAACAGGCGAGTTCTTGGGAAGGTGGCAGTGACAAGTTGACACATTTGGTTCCTAGAGGGAGGGCAGACACTTCCCTACTTACCTTCCAAGACTATTCCTACAAATGAAAGCAGTCCACATCTGGAATACACATGAATGGACACCATCAGAGCTGCCAGGGGCAGGAGGTACAGGCAGGACTGTAAATAAAATTAAAAATCTACTAACAGAAGTAGCATAAAGGAACCACTTCCTGGACAAGTATAATTTTTTGTATTATTTATTTCTCCAGCTCTGCAGAGACTGTCAGTATTACAGATCTATAGAGCACAAAAAACATGATACAGTGGTAGTTTTTCTAAAAGTCTCTTCTTCTGTGGGTCACACTTTAGCAAACAGGTCAGTGGGCTCATGCTGACATGCAGAGAACGTCTCTCACACAGCAAATCTACAGAATATCCAAACCCCCCTGATTTCTGAATTTCATGAGCAGCTCAAAATACAGTCAGGGTCATGCATAGGAATTCATGGTTTTCCATGTTGCTGCACAGTGATGGACATTGGTGTTTACCTGGTAACTGTGGGCACTTCTTCTGACCATGAACCACCACTGAAATTCCAGATGAATTTCAGCATTAACCCTTTCATAGACAATCCAGGTTTTAAAAGTCATGTTTACCAAGGGGAATAGAAGGCAACACACAAAAATGACTGCAAGATTTAAGCAAGACAGAGTAATATTAATTAAGGTCTATAACTAAAGCATTTAGTAATAACTAGTTTTTTCAATACTTTATGAAAGAAAAATATCCTTTTTGTCTTTATAGTAACACATTTCCTAGATCAGCTCACTTTTACTCCCCTCACTACCCAAAGTTAGTAAGGTATTTCTGAGACTGAAGAGCAATTTTTTCATCAATGTAAGGATAAACAGTATCAGAATGACTTTTTTTTCCCAATGTTTTCTATTTTCAATAATAACTCTTCTACAAATGCACATAAGTTTCCTTATTGCCAGCAAGAACATTTGCCTTTTTGTGCATTTTGGGGAAAAAAAATAAATCAAACCAAAACAAGCCCCTTGAGTTTTATATCAGTTTCCTCCACTTTCTTGACCATGATACACTGTCAAAATATAACACAGATCACACACACACTCATCAGAACTTTAATGAGGGAAGGACAAAGAAAATGTAATTTGCAGATCATTTTATTTTGAACTCCTGGACAACACAGGAGCTACTGCTAAAATACAAAAATGAAGTACTGGGGGCTTTTTTGTTCCCAATTTCAAGAACAAAACAGTTTAACAACTCAAGATTTTCTGCTTTTACCTTGGAGTAAATGAAGAAAAGAACAGTAAGGAAAACAGATGCAGAAACAAACCATGTGTTAATAAAAGTGGGAGGTTAAATGAAGGGGATGGTTTCTCCCTGACTGACCTCTTGTCAGGTTGTATTACTTTAAGCTGCTTTCCTTTATAGGCCCATACTCACACATTTTGGGCAACTTGACTAAAATTTGGCAAGATGGCAAAAATGCAGGCATTAGATTTATCTTTTGTACAACACAAAATGGTACCCTGTGAGTTCTCTTGGTTTGCCTGCTTTTTCTTTGCTGTTTTTCAGTTGTGTCCCACACATCCAAGGCTGTTGTCCTGTCACATTGCTCCTGAGCTACTGCAAAAGGATTTGCCTTAGAGTCTGAGGTCCTCTGAGCCATTCTGAGCATGATGCTGACTGCACACCTCAAAATCCTTTCTGAACAGCAGCGTCAGCAGAGATCACAGGTGCCTCCTGAGCTGCTTCAGCCTCACCTCCTCAGCAGCTCATGGCTTGCAGCTGCCAAGAACTTCAAAAAGCAGGAATGAAAGCCCAGTTGGAACTGATATGCCCAACTTCAAGCACCTTAGTTTTTCTAAGGGCTGAAATGACGAATCTTGCTGTAGGTGACTAGCTAGTAAGTCTTGGACTATAGAATGCCATAAGATTTCAATTGTATCCAGTAGGGACTCATCTACTTCGAATTTGCTACCTGACTTTGAAGTGACACCAAATATGTTAATAAATAATCAATAGTTTCTCTAAATCCTTATTCTTGGAAACAAGCATCTGAGAATGGGCCAGATGGGGAGGTCAGACAGTAAGAGAATCACAGTCATCCTCTCAAGGCAGAAAACCTTCATGAAGTAAGTTTGGCTTTTCAGTACACTTGGTATGACCACAGAAATGTTGCACTGAACCTCTGCCCTTTTGTAAAGCAAAAGCTACAGAGACATACAAAATAAAGCCAATTTGCCCAGGAAAAGATGTGGTTTTGAGAAAGCAGGTTGGTGGTACCAGCCTTGTTGACAATGGCAAACTACACATTTGATTTTTGGAGTTGATGGCAGTGAAATGTAATACTGATGTGAGAGCACAAAGAAAAAGCAGACCTGAAAGCAGGTCATCCTTTCCCTGTTCTGTGCTACACAAAGTTCTTTTCCTGGGATTGTGTCCCTATATATGTGCTCAGGCTCGTCCTATTTGTCAGTGAACCCAAATGCTTGAGATATCACAACTACCTTGGACATCACTAAGATGAGAGCTTGAATCCCACTGTTGGAGCAGAGTCTTCCTTCCAAATCAGCTTCTTCTGGCAGTGACTTCAGGAGTTGTTTTCAGCTTAGCAAGGCATCAGGTGATGTGTATTTATTTACAAGGAGAAATCAAAAACAAAACTTCTGCTGTTTCTAATGTTACTTTCAAAAAGTGGCACGTTAACTTGGCATCTCAATTTCAAGCTGCAGAGATTCCCAGAGTGCCAAACCCCTTCCTGGAACACTGAGGTCTCTCTGGCATGAACCAGCAGTGCTCAGTCTCTTAACAGATTGGGCAGGTCTTGCAGCATGACAATGTACAGGAGTACACAAAGAAACTGCATGGAAAATTAATGGGACTGGAAACACACAGGAAAGGGGGATCCAAAGAGTGGTGTTCAGTCACAGACTGATCAGTCCACAGCTTTCACACAGAAGGTAACAAAGTGGTTCTGGAGACTAACAGGTAACTTCCACATTTAAATTAAGCTAAAACCTAATGAGTTAGCTAATACTTCATAGAATCATAGAATGGTTTGGGTTGGAAGGGACCTTAAAGATCATCCAGTTCCAACCCCGTATGCCATAGACAGGGACACCTTCCACTAGACCAGGTTGCTCAGAGCTCCATCCAACCTGGCCTTGAACACTTCCAGGGATGGGGAATCCACAGCTTCTTTAGGCAATCTGTGCCAGTGCCTCACCACCCTCACAGTAAAGAATTTCTTTCTATTATCTAATCTAAACCTACTTTCAGTTTGAAGCCATTCCCCCTTGTCCTGTCACTCCAGGCTCTAGTAAATATTCTCTCTCCATCTTTCCTATAAAGGCTCCCTTCAGATACTGGAAGGCCACAATTAGGTCACTCTTTTCCAAGCTGAACAATCCCAATTCTCTCAGCCTTTCCTCATAGGAGAGGTGCTCCATCCCTACAGTCATTCAGTGGCTCTTAGCTGATACAGAACAACAGGGCAGTTTCCTTCCTTCTCCTGAATTTAAAGACACATTCCCTCTGAATTCAGCTTCCAGGGCATATCTCAGCACTGGAGGCATCACATTTGTCTGAAACAGTCTCTCTGCTTTCATACAAGTAATCATGTATCATTGTCAGCCCCAAAACTGTCACCTGCCTGTTTGCAAGCACCTTCAGTGTGCATGCTCAAGCTTTTCTTGTTATTATTAAAGACACTGAGCCTTGAAGAGCTGAAGCAATATCCAGGCCTTTGTGGCACCTCTCAACTCATCCAAGCAGTGGATCAAACAAAGAAAAAATGGCATCTGGAAATTCAATTCCAGGAGGATGTGGGAGGTTAAGAGTAGCATTGACAGTACTAGAGAAGTCACTCAGGTGTTGTGACTTCAGGTGCATGTGAGTTTCTCATTATATTTCCAACTGAACTAAGATTCTTTTTTGCTTCTACGGTCCCTTGATTTGCTCTGTAGTTTAGCAGATGCCTTCCTTCTACCCAGAAATGGTTCTGTCTTCTCTGATTTCTGGTGATTTATACTTGGGACACTGCAAAGTGGAAACTCAACACCTCAGAAACAATCTGTGTTGAAATACCTTATTTTTGGCATGTTCCCAGCCAGTGAAGTCCTTGGTGCCAAGCTCGGTACCTGAGGAAACACTGCTGAGAAAACACAGGACAGAGAATCCATGGACAACACAGAAGAAGGCAGATGTTTGATCACAGTTCTTTTCACTATTAGTAGACTGTGGCCCATTTCCAGAACCAAAAATAACTTGGGTTTTATCTGCACTCCAAACTCTTATACAAATACTCTGACAAACTGGCTGCTTGTTTGTGAAGATATGCAACCTCAGCAAACCCAGGTGCTCTTCTGTTCTCCCTGCACTTCCAAGAGAAAGCAGAGCTATACGACAATAGTTTGGTTTTAAGGGGAGCCAGGACATCCTAATTTGAGTCTTTTTTGCATTATTCAAGACTTTGTCTTGCCCAGATCTCCACTCCCGTCAGTGTTCCTGCACCATCGGGACCAGAAAAAAACGTGAGGATCCACCTGGAAAACATCACTGGTGCATAAGAGTTAACTTAGCACCTACAGAGGCAGAAGTGTGCTTCAACATAATGAGCACATGATCTGAGGGTAGCAATTAAAGGAGACTCTGCGAGCAACAGTACTGTGACTGAACATCCCTTGCATAGTTTGGCCATTGACCTCACTCACATAATTCCAAAGGCACTCGATGGCTTCACCTTTGCTTTAGAGCACCTAGCAATCATAGAAGAAGAAATTCCAATGGGAAAAGCCTGCCCAGACATGGGGCTTCAGCCTGACACTGGAGAAGCAACGCAAACTTGTTATGGAACAACGTTCTGATCCACTTCCAGCACAAGGGGGATGAGCTGTGCCTCCACAGTAGACTCACCTTCTCATACGCACCACAGGAGAGCCACAATCAAACAATTTACAAACACCTCACTTAAAAAAAAAAAAACACCATAAAGCCTCCTGGCTGCGTGGCACTGTAAGGAGAAAACTGATTCCTCGGCTTCCTGGGTGAGCTGGGAAGGGTCGAGGACCCAATGAACCCGAGGATGGTGGTGATGCACTGGCACAGGTTGCCCAGAGAAGCTGTGGATGCCACATCCCTGGAATTGTTCAGGGCCAGGTTGAACGGAGCTCCGAGCACTCTGGTCTGGTGGAAAGGGACCCACGGCAGGGGGTTGGAACTGGATGATCTTTAAGATGCCTTCCAACCCAGGCCATTCCATGATGCCCAGGCAACGCTCCAGCCACAGGGCGGCCTGGGGGTCGCGTTCAGCTGCATGAAGAAGGAGAAGAAAGCAGCAAAGCCAAGCCCCTTCCCCTCCGGCGCGCCAAGAAAGCCAGACCTTTACTCACGCGCGAGGCGTCCCCAGAAGCCCGAATTCCCAGGCTTTCCTCTTCCCTTCCCTTCCCTCCCC